>NC_137783.1:27845322-28340322 GCF_963455305.1 Plecotus auritus | reverse complement strand
AGGGGCTGGTGAGGGTGTTTAGACCTCTTTCCGTAGGCATTCGGTTACCAGAGTGCATTTTGGAGCAGAGAGCTAACCTGATGAAATAAGAATTACATCGGAGCTAGGGACATACAGTACCTGGTCCAGATCAGAGGATTAAGGAACATGTGGGCAAAGCCAAGTGGTTTGTCATCATAAAGGCCAGAGGGAACAAGGGTGAGCAATTAGAGCCTTGAATTTGGTAGGACTGACTTTTGAAGGATTTATGCAGCAAGGTTCTTTGGCTCTGTGTTCCAGATCTGCAGCCAGTATATTTATATTTCCAGCAACTGCATGTGCGGGGTGTGACCCTAAGACCACCCAGCTCAGCCAACAGGCCAGACCAGCCCCTCTGGATTTAGCCCTTGAATAGCTACTAAAACTACAACTTCCTTAACAATATTGCAAAGCAAGGGAGATGCAGTTATTCTCAGTTTAGATCAGAGAAACAGACTCAATCATTTATCAAAAGTCACACATCTGGAAACACAGATGTGGCAGGGCTAGACTTCAAATCTGGAGCCACCTACTCAAAACTTATAGGCTTAAAAAAGTGTAATTTGTATGATTATGAAGTGAAACACAATTTTAACAAATTGTACAGAAATGAACTGAATGTGAAATCCTTTATGATTCCATCTTGAAGAGAACAGCAGAGAAAAATTCAGTATACATTGTTCGGACTATTTTCTTGCAAATGCCAATATACATTAAATACATGTATATTAGAGTATTACAGGATGGAGTCATACTTTATATTATTCTACAACTTGCTTTTTTTCACTTAATGCTATAAGTTGAACAACTTTCTGATTCCGTGAGTATGGATGTAAGTCCTTTCTCATGGCTTCAACCACTATAGAGATTCTTGTTTGTTTTTTAATCTTTATTGTTGAAAATATTACACAGTTCCTCCTTTACCCCCCATTAACCTCTTCTAGACCACGCCTGCCCCCAGTTCCCCCTCCCCAGGCCCTCACCACCCCACTTGTCTGTGTCCACGGATTATGCATATATACATACAAATAGAAATTCTTTATTTTAAATAACCCCCTTCTGATGGCTATTTACTTTTATTTCCAAAATATTAATATTTTTAAACCATGCTGTAATGAGAGAGAGAGAGAGAGAGAATGAAAATTACTTGGGTAGGATAGTCAATGAAGAAAACTTAGAATTGGAATTTCTTGTTCAACAGAAATGCATATTTAAAAAAGCCTTTTTCCCCCCAGTCAGTGTAGCTCAGGGGTTGAGCATCAACCCAGGCACCAAGAGGTCGCAGGTTTGATTCCCAGTCAGGGCACATGCCCGGGCTGCAGACTTGATCCCCAGGGGGGACCATGCAGGAAGCAGCAGCCAACTTTCTATGTCTCTCCCTTTCTATCTCTCTAAATTTCAATAAAAACATGTTTAAAAAGTTGCCCATATTTAGTCTTTGTAGCAGTTACCACCGTTTTAATGATATAATGGTGCAGATAATTGTTTAGTAAATTTATACCTATCTGCCCCATCCCATACCTCTAGCAGAATGTAAGTTTTATAAGATCAGATACTATCTATCTCTTTGCTCACCATTGTATCACTAGCTGCTAGCACAAAGTAGGTGCTTAATAAGTTATTTGGATAAAGACATGAATGAATCAATATATTTGGTACTAGCAATATTTGTGGGAAAGACATATGCAGCCTTGTAACATAGTGAGTGAGAAATTAGTTGGATGTCCTGGTGGAAATGGATGGAGGACATTTAAAGACACAGTGCTAAAGTTCAGGTTAAGCTTTACTTGAAACATGAAAAAAAAAAAGGTGTCTTATAGAATAAAGGTATGTTAAGAGGAAAGACAAAAATTAATAGTTGAGATGCAGGGTGAAGGTAAATGGGAGGAAAAAGGAAACATGTCTACTTTTTGAAGCTAAGGCAAGAGTTTGTTCTAAAGTAGGGAATATTCAGCTGATCAAGGCCAGGTATTTGGGAGTAATTTGTAACTCTCAGAGAAATTTTTTCTGATAGAGTGAGTCTCAAGTGTTTTTGCTGTTGTTGTTTATTTGTTTTTTAATTTAATAAATCTGTAATGTTCAGATTATTACAATTGTTCCTCTTTTCCCCCCCATAGCTCGCCTCCACCCGGTTCCCACCCCACCCTCTGCCCTTGCCTCCCCACTACTATCCTCATCCATCGGTGTAAGACCTTTGTCCAGTCTCTTCCCGCACCCCCCACACCCCTTTCCCCCTGAGAATTGTCAGTCCACTCCCTTTCTATGACCCTGATTCTATTATATTAACCATTTTATTCTGTTCATCAGATTTTTTTATTCACTTGATTTTTAGACTCACTTGTTGATAGATATGTATTTGTAGTTCATAATTTTTTACTTTACCTTTTTTTCTTCTTCCTCTTCTTAAAGAGTACCTTTCAGCATTTCATATAATACTGGTTTGGTGGTGATGAACTCCTTTAGCTTTTTCTTATCTGTGAAGCTCTTTATCTGCCCTTCAATTCTGAATGATAGCTTTGCTGTGTAGAGTAATCTTGGCTTGCAGGTTCTTGCTATTCATCACTTTGAATATTTCTTGCCACTCCCTTCTGGCCTGCATAGTTTCTGTTGAGAAATCAGCTAACAGTAGTATGGGTGCTCCCTTGTAGGTAACTGTTTTTCTCTTGCTACTTTTAATATTCTCTCTTTGTCTTTTGCTCTTGGCATTTTAGTTATGATGTGTCTTGGTGTGGTCCTCTTTGGATTACTTTTGTTTGGAGTTCTGTGCGCTTCCTGGACTTGTAAGTCTATTTCTTTCACCAGGTAGGGAAGTTTTCAGTTATTATTTCTTCAAATAGGTTTTCAGTATCTTACTTTCTCTCTTCTTCTGGCACCCCCATAATTCAGATGTTGGTACACTTGAAGTTGTCCCAGAGGCTCCTTACACTATCTTCATATTTTTGGATTCTTTTTGCTTTTCCAGTTCGGTGTTTTTTGGTTCTTTGTATTTCAAATCTTTGACTTGATCCTTGCGTTCCTCTAGTCTGATGTTAGGTCTCTGTATAATATTTTTTATTTCAGTCAGTGTATGTTTAATTTCTAGTTGGTCCTTTTTCATATCCTCGAGGGTCTCACTAAATTTATTGGCCTTTTCTAGGAAATTCTTGAAAAACCTTATAACTGTGGTTTTGAACTCTATATCCAGTTGTTTGCTTTCCTCCATTTCTTTCATTTGTGATCTGTTTCTTTGTCTCCGCATTTTCGTTGCTTCCCTGAGTTGGTAGAGTAGCTTTGTGTGCTAGGTGTCCTATAGGGCCCAGTGGCTCAGCCTCCCCAGTTACCTGAGGTGGACACTCTTGGTGCACCCCTTTTGGACTGTGTGTACAGCCTTGTTGTAGTTAAGTCTTGATTGTTGTTGGTATCACTGGGAGGAATTGACCTCCAGGCCAGTTGGCTGTGAGGATCAGCTGTGTCTACGCCGGAAAAACTTCTGTGCTGGAGACAGCCTTCTGAGATAAGACTTGCAAAATTGCAAAAGCCTCTGAGCTCAGCTTGGATGGGGCGGAGTCTCAGGGCTGAGCAGACAGCGTTGGCTTCCCGTCAGCCCTGCCCTATGAGGCCCCTGGGTCTCAGTGTCCCTTGGTAATCGCTGCAAGCACCTTTGAGAGAAAGCTGCCCTCGGATTTCACCCACTGCCAGACAATCCAGTTTCTCCCCCAATGATCTGGATTCCCAGATTCTCTCCTGGAACTGGAGTTCAGCGCAGTCAGGAGCTTCTGTCTTCCTCCCGCTAGAGAAAGCCAGCGGCACACTCAGCAGTCAGTCCTCTCTGCGTGCACTCACACGTGTGCCTTCAGACCTCTGCCTTTCAGGGCTCACCTGAGTTTGCGTGCACTCCTCTCTTTTCCCAACAGTCCAGACTCCCCCCGTATGAGTCTGGGTCCCCAGGATCTCGCTCGGAACTGGGGTTCAGTGCAGTCGGAACTGGGGTTCAGTGCAGTTGGGAGCTTCTGATTCTCTCCCGCTAGAGAAAGCTAGCCAGGCACTCAGCCGCCCGTCCTCTCCACGTGCGTGTCTCCGTACCTCAGCCTTTTGCAGCTCCTCTGAGTCTCCGTGTGCCCCTCTCTTTCTTTCTAGTTATAGAATTTCCACTTAGCCAGCTTTCCTGTGGTTCTGGATGATGTCCATTCTGTCTTTTAGCTGTAGTTTTGAAATTGTTGTGCGAGGCAGCAGTTTAAGTGTTCACCTATGCTGCCATCTTGGTTTCTCCCGAGTCTCAAGTTTTAATGTGCATAGAGGTCTCTGAGGCTGCTTTGTCTAGTTTTATCAAACTAGAGATTCATGGGACGCCCTTCCCAGAAAGTCTGACTTGCTGGGGCCTAGAAATCTGTTTCTTGTAATAACCACTCTCCTCTTTCACCAAGTAATTATGGATTATAGGGTAGATTGCCTAGGAATCACTTGGAGGAAACTTGACATTAAAGTAGAGGGATGTCAGCTACGGGGAAGGAAAACAGGAAAGGGGTGAGTAGTGAGCAAAGAGGAACAGCAGATCGCCACCTGCTGTTTAAGCATTTAGAAATGGACGGCTGGGAAGGTCATGGATGGACACATTTTTGCTTTTGTCCACTGCATTGAAGAGATTGTGTAGGGCACGACTGAGAATGTGAATGCAGCTGGCGCCTGGAGCATGTGGGACAGTTAGGATGCCTGCGGTTGGAGGTCAGGGGAGGAGCACTAAATGAGAAGTGTTCCAGGAGAGCTTTTGCTTTTCAATAGTAATGCTGGACTCAGTTCATCTTGTTAAAGTCCTGTCCTTAGAAAATGCATGAAAATTAAATAAAGTTCATTAATAATGCCTAAGGACTGACCTCATCTCTGAGCTTCAGGCAACTGGCAGGCAAGAAGATGATGTTATTTTAAAAATTTATTTCTGACTCATGCTTCATTGAATTAGATAACTTCTGGATAGCTTTTTCTTAAAAGCAAATTGCAATAAAAAGGAAAGTATGTACATTAGAATTTTAGTGGCTTATGGGTGGCTTTTCTTTAGAATACATAATTTCCAGGAAATTTTAGTATTTCAACAACAGAATAACAAAATGAACATGCTCCAATGGATTTAAGATGGCAAAATAAGTGTGTACAGATATGAATTTCTCCCTTACACCTGAAATTTATTTTCCAGTGTTTTCTTAGGCATATTAATTAAATCATCTCATTAAAAAAAATCGAATGGCATTGAGTCTAAAAACATCAAAGTGACCGTTGATTTAGTAACTGAATGTTTAAATCTTTCACGATGAACAGTCCAGGTCATTTTTTGCCCTAAAGCGGGTCCCCATCTGTCAGAACATGACTCAGGAGATCCTTCTTTCTGCCTGTGTCATTTAAAGTAGGAGAATGACATTCTACCTCTCTTTATCCACATCAGGTTAGATCACTGCAGCCACAGTCTACATTATGACAACTTCCTTTGTTTATTTCCAGCTCAGTACACCACACCAGGTCAACACGAACTCTGACCCAGTGGGGTAAAGGAAGGCTGCTGGTTGGCCAATTAGAAATGAGACTCCAGGGGGTGGCATGAGGTGTTTGGCCTCTCTCACCTGCTGATCCAGTTCACCACAGCCTTCAGGCTGACCGAGTGCCAGGGAGAAGGTGACGCGTTTGGGCAAAGTCTCGCTGGCTCTTCTCTGGTGCTCAGTCTCTAGGGAGGTTGTTCACTGCCTGCAAGTGTCTTCTCTGTATTCGGGAAATATGGCTTTGGGTGTGAAAGTGGGTCAGGATTCTGAGCTCAGCCACCAAAATGGTATTTAAAAAGAAAGGAAGAAAAGGAGAGTTAACGGAATTGAAGCTAAAAAGGTCACACCATACACACTGGGCTAGCCCAGATATTTTTCTCGCTGTTCTGTCCTGGCATTATTTGCTGCTGGTTTTTAGAGGCTGAACTGCCGAGCTGCTTCCACATTTCCTTGGGGGAAGTTGGGACATGGAGACATCAAATTGGGACCCCGCGTCAAAGGATTCTGCTGTTGGGCTGTGCCACTGTGAGGGCGCAGGAGGAGTAAACTTTCATCAGCTCAGAGCTGTGAAATGGCACTTTGGAGAGGGCTCCTGCCCATCGCAGGCCACTCGCGGACCACACTCATTTTCACCACATGCCCTCTGGGCCCCTTGTGAAGTGCTTAGTGGGTTCCAGGAGCTACTTGTTAGCTGAATCCATGGGACACAGAGGGGTTGTTCTTTGTGTGCTCATTGTGAATATATGGTCTGGATATCTCCTCTGGGCCTGGTTCCCCAAGGCCTTGCATGTGAGGATTAACAGGAAGCAGACACTCCCCTACTCCTCTTTTTAATTTTTAAAAAAATATATATTGATTTCAGACAGGAAGGAAGAGGGAGAGATAGAATCATCAATGATGAAAGAGAATCATTGATCGGCTGCTTCCTGCACGCCCCCAGCTGGGGTCCCATCCTGAAATCCGGGCATGTGCCCTTGACCAGGAAATCAAACCTGGGACTCGTCAGTCCGCAGGCCGATGCTCTATACACTGAGCCAAATCAGCTAGAGCTTCCCTGCTCCTCTTTAAAAGGATATTAAAGAGGAAAATGGTTGTGTCTTCAGAGGCTACAGTGAGGCAAAGAGGCTAGAGATAAAGGCAACAAGACAGGAAGCTCTAAGACAAAGGGAACTTAACTCTCTAGGGGGACATGACAGGTTAAATATGTCCCAGGCTGTAGTTCAGATGTTATCACATCAGGAATGTGGGCTGTACTGGGGGTGGAGAGTGGGGAGCAGGTTAACATTCAATCAGGCATTCCTGATGAATGTTTTCCATTAGCTAAGCCACGCCACCGGCCACCGAGTGATGAAGCAGGTGTGATGAGCCCGCATGGGGATGAGGAAAGTGAGCTGGGAGGGTCTCGTAAGGATGACTGGCAAGTAGATACAGGGCTCACGTTCACACCCAGGCTGACTCGCTACGCTGCCTTTGTGCTCTGTGCTCCAGCGCTCGTCAAGCCTCCTCTGAGAAAAGAGAATTTATGTTTTATTCCTGCCTGATGTTGAGTGTTTTCCTCCTGCCTTTGGTGTTCTCTGGGTGTCTTGGTTCTCCCTTACACCTGAAGTTTATTAGCTGCTGAAGTGTGAGGAGCTAGAGAAGTCATCTCTGCCAGCATCCGGCTTGATCCACTGCTGTCCACCTCCCTGTCCCACCCAAGATACTGTCACCTCTCCCCATTGACATCCTGCTTCCTCCCTTGCCCCCATACTCTATTCTCACCAGCACACCCACAGGTCTCTTTGTAAATGTTAATGTCATTTATATCACACCTTTGCTCAACACCCTAATAGCTCCCCATTTCACTCCAAGTACAATGAAACTCTGAATGTTGACCTGTAAGGCCTCCTTACTTTCCTTGCCTCTCTGATTTCTTTTCTCACCATTGTCGTCTCCACTCTTTCTTTTTTCAAGAGGACACATTATCTTCTAACTTACTATGTAATTTATTTATTCAAAACGTTACTGTTAACCTGTCTCTCCTGAATGTAGACTCCACAAGGGCAGAAATCTTGCAAACTTTATCCATGCTCCACATACCTAGAACAATGCCTGGCACATCCTAGGTGGACAATGGATGTTGGTTGAATGAATATATGATTGAAACAACGAATAAACCTGTATTGAAAGAATTAAGTAAGCTACCTATAAGTTTTTAAAGGCTGGTGCCTTTGTGGGGTGGGGGGGAGGGCATATTTTAGCATGGATCTAGAGCAAAATATTTACTAAGCTTCTATTACATGCCTGGGAATGTGATGGGAAGTATACTGTGGACTTTAAGGAAATTGCCTCTTCATTCATTAATTTAACAAATATATATTGAGCCCTTACTAAGTAGCAGGCACTATTCTAAATGCAGGATAGAAGATAAATAATAACAATGAAATGTTCCAGATACTGGGCCCAGTGGTGCCAGATCCTCTGATATATATATATATATATATATATATATATATATATATATATATATATATAATATTTTTAAGAGAAGCTGAAATCTGAATTTTTGTATGAATCTCCCAATTTTTAAATTTTAATAACTAACTAAAAATTTAAGTTTACTGTAACAGCTAAATTAAGCGTTTATAATGACCAAATATTGCCTTTGGGACTGTAGCTTATATCTGTTATGTTTGAGGGATTATGTGATACTGATTCTAAAGAAGTGAAACTTCTGGATGGGTAAGTGGGATCTCCCGGGCTGGGCAGGTCTCAGGGGCGCTGTGGGAGGAAAGGAGGAAGTGAGGATATTTCTGCTTCTCCCTGTACCTGGGCCAAAGGTGTGGAGGGAGGCGGGACAGGCTTAGTGCTGAGGTGGGAGGGGTTAGGGAAGATGTGTATTTCATTATCTGTATTGGCAATAGTCTCCCTGGGCTACACTGAATCATCCTTTCTAGGTTAAACTTATTGCATGTGTCAGGATACAGCTACCTAAACAAAGACAAAGTATTAGACAGGATGGAAATTGGTCTCTGTCATAATGGTCTGCGTGCAAGCAAACTAGACCACTCCCCTTCTCTTCTTGCTTTGCCATGGCTCCTCCTGGTGACTGAGGATGGCTCACCTGTGTGGCAGTATTCCAGCCGGCAGGAAGGCCAAGGGCGATGGAGAAGGCCATGTCCCTTCCTTTAAAGGGTAGGATCCAGACTTCTATTCATACCCCATTGGCCCGAGCTTGGTAATGTGGAAAATGTAGGTTTTCCCTGGGTGGCTTTGTAGCAGCTAAAAATCACATTTTTATGTTAGAGAATGGGTATTGCAGAACAGGCAGCCGTGTGCTGCATTTGCTCCTATGGGCCTCTGGTCGATGAGGTGAGGTATCTCTTACTGTACGCTCAGTTTTCTAATTATTTTAGCAGACCCCAGTAGCACAAATGGAAGGTGACACTTGACATTCACTTTCCCCTCTTTTAGATTCTTCTGTGTCTGGTTAGATTGGAGTAGCATGCTCTGTTTTGTTTTGCTTTGTGTGTTTGTGTGCATAGTTGATGTAGAGCAGCAGTTTTGGTATTGGGACACCTTTGCATTCTTAAAAATTGCTAAGGACACTAAAAAGCTTTGTGTGGGTTATAGATATTTATATTTATATTCATATTCATATTTATATTTACCATATTAAAAGCTAAAACAGACATTTAGAGGCATATTCAAGTAAGCATTGCATGAACTTGAACCTTGGGAAATCCCCACTATACAATTGTTAGAGGTTGATGGTAAAAAGCAAATAATGTTTCAGTAACATTATGAAACTAACTAGAGGCCCAGTGCACAAAATTTGTGCATGGGTAGGGTCCCTAGGCCTGGCCAGCCATCAGGGCCGATCTGTGGGGCAACTGGCAGGGCAATCAGGGCCCCCCGCTTGCCACCTGCCTTGGCCGGCCTGGTGCCACCTGCTCACCAGCCATGCCTCCTGCTGCAGCCGCTAGTCGCCTCCCTCTGCAGGGCAACCAGTAGGGCCATCGGGGATGGGGGGTGCTCCGCTGACACCCGCCTTGGCTGGCCAGGGGCCTGCAGGCTGGGGGCAGCTCCTGCATTGAGCGTCTGCCCCCTGGTGGTCAGTGCACAACACAGCAACCGGTCATTCTGCTGTTCACTCCATTTGCATATTAGGCTTTTATTATATAGGATTATATAGGATATTGACCACACACACCCTTGAATAGGATCTTGGGGACCTTTTCTACATTTTGACAGCCACTGATCAAGAGAACATAACCTATTTATGTTGATTTTAGTAACTGTAACATATTATAACTGATAAGTGCTAGGAATGGAGATTAAAAAAATAAAGGAATTAAAACAGGATCAGTGCCATGGAGTAGTTAATGATAAATAATAATAAGTTGACCAACCAATCTACAAACTTGTTTCATCTTAGATTTGAGAGGAGTTGGGTCTCTTTCTATTTCTGAGTTGTACGTAAATGTATGTGTGGGAGTTAATGGTGTTTAAGATATATTGAATTAAAAATTTCATACATTTCAAAGTTCATTACAGAGAAGTTTGTTTGATTTTTGTGCATACTTACCATTGTTTTGGATCACTCAGCCCTGAAGCTGTCTTTTCTCCCTTGCACATCCCACTGCCTACAATGGAAGTGTGAAGAGCTGTGTATTTGCATTTTCAGCCACCCTTGCAGCCAGGCTGCAGGCATGTGACCTAGGCTCTGCCAATCAGATACCTCCTCTCAAACTTTGGAACAGAAACTAGTGACATGAAGAAATGGAGGCAGCTCCCCATGTTTTCCAGGGCAGCAGTGGGTGTTGTTGGTGGGAGCTGCAGGCTCTCCAGCCCGTCAGACAGGTGCTGCTGTGTGATTTGGGGTGATCTTCCTGGATATGTAGCCTCCAAGCCCGGTTTCTCTGGTCTTCCTGGAAATTTTTTTTATAAATATTTTTTTATTTTCCAATTACAGTTAACCTACAATATTCTTCCTGGAAATTGTGATCTTTCCATTATCCTCTGAATTCAGGAATCATGCTTTTACTTACAAGAATCCTGCTTCATATATTCTTAAATGCAGTGTCTCTGGAAGTATTGTTTGGAAACTTCCTGTGTCAAAATCACCTGGGCCACATCCTAACATGTTGTACCTATTGGTGGGCTTAAAACTGATGGGTTCAGAACCCTGTGGGGGAGTTCTAGGAGACTGCATTTGTAAAAAGTCCCAGGTTTACAACAGGGGAAAGGGAGGACATACTAGTATGTAATATTTTCAACAATAAAGGTTTAAAAAGGAAAAATAAAATAAAAACAGAAAGTCCCAGGTTTATGTAATTTTTAGATAGAAAAAAATTTAAGAATCACTGGTTCTTATGTTTCCAAGTTCTTAAATGATTTGTTTTCTGTTTAAAGATCTGAGTAACCCCAGAAGGTTTTGCAAGGCCCTAATCAATGACTAGTATTTCCTTGTTCCATTTTCTTCTCACCCAGCTCCAAATTCCCCAAAAGCCTCTTTGTTCTGTCTCTTTAACACTTGTAATGTCTTTTTTTTTTTCTGGTTTATTTCTTCTCACTGAGAGGTGATAATTCCCCAAATGGGATTGCCTACATTCAATGGTGCCTGAATTAATTTGGGTGTTAAACTACACTGTGACCATGACTCTCTCCAGGTTATTTCTTTCTGGTGCATTTCTGCAACCTTCAAGGTTAGATCTCCAGGGATCCATGGAGAGAATGAAGGGGAAAGTAGAATATGCTGTGTGACTTTCCTTGAAGGGTTTTTCAGCAATGGATTTAGGCCAAAACATAACAGATGGATTGAATGATCTACTTCTGAGATTTCTAGAATCACAGAATGTTATAACTTGAGAGAATATGGCTTACCCCTCTCATTTCATAAATGAGGAGCTGATGTGGAGGTCTGTGTCCATCATCACATCAGTGACCAGTGGCGTATACAGGCCAAAATACTTTTAGAAGAAGTAGGAAGTGGTGATGCAAAGCTTGACCTAAACTACCATAAAGAAGAAGGAGGCTCACATTTGAATGATTCTTTGAACTTGGGCATATTCACTTAACATCTGAGCCTCAGTTGCCTCAATTGCAAAATAAAGATTCTAATAATCGTTAAGATTTATAGGATATTGGCTGTGTGTTAAGGATTATTCTAAACACTTAATATGGTAATTCATATAATCCTCATCACAACTGCATGACAGAGGTACTACTATTTACCCCATTTTTCAGATCAACAGAAAGGGCAGATAACTTACCTACACTCACACAATTAGTAAATTTGTTTTCTATTGCTGCTTTACAAATCACCACCAGCTTCATCACTTTATTATCTCAGAGTTTTGTGAGTCAGGAGTCTGGGGATAGCTAGGTCTTATGCTTGGGGTCTCACAAGGCAGCAATGGGGGTGTCCAGCAGGGTAAGGGTCTCATCTGAGTCTTGGGGTCCTTTTTTAAACCTACGGAGTTATAGGCAGAATCCATTGCCCCGCAGCTGTGGAACTTATGGTGGCTGAGTCCTCAAGGCCAGCAGGAAAGTGTGTCCCTCTTTGAAAGGTCTCACCTGATCGATCATGTCTGGCTCACCCAGGAGAATATCCCCTCTGGTTAACGTAACATCATATGATTAGGGGCCTTCATATATCTGCAAAATCTCTTCATCTTTGCCCTACAACATATATAAACATGAGAGGAATATCCCATCACCTTTGTTACATTCTATTGATTAGATGCCACTTACAGGTCTTGTCCACACTTAAGGGGATGGGAGTTAACCTATGGATACCAAGGGGCAGGAATCCCAGAGTCATCTTAGAATTCTACTTCCATAGCTGGTAGGGCTTAGTTTAAGCACAGACTGACTTAAACCAGGAGTCCATGGCCCCCGAGTTCATGCTCTTAACCACTATGATCTTTCTCACTTGGAAGAAGGTAAACCCACTTAATAACCTTGCATAGAATTCAGAGTAAGATAATGCCCAGCAGATTCATTCTGGGTGCTATGCAATAATTAATTTTCTTCACACCTCCACATTTAAAAAACGATCATCACCTGCAGTTTTGTATTTTCAGGAATTTATTTCCAATGGTCGATCACTCTAAAAAACTGAGATTATTAAAGTTACTTAAGTTTGTTCATATTCTTCTGAGGCAGACATAATCCTCAAGGTTTAGCTTTGAGGCAGGAGTTGTTTAAAAAATAACCTAAGCCCGGCCGGGATGGCTCAGTGGTTGAGCTCGACCCATGAACCTGTCAGGGCATATGCCAGGGTTGCAGGCTCGATCCGCAGTGGGGGGCATGCAGGAGGCAGCCAATCAGAGATTCTCTCTTATCATTGATGTTTCTCTCCCTCCCTCTCCCTTCCTCTCTGAAATCAATAAAAATATAAAATTAAAAATAAATAATAAAATAAAATTATTAAAAAATAATATAAGCTCTGCTTTTTTGTTTTTGAGACAGATGAAGTGATTGAGAAGAAACACTGAACACCCTTATTTTGGAGACAGGACGCCATGGACCAGCCATTTACTGTGAATTCTCTGGTAAGAAGCACCAACTGATACTTTACATATGGTTGGAAAACCCAAAAAGGGGAACGGAAACAAACCAAATGTGAAATGAATCACAGTTACTTCAAGAAGTTTAGCACTTGTCATTTATCATCCATCTGTGTGGTCCTCTCCTTTGAGGAAGTGACTAATAAAGCCATCTTTGCTAGAATTAAAAATAATTTTTTTCCACATGATTGTGAAGTGTTGCTTTATCCGGTTAGATCCTAGAAGTGTAGTCCTTTCGCAGAACACACTATTTGAGAAGAATGTCAAAGTTGACTTTGCAGCAGGTCCATCT
The DNA here is from genome assembly GCF_963455305.1 of Plecotus auritus. NCBI lineage: Eukaryota > Metazoa > Chordata > Mammalia > Chiroptera > Vespertilionidae > Plecotus > Plecotus auritus. The sequence continues at coordinate 28,326,955 of NC_137783.1, read as the reverse complement.
ACCACTTCATTGGGCCTCAGCTTTGCAGATAAAAAGCGGAGGCTTAATAACGACCGAGAAACATTTTAGAGTTAACACCTAAGTGTTGCTTTGGGATCTTGTGTAAATGTCTGCATTCTTGAAACCCTTGTTTTTCTCGCTTTTCCACTTTCAGCCCAACACCGTGCACATTTTCTCTAGTTACATCTTAGAGGAGGCGTGTGCAGGAGAGGAAATAACAGGGGCCTTGGGATCACATGGGCTTATTCTGTGTCCCAGATCAGTCTTCAAGCGTGAATATAGGCACATTATATAACCCCCGTGGCCCTGTTTTTGTACTCTGTGCCTTATGACAATTGGAAACAATATTTTTAATGTCCCCAGCCTATCGCGGGGGCTTGATAAGTGGAAGTTGTCATTACCTACCCTCCCTCCTGATGACCCTCCCCAGCCCACTCTCTGCAGCCCTGTGGGTAACCCTGAGAGCAGCAGTGTTTTGCAGACCCTCTACACACAACGGGTCCAACTTATGAAGAGTGAAGGAACATTAAAAATGTTGTTTCCAATTGTCATAAGGCACAAAGTACAAAACAGGGCCATGGAGGTGATATAATGTGCCTATCCAGCCGTGGGCAAACTACGGCCCACGGACCGGATCCGGCTGTTCTATCCGGTTCTCTTGCTCTCCCCTCCGCTCCTTTACTTTGAATTTATATTAGTTCACACAAACACTCCATCCATGCTTTTGTTCCGGCCCTCTGGTCCAGTTTAAGAACCCATTGTGGCCCTTGAGTCAAAAAGTTCGCCCACCCCTGCATAGTCACACTCAAGACTGATCTGGGAGACTGATATGTCTTCTTTTCCCTTCTGCTCTAAGTTGAACTGGCTTTCCCACCCTGTCACAGGAGGGATAGCTGGAGGCCTCCAGGGTGGGAAGCCCAGGCCCTGAGAGCATCCTTGGGTAGAAAGAAACAGGGAGGAGGAAACACACCCACATTACTGCAGGCCGAGTCAAAAGAGTGATAGAAGGTGCAAGAGGCATAACCTGCTTTGGACTTCATGTGGCCCTGAGAAACCCAGTTATGTATGGCTCTCTGGTTAGATATTAAACCTCTAGAAGCAAGAGTCATTCCAGGTATCTAGGATTCTATCCGCTATAAAATTACCACCCAGGTAGACCAGATGGCTTTGGAAAAACTCCAGTAATCTAATTCACTGCACCTGGCCCCTGAAGACTGGATCAGTAATTCATGGCCGGACTAAAACTATGTCTACCTTGATTTCTTTTTAAATTTTCTACAGACCTTAATCAAATGCTCCACCAACACCGTAGTGAGACTTGCAACCTACCCTCTGACAACCTGAGAGAGACTTGGGAAGCTAAATTTGTTCTGGGATAACTCCATTCTTGGAGCATCAAGAACTGGTAGAGTGGTCAAAAGCGGTGCTTCTCAAACTGTAACATGCGGGCCTCTGGGAAACTGGTTACAACTTCCAGCCTATCTCCAGAGGCTTTGAGTCTGTGGAAATGAGGTGGGGCCTATTAGAAATCTGCATTTTTGAGAAGCCTGGTGGATGCTGATGCTTCTGGCACAGGGAAGCACTGGCCTAAAGCAGGGGTCCGCAAACTGTGGTCTGAGGGCCCAATTCATCTGCTTGTCTTTGTCAATAAAAATTTGGAACACAGCCAGGATCGTTGTGTTAAATTCTATGACGTGTGGCTGCTTTCACACCAGCACAGCTGAATAGCTGAGGTGGAGACAGTATGGCCCGCAAAGCCTAAAATAGGTGCTGTATGGCCTTTAACAGAAAACAAACAAACAAAAACTTGCTGACTTTTTTGCCTTTCTGAAGCACTTTCTCCCAAATAATTGAATTATTACCTTGAATGTGTATATGTTGTGTTTTTCCAAATGTGTACGGATGTTGTTTTTATTAATAAAATACAAATATATTCATATCGCTGACTTCTTAGTAATGTTTTATTATTTTTGCAGTCAGGGATGAATTAGTGTAATTACTATTATGTGGAGGTCTGAGAGTCTTCTTAATGTTAAAAAAAAAAGGGGGGGGTGTCCATATGCAAGGAAAGGCTTCTCTGGGACTTATCTGTGGAGTTTTATTCACTTAGTGAAGACGCAGGGAGGCCCTGGAATCTCCTTATTAAACTAGATATATTCTGGGACAGAGCTGAATCCTCATAGCAGTATCTTGGAGACCCCTCGGAGTAGAAGGACAGGAGCCCTCCCCTGGCAGGAATCCTTTTCTTGGTCTGGAAACGCCCATGAAGAAAAAGAATCGATGATATTTCACTTAAAATGACCTTCAACATTTGCATACCAGGAACTGCCACCTAATTGTGCTCTAAAACCTAAAAGAGATCTTCCCTCAAAAAAGAAAAAAAAAAAAAAGTATATTCATCCTAGGAGATGTGCATCTTTTTGTGTGTGTAGATCACATGTTAAAGCGAAAAGACGGTGCTTTCATCATCTTATCAAGACTTATGAAAAGCTTTCCTTAGATATTGGTGTCAGGTATTTAGGACAGAAAATACATCCATCATTTCGGTCAGATTCATTTCTTCTTATAATCAGAGGTTGAAACTTCGCTTTGCAGAAAAAGTTAGCTGCTATGCCCGACCACACGGACGTGTCCCTGAGCCCGGAGGAGCGGGTCCGCGCCCTCAGCAAGCTCGGCTGTAACGTCACCATCAACGAGGACATCACTCCGCGCCGCTACTTCCGATCCGGAGTAGAGATGGAGAGGATGGCGTCCGTGTACCTGGAAGAAGGAAATTTGGAAAATGCCTTTGTTCTGTATAATAAGTTTATAACGTAAGTCTTGGAAATGAGAGAATTGGAAATATATCGACGTGATGTGTTGGTGAGACAGTTTGGATGCCGGGAATGTTTTCGTGTTCAGACCAATTTTACAATCTCCAAAAACATTAAATGTGTAGGTTTTTAAATGACCAAGTAAATGTCCTCAGAGGCATCCCATATCATGTCCGAGGCGCGGGGATGGGGAGAAGGTCAGGGATGTGATGAGGGCTATGAGATTCCCTCTCAACTAGGCCAGCATGGCAACCTGCATGTCCCTGCCTTTAATTTTTCTCTTCTCAAGTAAAATTTCTTATTTCCTGCCATTTTACCCCGGCAGGAATGCAAGCTTTATGAGAGCAGGAGCCTCAGCACAGCTCTCTCTACAGCCTCTGGAACATGCCATTCACATTTTAAAAATTTGATTTGATGGGTTGAGTCTGGGGGATGAGTTAGCAATGGTAAAAGGATATGATTCCAGGAGAGAGTGTAACAGTTTGACATTGTAATTATTAAAAAAAAAAAAACAACAACAACAACCAACACATACAATTTATTTAGCTGTGTAATAAGCTAAGTATAAAGGAATTTCCAAAATGTTGAGGGAAAGTGGCTATCTCAAAACAGCCATGTGAAAATATACATACTCCTCATTAGATAGATATTGTGAGTAACATATCCTAGTTTAAGACTTAACAGAAATGCAATTTGGATTTTCTTTACCAATTTGCCAGTTTACTGGTTGGGAAGATCTGTTAGCAATAATTATTTAAGCTGAAACCCTTATTTTTGTTTTAATTGAATGTCACTTGTTGATTAATTTCACCAGTTCAGTTGGGGACTTAACCTGAGAACATGTGAGAAGTCGATGGCTGGCAACCTTTGGTCCACCTGGCACAATCAATTGTTTCTAGAAGGTTAAACAATAAATATGAAATTGGAGGTTATCAATTGTCATCGATAGCACATTTCCCCCCAAAACTTTAATTTCCTAACTAGTACAGGTTACCAATTGGTAATATTTCTTTTTCACTTTCTGTTCAAATTTTGCACACATTTCTATGCAATTGAAGGTGTGGGAAAGGGGAAGGCCACTATACTCTCAGTTACTGACTAATCAGAATATATTAATCCTCCCCCATCATTACCCATGTGGCAATTTGTAATTCACTTACCTCCCCTGGGCTTCAATTCCTTATCTACAAATGACTTGAGGATGAATATCTCTGAGTGAGGTCTCTTCAACTGGAAATGTTTGTGACTTTATTCTATTTAAAAAGACCTAGGCAACTAACAATTTATGTCGCCTCTTAAAGCCTTAATTTTCTCATTTGAGAAATGAGAGTTATGATACCATTCAAGGTTACCCTATAGGTGAAATGACGAATGCATGTGTGCTTTGTAAACAACAGAACATCAGTAATTATAAGATAGCACATATTAGCTGATCAAAAATAGTATGTATAGCCCATCACAATCAATGAAGGGTTATTCATTCATTTAACAAATATTTATTGAGCACTTATTATGAGCAGGACACTATTGTCCAGGCTGGGGATACATCAGTAAGAAAATCCAATGGAAACAATATCTTGTGGAAGCATTACTTTTAGTTTACTATATCTGGAAGTAATGTACCTGGTTGGCTTTAAGGATTTGCCTTTACTTCTGCTTTCCCCAGTTCCTCAAAATGGAACAAGAAAAATAATTACCTCCTAATTAGCACCTAATCCACTAGGGATTCTGGCTGTTATTTCTCTTGGTTACAAATTTTCAATTAAGAGTTTTTGATATATCCACCATGACACTACTGAATCACCAGTGGTCTTTTGAGCCTTTTTCAATCATGAGAAGGAATCATATCGATCTTTCCAAACTCTTACATTTTTACGTGATACTCTGTGTTGCCAGCTTCACGCATAAGTATGATGGTGCTGTGGTGGGATTAAGTAGCCAAAACCCTGAGACAGACGAAGTGATTCCTGGTCTATTTAGGAGTCATCCTGACCCTCTTAACCTCAGGGCTTAGTTTACTGAGCTTAACACTCCCGTGAAGCCGAAATCATACTCAATGCCATTAGGCAGGTGAAATGAATGTAGGTTAAATAATACTTTATTTAGCATGTCCTTTTTGAAAGGGAGGCTCATTCTCATAGTAAAATGATCATTGATCTTTTTCTGTCAGATAATGCTGAGACGTGCTTTCTCCTTCTCTAGCTTGTTTGTAGAAAAGCTTCCCAGCCATCGAGATTACCAGCAATGTGCAGTCCCCGAAAAGCAGGACATTATGAAGGTATTATGGGGTCGATTCTCCCCTGCGGCATCAAATGTCCCACAAGTATCCATTACTGTTCACACCCCCTTCCTTTCCTCCTCTGTCTCATCCTCTTGAGAGTTTAAGCACAAAGATTCATTCCATTAGCCATGATGTTTCGATTTCTTCTTTGACCTTTAATCATTTCTGAGCCAGTGTAGGATGTCTAATTGAAACTGAAGTGGAGGGAAGGGGAAGAAAAGAAACAGATCAAGAATGTGCTCAATCACTTTATGGTGTGAAGAAGAAATTATTTCACCATTTCTCCCAGAGTTTGACAGAATGGCTATCTATTTCTCCATACTTGAGACATTCTGGCTGGGTGTAATTATTCCATGCAGTCCTGAACCCCCAAACTTTGAAAAGCATTGAGTATTAAGGTGCTAGCCTAATAGGGAATAAAGGGTTTAGGGGGGAGCCTGAAATATTCTTAAGGAAAAGGCAGATTGTTGAAATGTATTTATTCCTCATTAACATTTATAACATATATAGTTTCAAATATATTTACCTGAGAATGAATCCTTTTAAAGTAACATTGAAAATATCTTTTTCATGTATTAGTCTTAAATAGTTTGGGTTGCTTTTATATGAAGGAAGATAAACAATGTAGACAAAGCCAATCACAGCATGAAATGTTAAACAACTCTCCAAAGGTATTTTACCACATAGTGGAATAAAGGCTTTCTTACCCGTTACATAGAGCCTGACGCTGCCTGTAAGCACAACTCAAATTTTGTCAAATGGTCATCACTATTTTAAAATTTTTCTAGGCACACTTACCTGAAGGGTCATTCATTTCCATGCCATTGTGTAGCATTTCCCCTCAATTCTCTTGTTCATTCAACCTCAGAGGGTTCTGTATGGAAACAAAAGTTCCCAGGCTGCCAATGTGACTCATTCACTCTAATTTGGGGTTATTCTTGTTTTTGCTTGTGGGAAAAATTATTCAAAAGCACGTCTTTATGTTTGTTGGATGGATGGATGGATGGATGGATGGATGGATGGATGGATGGATGGATGGTTGACGAAAGATTATGAGAACAGAAGTTTAGTGAAAGAGCATGGAGATTTGAATTCTAGTCCTAGGGGGCAAGACTTTTAATTTCTCTAGGCCTTTGTTTCCTCATCTCTAAAGAGAGAGGTGGGGGATTGTGCTTGGACTATGTCAGGTTTCTCAGCCATTGAGAGTCACTGGGAAGTTGTTTGAGATCCAGATTCCCCAACCTTTTCCCTTCCAATAAAGATGTAGATTCAGTAAACCTGGGTTTAGGCCTGGGAATCTGTGTTTTTATGGAGAGGTCCTCAGTGCATTTTGTAGTCTGTCAAACCTAGGAGCACTTATCTATCATGTTCTTCAGTGTCCCTTCTGGATATGATGACATATCTTTACATACTGTGGAATGTGAAGTTGCAAACCCACTGCCTCAAAATGGGGTATCTATCCAAACAAAATGCAGATAAGCATTGCAGAGGGGATCATTTCTCCCCTCCCCTACTGAGAAGATACATTTTGGAGCCTAGAAAAGAGATCTATTTTCCACCATCATCTTTGGTTACTTGTGTTTTGATTTCTAATTCACATTCCAGCTGTTTTTCTTTCTCAGCTGATGATCTGAAAGACTATACTGAAAACCCCACTAATCAATATGTATATATATTTTTAAAAGAAACTGAAGGAGATTGCATTTCCAAGGACAGATGAATTGAAAAAGGACCTTTTAAAGAAATATAACGTAGAATACCAAGACCATATGCAAAGCAAAGTAAGTCCAATTGGTACATTTATTTCATGCTTTTCTGTGCAAATATATTTTTGAATTTCATTTTTATATGAGTTTTTAGATGTCATATACATTTGATTAAAAATTAAAGATGCAGTGATGTAACACCAATAAAAAATTCATGTTGATTTCCGGGTTAAGCACTTGCACCAAAGATGTGGTATTTTCATTTCCCTCCAACATCTAATAAAGTGATGCATTAGAAAATAGATTTCCTACAGAGATTTTAATAGAGCTTTTTGATCAACTCTTGCCAATGTAACCTTGAGCCAGCTGACTGCTCTTTGGTGATGAATGGAGCTAATAGATGATAGGGAGAACAAGTATATGGTTTCTGATGTACCTAATTTGCAGACCTTAGAAATGTGAATTAGATTCTTACATATAGCAGTCAGTACTTCACTGAGGTAGAATTATAATCGTATAAGTGAAATATAATCATATCACCAAGGGATGATGGCTTCTTAAAAATGATAATGAGACTGAAAGGCTTTGAAAGAAGACATTGGCCAGTTTATAGGAGACCCAAGTTGAAAACATGAATTTTTAATGCTTTCAACTTTCTTATAAGGATTATTTTGCCTTTTCTGTTCATGTGTTTATGTGCTCTGGGAGTCATCACCTTTGCTGACTCTGACTTCAGTTAGTCTGAACACAGTCAAAGAACTTCTCCACGTTCTTTGAGCATAGCCAGAGTGAGGTTTGAGTGATATTTTTGACGAAGTGACAGAGAAAATGTTGAAATCAGAAGATTCCTGCAAGTGTGGATATTGATGACTTGATTGGATTTGAACTATGAAAGATAAAATTGATTCTGAAGGCTCAGACAAAGCAACAGCAAGGGGAAAAAATCCCAGTTAAGTCTCTCTTTCATACTCAGCAATTCGTCTGGTTGTCCCCTCCACATTTCCTTGGAAGAAACAGCCTCAGCAGCTGTTGCACGGTCTGACTTCACAGTCCACAGTAGTAGCATCCCACGTGTATGACGTAAAAATCTCCTTTATGCCTAGGAGAGATGAACAGACACACTGAGCCCTGGCTACAGACAGCACCAGTGTTACCTGGGAGCAGTGAGAAATGCAGAATCTTCAGCCCCACCTAAGCCTGCTGAATCAGAATCTGCCCTATAACAAGTATATGGTTTCTATGTGGGGCTGTAAGCTGTGTCCTCCCCCCACCCAACTACCTTACAGTAGCTCCCAACGTCTAATTTCACAGTTATTTGGGGAACTTCTTTTTAAAAATTATATTCTTACCTAATAGTACCTGGATATTTTTGATAAGACGGGAACTTGGGAATCTTCATTTTAAACAGAAGTGCAGATTTGTTGTACTAGAGATGATTGGACCACATTTTGAGAAATGTTTCTTATTGATCTCCCTTCTCTGTAAAGTTCCAGCAGTATGAGTTCTGGAGTCACGTGCAAAGGGTTCTAGGGCAGCCTGTCCCACAGAAGGCCTGTGTTGATGGGAGTTGCTCTGTGGAACTTGCTGATGGGGGAGACACTAGCCACATGGTACTCAATTCCTAGCAGGACTGAGGAATTGAATTTCTAATTTCATTTTAATATATTTAAACTAGAGGCCCGGTGCATGAAATTCATGCACGGGGGGTTGGGGGGGAAGTCCCCTCAGCCCAGCCTGCACCCTCTCCAATCCAGGACATTCCTCTCACAATCCTGGACCACTGGCTCCTAACCACTCACCTGCCTGCCTGCCTGATCACCCCTAACTGCTCCCCCTGCCAGCCTGGTCACCCCTAACTGCCCCCCTGCTGGCCTGATCACCCCTAAGTGCCTATGCCTGCCGGCCTGATTGCTCCCAACTACCCCCTCACCCCAAGCCGGCCTGGTTGCCCCCAACTGCCCCCCCCCCCCCCCCCCCGCTGGCCTGGTCGCCCCACGCAGCCTGCTCGGTCGTCCATTCTGTTGCAGTGGTCGCTTAGGCTTTTATATAGATAGATTGAAATAGCAATCTATGGCTAGTGGCTACTATATTAGCCACTGCAGTCTGGGGTGATATAACCACGTCTGAGATACTTTGTTCCTCAGGGTTTGGTGAGTCAGGCTGAGCAAAGCATCCTGACCTTGATTTTCTAATATTTAAAAGTGCAGGGGAATGGAGGGAAGTTGACTGTCATGGCCTGTCTCTGGTAAAATATGAGTGGATTTAGAACTGCTGCCCGAATCAGGTTAAGGGGCTTTGGCTATGACCTTATATATTTTCCTCACTGTCACACGAGTGTCCCTACGGGCAGATGGCAGTATCTAGCTGCGGCTCGGTCTGCTGGAAGATTGAATGTCTAATCCCAGTGTGATGTTCTTGCCTTGCAACTAACCTTTTGCTCTGGCAACCACATGTTTTTTTAGAACAAATATAGAGCCGAATTTCTCAAAAAACTGGAACATCAGCGATTGATAGAGGCCGAAAGGAAGCGGATCGCTCAGATGCGCCAGCAGCAGCTGGAAACGGAGCAGTTTCTGTTTTTTGAAGATCAACTCAAGAAGCAAGAATTAGCCCGAGGTCAGATGCGAAGCCAGGAAACCCCAGCGCTGTCGGAGCAGATTGATGGCAGCACTTTGTCCTGCTTTCCCAAACACCAGAACAATTCCCTGCTGAATGTATTTGCCGACCAACCTAATAAAAGTGATGCCACCAATTATGCTAGCCACTCTCCTCCGGTCAACAGGGCCTTAAAGCCAGCTGCTACTCTCAGTGCCGTTCAGAGTAAGTGTGCAACGGGCCCCCACAAGACATTGAATCTCTTCTAACGGAACTGTATTTCTCATCTGGGAGGGCCCTCATTTCCTTATCAATCGTTGTAGGACCCCCTCCATCATATATATGTGTAGACAGAGCTAATCCTTCTCTACCGTGTGGCTTGTACTATATGGAACCTGAAAATTCAGGATTTGCCCCTGCAAGAGCAGAGACTCAAATACACGGGACTGTGTTTGGTCACGGTACAGAGAGTCTAAAAGAGAAGAATTCCAACCATTATTTTTTCCTTTCATGTATTTTATCAAAGAAACTCATGAATCTTAAACACTGTATACTGGGGATGAAAGATGTTGAGAAACTTGTTTGTCCAGAACTTTGCTTGGCAGTTTGAATTTAAATGGTTAGCATTGCCCTGGGCCTCCAGATGGCTTTTGGGTTTCTGCCAACAGTTAGTGCTGCTGGGTGCTGCCGTGTCTGTACTGGCAAGTTTTCAGAAGCAAATGGCGAGTTCTTCCCGGCAGACACTGTCAGATGAAGTTTGTGTTTCTATTTATTTTTAAAAAGTCATGGTAGACGACCAGTTGATAAATTGAGCTGCTGGATCATTATTCTTGAAAACACCATCTTTTTACTTACCACCAACTTTCCTAAAGATATAAGTAATGTATGGGAAACACAGTAAAGAGTATTCATCCTGTGTCTTATAGGATGCAAGGTGTCATCTGTGTAGCCTGTGGCTTAACAGTACATTGGCTTTGAGCCAGAACAAAACTCGTGCTTCCATGCAAATAGTTGATCTGGGGCATGAAATGTAAAAGTGCTTGCCCTTTGCCACCTATTTATAAGTTTAGGTAATTTTACCTTCCTTCTAGTCACTGTTTACTTTTAAGAGTTTTAAACTAACACATGGAAAGTGGAGCATCCGATCATTTAATTTTTGATATTTATATTTATTTGCAGTCACTCGCCAAAAACTGTTTTGAAGGATGGGATGTAAGATTTGGGGGTTTTTTTTTAGCTTCTTCTCTCTTTTCTGTTTCTCAGATTTAGTGGTTGAAGGACTGCGATGTGTAGTTTTACCAAGAGATCTTTGCCACAAATTTCTGCTACTGGCAGAATCTAATACAGTGAGAGGAATAGAAACCTGTGGAATACTCTGTGGAAAACTGGTATGACCTTTGTTTCATGTCTCTGCACAGGAAATTTCCCAAAGCACTGATGTTCTTGTGATAAGCAGAGCAGAATATAGTAGCATCCTATGAGTTGCAAATATTATTAACTTTTCAGAGATTAATTTCATAAAACTGTTGTCATTATTCATGAACTATCCTTTTAGAACATGGATGGTAAAATTTCAGGTCTTCGGGTTTTCAAAACCATCTAATTTTCTAAGACAAATTTTAGTTGCAATTGTTAGTTTCCCATACATTTATGTAATTAACTCTGCCTGCTTTTACCTGTGGGAGGTATTGTCTTGCCACCGCTTTTTCAGATATTCGTGCAGTACAACTAGGGTTTTGTGGTTTCCTTTAAGGCAATAGTTTCAACAAACGAAATCTTAGAGCACAGGCCCTATTTAAGTATGGAAGATTTTATCTGAAATATGTGATGAAAAGACAATGTCAAGGTAGAAGGAAATAAAAGAGAGAAGATGAAATTAATTTCTTACTTGCAAGAAAGATGAATAATGTTTCTTTTGGAAGTAGCCTTCCATAGTCTCCTTGGGTATAAGTTTCTATGTCTGGTACAGGAACATCTTCAGCCCTAAACATGCAGCTTAAGAACTGTTGTTTAATGGAATGCACACTATGTTCTATTCTCCAGTACACATTCTCCTACAGTATTCCAGTGTTCCATCCTCCTTTCCTCTAGGAGAAAGGAAGCACAGATGGCAAGCACAGCAGAATGACCTGCCATCTTGGTCACCTTATTTGCCCTTCAGGGGGCAGTGTGCTGTGGATGCTTCCTCCCAGGACCATATGTTGTACTAAGTTTAATTGTTTCCTTCCTCCCTCCCTCCCTCTCTCCCTCCCTCCCTCTCTCCCTCCCTCCCTTCCTCCCTTCCTTCCATTTTTCCTTCTTTCCTTCCTTTCATTTTTCCTTCTTTCCTTCCTTCCTTCCTTCCTCCCTCCCTCCCTCCCTCCCTCCCTCCCTCCCTCCCTCCCTCCCTCCCTTTTTTCCTTCCTTCCTTCCTTCCTTCCTTCCTTCCTTCCTTCCTTCCTTCCTTCCTTCCTTTCTTCCTTCCTTCCTTCCTTCCCTCATCAGACAAAGATGTGCCAGACACTGTGCTAGGTGTTGGCATTCGGTAGCCTACAAGAGCCACAGTCCTTGCCACATGACGCTTGCAAAGACTGAGACAGATAATTAATTAGAAATGGGGCTGGGTGCTCTCAGTGGAAGTGCAGGATCAAGGGAATGTGTAACTAGGAAACTGACCTTGTCTGGGAGGGTCTAAGAAGTGATGCTTACTGCAAGCCTGAAGAATACATAAAGTGAGCCATGGACGAGGGACTGGGTTGGAGGGAAGAGCTGCAATGAAGGCTGGAGGAAGAGTGGCCAGTTTGCAGGGAAGCCCTAAGGCTAGAGAGAAGTCTGTGGCTTCCAAGCTCAAAGAAGGAGTGCTGTGAAGGGATGGACAGCTCTACACAGCATAACGACTCTTACTGAGGTTCCTGCCACCTCTTTACAACCATCTTCTTTGCAACTCTTATCTTGTACCTGAGGCGGGTAATTTATTTTAACTTTCTCTTGATCTAATTGCAAACCCAAAAGATTACCTAATTAAGGAAAATCCCAGTGAGTCTCCCAATAGTAGAAGAAAATCGTAAGTCAGGAAGTGAAATCCAATATAATTAAAATAAAAACAAGACCATCAACCTCGAAAAGCCTTAGAAATGTCCTCTAGTAACACCACAAAGGTATGGAACTAGTATTTCCCCCTCCAAACAAATCCACTATTATTTTGTTCTGATTTTCCCATTATAGATGTAATATATCTAAACATTATTTATTAACTAAACTGCCATAGACCAGCCTAAGATGCTAATACCTATTTATGGTACATTTTCTGTTGTGAAAATGGCTTTCAAGCTCCAAACTGCTGACTCACATTTTGGGCAAATAATTCATTTCCTAGTTCAGTACCTGTACTTTGTTTTTGAATTGTGATTGAGGGAGGGGTGGGGAGTGGGGAGGATGATGCAAGTTGTGGGGCAGAAAATTCCGGACTATATGAATTTTTTTCTGCTAGTTGTTTTCTTCTTATTCCTCTGTCAGTAGATGATACTTTTCTGCTAATTGTTTTTCAGATGCACAACGAATTTACCATTACCGACATCATCGTGCCAAAGCAGTCTGCAGGCCCAGACTACTGTGACGTGGAGAATGTGGAGGAATTATTCAGTGTTCAGGACCAACACAACCTCCTCACTCTCGGATGGATCCATGTACGTTTGCCCTTTGGGTCTCAGTTGTGTGTGTGTGTGTGTTGTTATTTTCCTCCTTGAGGAAATTCAGCTTAATTTAAATAGTCCCTACCTTTTCAATATTTTTCAAGTCCAATAAATGGCATCACATCAAAGCATTTTCTTCAATGTTAAGTCTAAATATGAATCTGGCGAGGGTTATATTTTGCTTTTTTTCTACCAGGTTAAAAGAGGGAGAGACATTTGGAAATTAGTGACTTATTTTGATGATTTTTACAGAGTAGAATGGAGGCCTAGTAAGATTTTAACTGGTCGGTCTTCAGTGGTCAGCAAACTGCGGCTCGCGAGCCGCGGTTTGCCGCTCTGTTGACTAATGAGTTTGCCAACCACTGGACTAGACTCTCGATTCAAATAATTACAGGCTGTTGTTGTTCCTTGTGATTAAACCCCTATCCCAGTGGTCGGCAAACTCATTAGTCAACGGAGCGGCAAACCGCGGCTCACGAGTTTGCCAACCACTGGGGTCAATTAATAATGTTCCCTTTAACTTTAAGAAAATGTTGGAAAATGTTTCTTTAAAACAGGTTTTTGTACATATTAAGTAAGAACCATATATTCCACTGTACCTCCCCTGCAGGCCAATGATGTATAAACTGTACAAACAAGCCATGGATTAGGGCCTAAAGGATGGGGCTGAAAATATTGGGTCCTACCACCCACCAGGCCATTGCAGGAACAGGAATGGACTTAGGAATTAAAAGATGTGAGTTTACATTTCAGCTCTGCTAAGAGTTCATTATAGGGACGCTGGCAAGTTACTTAAGCAATCTGAGTATCAGCTTTCCCACCCATAAAACAGGGATCAGGATAAATGACTTAAGGTGATGGTGAGTGTTAGTTGAAATGTCAGGGAATTCCTTAGCACATTTTTCCAGGGACTCAGAAAATTGCAGTGGTTGGTTTTGGTGCTAATACTCTACTTTTCTGTCCTTAGTGTAATCTCTCTGGGGATATTTTTCCATTCAGTCTCACACATCTGGACCAGGGGTAATGACAAGTCATCCCACCATTATGGGGTACTGGCCAAGATTTCCAGGGCACATCCTGTGGACCTTCAAGAGCCCCTGACGAATGATGTGACCATTTTTTTACTTCCTTTATAGAGAAGTACTGAACAGGGGCAGGACACACACACACACACACACACACACACACACACACACACACATACACACCTGCACATAGCCGCACCCACAATGTCACTGAAGTACTGAACAGGGGCAGGACACACACACACACACACCTGCACATAGCCGCACCCACAATGTCACCGAACATTTGGTGTTCTGTAATTCGGGAGAGGAGAGGAGAATTCAGTCTCAGCTCCACCTGTAAATTTCCATGTGCCCTTGGTCAGGACTCCTAACCTCCTTGCTTCCAGGTTCCCTCATGGGCCAAGTGGGGCTAATGTAAACCTTCTCTCCCTCGCCAGATTTGTGTGAGCTGTAAGCAAGATGCCAGGTTTGAAAGCCTTGTGAAAAATATAAACTGCCTCTCAAATACAAGAGATTATTTATAATGAAGAGTTTGCAAAACATTCCATATGTCTATTTGTTTTACTTAACAGTAAGTAATGTGCCTTACTGTTTGCTTAGAAATTGCTGAATTTTAAAGGCATTATTTAGTTTAATGTGATTTTCTGTAACAAGAATGTATTTTAAAGCAAAAAAAAAATTGTAGCAAATAAATTGTAACATAAACTTAGGAAGAATGACAGTCCATTAAATTTACTTACATTGAAAAGTCAATGCTAGTTTATCTTACAAAACGTTTCCCTAATTAGAAATCAGAGTTTTTTCCTTATGTCCTATGTATCTAATGTATGCAATAATGAAATTGGGTCATTTACATAATGGATTTGGCATAATTCTAGAATTCCAGGATTTTGCTTTTTGTTTAGTTCACTATACCAAATTGTTACGGTTCAGTGAAAACACTAAAATTCTATATGTCCAAACTTCAGTGATTGTAATGACTTTTTGTGAAGATTTTATTGGTACAATAATAGGAACAAATTCTCCAGCTAACATTTTTTCCAGATATAAATTAGTCACAGAAAAAAAGGGCTGAATTGGAATCAGACAGATCTGGAGTTGAGTTTAGACTTCTCAGCTTCATGAGCTCTATGACCTTCAGTGTGTTATTAACTCTTCTGCTTAGCTCAGTTTCCTCATCTGTGAAAGGAGGGTAATAATAGCACTTCTCTCATCTTGTTGTTGTAAGAATTAAATGAGATCATTCATGGAAAGTCATTCATTCAATTGCAATAAATGGCATCCGCTGCTATTGTTATCATCGTCATCATTCTTTTTTCCATAAAGGAGGTGGGGGAGGGAAGCACCATTTTCCTAGGAGACAGTTGTCGTCAAGGAGTAGAAGTGATTCCTCCTGGCAGCAACAAAAGACTCAGGATGCCTTATATGCATTCAGTCTGGACGAAAGGGACAGGCGGAGTGACTGGTCTACTTGACAGCCTGCTCGCTGCCTCCAGAGCCCTAGAGTTCCTCTGAACACGTCTTACTTTCTCACCGAGGCACAGACGCTCTCTGTATCAAGGGAAGATTTTCACTGAGACAGGTAACAGGCAGTCAGGCCCCCCCACCCATGCCTTCGCTAAAGATTTGGGTTTTAAAAAATTAGGCAATTTCCATTCCTCCATTGAGCTCGGTCTTTGCAGACCAAGAGTTACTTTTGTCTTTGCAGAACATGTATCTTTCTGTAAATCGATATGAATGGATTTTTATCTTCATTCTAGTAAATAAAGTAGAAAGGAATTTTTAAATCTTACATATCTTGAACAAGCTATTGTTCTACATAATGGCATGAAGCTGTTCTATGAGCCCATGACCGTTAGTTATGACAACATTAACGCCAGCGAGTGGTTTTGATTCCTTTCTATGTGTTAGGCGCTGTGCTAAGCATTCCACATGGATTGTCTCATTTACTTTTCATAATCCCATGAAGAAAAGATTACCCTTATGTTAGAGTCGAGCAAATGGGCATGGGGAAGTTAAGGAACCTTTGCGGTGTTCTGCAGCTAGTGGAAGAGGCCAGACCCAGGCAGTGCATGCCAAGGACCTGGGTTTCATGATGTAAATGGTCACATTCTTTTTCTGAGGGTAATTGAGTTGACTGTGAATTTTAAAGTCATTGTGGCTGCATGCGTTTTTTATATCCAAGTATGAACCTCTGATTTGTCTCTCATAAATATGTGTGTATATAAGCCCCAAATCTGGAAGATAATTCCTTAATTTTTTATCTCTTCCTTCTCATCATGTGCATATTTATTGGCTGTGCAAGATGAGTTCCAAACACCTTGAACCTGAAGAGTTCCGTTCTCCCATTGGTAGGGAATGGCGATCCACATGTGGGTAACAGCACATTTATTGAAAACTTTCCTTTCGTGTCCAGGGTTTTGTATAAAGTACCTCTGGGTTTCCAGTCACAGCTCTGCTCCTGACCAGCTGTGTGACCACAGGCAAGTTACTTAAAGGAGCCTGATGACCCCTGTATGGAAAATGGAGATAACAATAGAGCTATCTCCTTAGATGAGTTGTGATGATTCATTTCCAGTTCTGTCTTTTCCAATAAGCAGAAAGGACATGAACAACTCCCAAGAAACTCTTCTCAAAGTCATAGTTATTCCAAAGATGCAAAAAGGGAAGGTATATGTCAGCAGACACTTTAAAAAATTTCTATCTGGTTAATGATGGTAAGAAAGAAATAGCAAATAACTAGTTTTCTCTTCAAATGGTCTGTGGCCTTGGCTACCCTGATAATATTGTCCTCTTCTCTTTTCATAGACACATCCGACCCAAACTGCATTCTTATCCAGTGTCGATCTTCACACTCACTGTTCCTATCAGCTCATGTTGCCAGAGGCGATTGCCATTGTGTGTTCACCAAAGCATAACGAGTAAGTGAATGAGTTAAGTGTATGTGGAGGGGCTCCAGTGAGGCTGTGACTGGGGTTGCTGGGTTCAAACGTGTCCCCTCCAAAAGGCAGGCACACCATGCCCTTGCGGGGGAAAGATTGGCGGCAGTCAGTTCCCATGTACCTGTAGCTCTACAGTCTTGCTTTTCAAGGCCCTTTTCAGTGGGAGAATTACTGGTTCTCTTTCTCCAGTTACCATGACCTGGAAGTGGATAAATTGGATGTTAGTATTCCAGTTTATCATTTGAGATGTTAGTTCTACTGTATTATTTCCTGTGGTAGGAAAATTTCCAGCCTTCGTTTAATTACCTCCAAAACTTTTCTAGGTTTGGGAGATGATTATTATTGTAGAGTGATTATAAGCACAGGACCCATGTCAAGTTATATAGGGATCCAGTCTCCACCCTCAAATGGTGTGTTTAGCAGGATGCCTGACCACCATGAGGCTGGGCGTCTTCATCCCTGACACCTGCCCATCACAGGTTGAGGTGAACAGGAAACTCAAGATGATGGTCTATGTAAAGGGCTTAGCATGGTGCCTGGCACCACAGCCAGCACTCCGTAAATATTTGCTGTTGCTATCACCACTATTGCCATTGTTAAAACAATTAGGAAGATCTGCCACCCGCAGTTTCCTCCAGGGGGCCTCGCTTTTCCTCTGTGGTCTCCCCAGCAGGTCAGCTGCCTCTTGCTCATGACAATCTTGCAGGTGTTTGAAGTTAGCACTGGCCCCTCCAGTGTTTCTCACCTCTAGGCCAGTCATCGTGAGATTGGTTCAAAAAATCACTGTGGAATTCCTAGTTTGTGGTGCCTTCCTCCTTCCCATTTGAGGACTATGCTTGTGCCATTCAAATAAAGCATCAGGAAAGCCCAGACGATCCTTAATTTTTGTATCTTTCCTTCACCCTGAAACTCAGCACTGGCATCTTCAGGCTCACCAGTGCTGGCATGCTCGAGGTCTCCACCTGTAAGAAGAAGGGCTTTCACCCGCACACCAAGGAACCAAGGCTGTTCAGTGTGAGTAGACCCTGTTGGATATTTAATTTTTTTAAAAATATTTTTATTGATTTCAGAGACGAAGGGAGAGAGAGAGAGAGAGAGAGAGAGAGAGAGAGAGAGAAGGGAGGGGAGGGGAGGGGAGGGGAGGGGAGGGGAGGGGAGGAGAGAGAAGAGAAGAGAAGAGAAGAGAAGAGAAGAGAAGAGAAGAGAAGAGAAGAGAAGAGAAGAGAAGAGAAGAGAAGAGAAACATCGATGATGAGAAAGAATCATTGATCAGCTGCCTCCTGCACGCCCTACACTGGGGATCGAGCCCGCAACCTGGGCCTGTGCCCTGACCAGGGATCGAACTGTGACCTCCTGGTTCATAGGTCAAAGCTCAACCACTGAACCATGACGACCAGGCACAGATATTTACTTTTTTACCTCCTCATTTTTTTTAGCAGTATAATTTGGGATAAAACATTGTAGTGCTTAGTTTGGAATTTTCTTATCTAGAACATTAATTATTCTTTGTAATTTGTCCTGTTATTTTATTTACTGGCCCATCTGTGTGATACTTAAATACAATCTTCCTCAGACTCCAATAAGCAAACAATTCTTAAATAAAATGATATTAAATGTCTCATGAATGATTTCCACATAATGTGGCTATGTTAATTTTTTTCATAGCAGTTCAAAGAAAACTTCTTAATTAGCGTTGTATAGCCCGAAAGAAACATTATCTAACTACAACTTTTCTTTCTAACTGATTCCTTGGTGGTTCTCTGGCTATAACATCTGAGAAACATTAGTTTGAAGTTAGTATTTATTTTAAATAAAAATTACTTGGCAGCCTCTGTAAATATTTCTTTTTGTTGAAAATGGTTACACATGATTACATTTGTTCTTATTGGAAATATTTTTTTAAATCAGGAACATTTTTAAATTAGGAAATTCATATTCCCTCCCCAAAGAGAATTTTGTTAAACATTATGATCTAAAGACATTTTTTTTCTTTCCTAGGTATGCAAACACGTGTTGATAAAAGACATAAAAATAATCGTGCTGGATCTGAGGTGATATGTTCTGAAGATTAGCACCGTCACCACCGGATACCTGCCCATAGACATGTGGTCCCTTTCTCAAGATGTTTCCAGAAGTGACTGATATTTTATATTTATACATTTTAGACCAGAAAGTTTGATATTTATTGCTCTTGTGCATTTTGAAGTTTTCTTTTTGGGTTGCTCTGTCTCAAGAGTGGTCACAATGATGTTAAATCAATACCCATTAATGGACCCAACTACTATGACCAGATAATAAATTATGCTGCAAACAATAATATGACCAGTATTTAAAGAGGTCTCTGCATACGTTTTCAGAGCATTAGATGTTTTGCTGTATTTTTTTCTCATTCCTATAAAATACAATTCCAAACAAGGAATTCTGAGTAGCAGGTGGTCTCCAAGACAGGCCATCTGCTTCCACAACCTTTCCCTGTGCTAGAAGATGAGCTCTTCCCACATGTGAGAAGAACTGTGACTTCATATGGGTTTCATATGCTAAGAAATTGAGGATAACATCATTCAGAGAAGAGTGGGTTGTCTGTGGAGCTGGACTTGCAACGTTAATTTGCCCTTAGCTGGTGGTGTCTGTAGACGCAAAGCTCCATGCATAGGGCAAGCCACACTCTAGTTCCATAGTCTAGGATCTGAAACTTGCAAGTCCACAAGTTGTCATAAGGCAGAAACAAGCCACTGAGCTACCCATAGCAGGCTCTTCATGCGTGAGAACTGGAGCAGAATCTGGGTGGCACAGTACTAGTATTAGGGAGCAGACCAGCGGGGGAGGAATGCTACCTCGTCCACACACAGAGTGCAGGGAATACCCCTCTTTATAAAACAGAAATCATTGAACTTCGTAGTGGGTGCTAGTACATGCAGACAAGGCCATTTAGGCAACTCAGATATAAAGCCAGGAGGAAAGCGAAGGCTGGGAAAGCTGTGGTTGGCATACAAGACATTGACTGTGAAACCTTAAAATTGTTTACTCAAATTAGTCACTGTCTGGTTGGGTCCTGATGTAACAGTGGAATGATGGTGAATCTGCAATCTTGAGTCTGAAGAGGATGCTGAAAATTCCTCCACAGCTTTTGCAGAAGGAAAAGCATTTACAGATTGCCCAAGAAATAAGCTCCATTATTTTTCCTCCTAATATAAAGGCTGATGAATAAGAAAAAGAAAACAAGCAACTAGATGACATTGGTTCTATTCCTGATTTTAGGCAAGGTTTCCTTGCCAACAGAAATGAGGTGTGTGTATTATTAATTTAGCAGTTTCCTATCAGCAATAAAATGTTTTACCTATCCAAGTTTTGCCAAAGGAAATACATCACTTTTAATTTGTTTCATTAGAAAAATAACTTACTGAGGTGAAATTCACATAAGATAAAATTCAGTGACATGTGAGATAGTCACAATGTTGTGTAACCACCACTTTTCCCAGCCATTGGTAACCAATCCGCATTCTGTCTCTATGGATTTATCTATTCTGGATATTTCCTATAATCCTGTATGCATTGAAACCATACAATATGTGAATTTTTGTGTCTAGCTTCTTTCACTTAAAACTTTTTTGAAGGTTCATCTACACTGTACCATGTATCATCACCACTTTGTGTTTTTTAGGGCTCAGTAATACTCCATTGTATGTATATACACAATTTGTTTATCCATTCATCCAGTGATGGAGGTGTGGGCTGATTTCACCTTTTGGCTATTGTGACTAGTGCTGCTATGAACATGCATGTAATGTACTTGTTTCAGTATCTGTTTTCAATCCTTTTGAGTATATATTTAGGAATAGAATTGCAGGGTCATGTGTAACTGTATGTTAACTTTTTTATGCCAACGTATTTTCCACAGCAGCTGAACCATTATAGCCATCTTAGGTGTGAAGTGGTTATCTCATTGTGGTTTAGATAGAGCGATACCTTATGAAGTTAATTCTCTTAAGTCAAATTTTTGACAGTCAAATCAGAGTTGATGAAGATGCTGAAGAGTGCTAACCCACTCTCATGACAGACACCCTGATTGTTGTGGAACTCCCGTCCTAGACCTTCTGCACATTGGAACCATTTGCAGAAGCAGATTTTTATTTTGTCAAGGATGGTCAACTCTTTTGACTGGGTAGGATTAGAAAAACAAAAGCGAGAACGACCAGCAAGAGCCCCCAGTAGCCGCACTCTAAAATATTACTCTGCTTTCCACTGAACTCAAGGCTTACGCATTTGGAAGGGTGAAGACTGACTACTTTGGAACATACATCTGAAATCACAAACCTTTTTTAAGAACAGGGGCTCGTTCTAAATTTGTAGGATAGGATTTACCTGCATAATATATTTTTTGCTGAGTAGATGAAGCCATTTTTGTAAAGAAAAACTGAAGTTAAATGATTTTGGGCCATTTCTTAAGGAGTATCAGGTTGTAGAATATGCAGAGAGATCTAAGGAGGGGAGAAAATAATTGATACAACGAAAGGACCGAGGAATGAGGCTCAAACTAAATACGGAGGGGAAGAAATAGAAAGCATGATCTAAGAATATGAAAAGAACATCTGTTGATGTGTCTACAGTGCCACACATTTTTCTCCAAGAACAGGAACACAGAATTTCAGGTCTCTGAAAAACTGTATTAACTACATTGTGTAGGAGCTTGTTCTACCATTGGCTGTCCTTGAAGGTAGCATTTGTTTACAAACCTAATCAGGCGAATCATAATCATTTATATTGCCTTTAGTCTTTAAGGAGCGTGAAGTTACTACACGAAGAACATTCTCGAATAGCTGTAGCCATCAGAAACAAATTAGAATGAGAGGTAGCATTTGAATGTTCATTTCCCAGATGCATTTCTGAAAATGAGATAAAGAATTTAACCTGCAAGATGAAATGCTTGAGAGTGGCAAATGAATCAGAGATACCAAATTTCTCACTGGAAATTTCCCTAATTGCTTGTAATTGGTGTCTGATTTCAAGACAGACATTTCACAGAGAAAATGTTATGAATTCTACTTTGGAAAATTATAGTCAAGTCATAGTTGTATTTTTAAAGTCTATGTGTGATCCAGTTTTGGGGGTTCACCTTCCAGTTCCACATCTGCAGCATACTTTCCCACTTCTGGGCCTCTATCCTGAACACAGTCCTTGTACATCCTCTACCCTAACCTCAACCCCATTGCTTCCCCCTTGTTTTCCTAGTTAACTCAGTCTTTTTAAAGTTTTTATTGTCTATCTATTACATTCAATATTATTTTGTATTAGTTTCAGGTATATCACATAGTGATTAGACAATGATGTACTTTACAGAGTGGTCCCCCGATATTTCAAGTACCCACCTGCCCCCATACATAGTTATTACAATACTATTGACTACATTCCCTATGCTATAATCTACATCTCTGTGTTGGCTCTTAGAACCAACTCCCTCACTACAATAAGAAATACCTCAGACTGCTCTGTTAAATCCTATGAAAGAGACTCACACTCAGCCCTAACTGGTTTGGCTCAGTGGATAGAGCGTCGGCCTGTGGACTCAAGGGTCCCAGGTTCTGATTCCGGTCAAGGGCATGTACCTTGGTTGCGGGCACATACCCAGTAGGAAGTGTGCAGGAGACAGCTGATCAATGTTTCTTACTCTCTATCCCTCTCCCTTCCTCTCTGTAAAAAATCAATAAATATATATATATATATTTTTTTTTTAAAGAGAGACTCACACTCAGCTGACTGCACAAATGATGCTGCATTGACAACCGAGAATTATTCACTTAAAAAAAATTAGTAACGCTTCCTTCCACCTATCTGCTCACAACAAAGGCTATGTGATGTGAATCAATCTCATTACAAATCCACGCCATCCTCAGATGTTGCAGGTGCCTATTGTGGGGAAAACTGATGATCATAGAAGAAGGCTGTTTTGCTATTGTTGGGGGAGAGAAGAGATTCAGGAGGCAGCCACGTCTACACGCTGCCGGTTTTCTCTTCTGGAAATTCAGGTTGAGGCTCATCAATGAGACTCTCTTGTTCAGCCCTTCAAGTCACTGGACATCTTATATCATCAAGGGGAGGAGTTACTGGTTTATGATGGGAGAAGGTGCACTAGCACTGCAGCTGGGTGCTCGCAAGGAAAGGAAATTTCACTAAGGCACATTCAGTGGCTGTTTCTGGCTTTGCTGATTTCTGCCTCTGGCCATGCCTGCTTCGGATTCTTTGAGACTGCCAAGCACCCATTCCTTTACCAGAGAGCTCGCGCCCTCTAGTGGTAAACATCAAGCACAGCAATACACGGACTTCTACTTGAGTAAAACCTGAAGTGATGGTGGGAGTGGGTGGTGCTTTGGCTTGAATTATGAAAGTGGTCTATACACGAATCCTTCACTGTAAGTCCATTGGGTTTGAAGTTTCCTTGACCGGTAAGCACACATTTGCAACTGGAAAGTTTTCCTCAATCATAGCATGTTACAGTGGTTCTCGAATTTTGATGTGCTAAAGAATCACCAACGAAATAGGATTAAAACTCAGGTTCTTAGCCTCAGCTCCAGAGGTTCTAGTTCAGCTTTGGGTGTGGCCCAGCAATCTGACCATTTAAAATGAGCCCCTCATAAGCTTGGCCTGTGTGGCCTGTTCTTTGAGAAATGCTGGCCTAATGGCTGAGTATGGGTTGGGAAGCAAGCTCAAGTAGGATATTAGGTATATTCCTTAACCATTCCTAGCTTCTGTTGCTCCATCTGTAGAAAGGCAGTAAGGATACCTAGCCCATTGGGCTGCTGTAGGATAAAATAAAGGTCCTAATATAAAGGGCTTGAGACTTTGCTAAAATCTCTCAAACAAGTTACAGCTGGTGACTGCATGCCCCAAACCTATCAGTGAAAGGCCCAAGACCTGGTACTAGCACCAACCTGCCTTGCTTCACAGCTGGGCCTTGCCTGGGCACCTCTAAGCCCAATAAAAGGGAGGGAGGGGGTGCTTGGTACAGGATCTGGTCATGACAGGTAGCCAGCTCTTATTATTTGTAGTATCAATCTTAATTTACTCAAACCATAGGGCCAGAGCACACCCGGGGAAGCTTGGATGTCTAGACCAAATGAGCATTAAATCTTAGGCCCCAAGATCTCTACAGTGAGATGCTGCTATAGACAGAGACCTCTCACTCCCAAGGATAATCAGTGGCTACACACAGAAGGACCAGTAGCTCCCTGCTAGGAAGCCTCTTGTGATGCTAAGCTGCCTGGGTAGAAAAGCCCTTTGAGACAAAGACCATTAAGGACAGAAAAGGTGTTTTTATACATCTTTGCACCTCCAGGTCAGATGGTAAAATAGAAGTTGAAGCTGGCAGTTCTATTCATCTATAAAATGAGCATGACAGTAATATTTTCACCATACAGTTATGAAGAAGAAATAAATGAGGTTTTGTGTAAAATTCTTTGTATGATGATTTCCAGTGGTCCTTGGAAAGTATTGTCATCTGTCGCATCCCTTCTGGTGTAACTGTGTCTTTAGTATCCTTCCAGAGACAGATACTCATCTGGAGAAGGGAAACAGATGCTCCAGATGTGTAATGAGATTTTAGAACTGTGTTTCTTAATGTTTTTTAATCACTTTCCTCTAATAAACTTAAAGTAATATCTTCTTTTAATATATATTTATTAAGTTTAATATGTTGTATATTAAAAGTCATATTTGTGTGTATGTATAAATATATAGGGTGTCCCCACAAAATGTATACACACTTAAAAAACTGATAACTCGCCCTGGCTGGTTTGGCTTAGTGCAGTGGTCGGCAAACTCATTATTCAACAGAGCTAAATATCAACAGTACAACGATTGAAATTTCTTTTGAGAGCCGAAACCAACTTCTGCGCATGGTCCACAAAGTTTCAATCGCACTGTATGTGCGTGCCCGCACATGATATTTTGTGGAAGAGCCACACTCAAGGGGCCAAAGAGCCGCATGTGGCTCGGGAGCCGCAGTTTGCCGACCACTGGTTTAGTGGCTGGAGCGTCGGCCTGCGGACTGAAGGGTCCCAGGTTCGGTTCTGGTCATGGGCACATGCCTGGGTTGCTGCTAGATCCCCAGTAGCGGGCGTGCAGGAGGCAGCCAATCGATGATTCTCTCTCCTCATTGATGTTTCTATTTCCTCTCTCCCTTTCCCTTCCTCTCTGAAATCAATAAAAATATATATAAAAAATAAAAACTGATAGCTCACTTAATTTTCACTCCTTTTCAGGTTTAACTGATTTGAAATAATGGGTGAAGCCAGACTAAGCTTTGAACAAAGAAAATTTATCCTAAAGTGCCACTAGACTATTTTTTATGAGGATACATAAAAGATAAAGTTTATGGTATAAAAGCAGCAACAGTTGATGACTTGAGGGCCCACAATTACCAAACGAAATGAGTCTTGATGTTTACAATTCTATTGCTTTGCATTATCAGCAGTGCCTGGACCGTTCAGAACGGTCATCGATTTGAAAACAGGCATTGACAAAAAAAAAAAAAGACTTATTTCTGTAGATTATTTTAAATTTTGAAAATGAGCTGTATATTAATAAGCACTGACGTTATAATCATTCAAAGTGTGTATGTATACACACACATACATCTTTAGGCTAACTGAGGTTTTGAAAAATATATTCTGTTTTATTTCAGAGAGGAAGAGAGAAACATCAATGATAAGAGAGAATCATTGATCGGCTGCCTCACAGGAACCAAACGGTGACCTCCTGGTTCATAGGCCACGCCAGCTGGGTTAGGGTAACTGAGGTTTAAACAGAGCAAAGTAATATAATTACTCAGCATGTTGTAAAATCAGTGTGGATTATCCTATTGAAACATTTTAATCTATGTTTATATTTATCTTCTATGTATTTTCAAGTTCTTTCCACTCACATCATTTAGTGGGAACTTCTCATATTAATGCAATTCTTTTCTGAGTAACACACGCATCCTAGTTGTGTCATGTCCTCGGCTGCCCCACTAGAGGGAGCCATTCTGCAGACGGTGAGGTCAGCCTAACTGTGCGACATCTGGGTGCTGAGGAGAGGCCAAGGCTACAGGTGACAGGTAACATAGTTCAGGTTTATTAAAAAACACATAGGCGACAAGTCAGAGCTTTGGCAAGGAATGATTTGGAGAAGAATTGAAGGCATTATTCCACAAAACATTCACAGTTGTGTGCTAGAAACAAAGAGAGCAGGGAAGGATTTTAGAAGCATTTGCGGTGGACAATGGATGGCCCGGCTTCATCGTACTCCTGTTTGCTGATCCACATCTGCTGGAAGGTGGACAGAGAAGCCAGGATGGATCCGCCAATCCAAACGGAGTATTTGCGCTCCGGGGGAGCAATGATCTGTTGGTCAGGATGAGAAAGAAGGGCCATTAGTGCGCTAGGGCGGGGCCTGGGCTTCTACCAGGGTTGGGATTTTGTGGATCTGGCTGAGGTCTCATGGACATCAGAGACAGTCTGGGCTGTCAGATGTCTAACCTTAACCCTAACCCAAGGGACTGTGAATAGCTTCTGGGTTTAGAGATTCTTCATTGAGCACATTTGTTCTTCTGGCTTCCTTTACACAGTCTATTCCAAAGCACCCATAACACCCCACCACATTCAATCTTCTGTTGGGCAAGCTGCAAGTTGGCCCCAAACCCTGCAAGGCCTCCACTTAAGAGCCCTGATGATGTCTTTGATTTCCATGAGCTAAGCCTCACAACTCAGCATGACATACTTTCTATAGAAACAACCACCGGAGTCTTCAATGAAAAGTTTGGATTGTGCCAGAATTTACAATACAAGTCCCCGCCCCCCTCCCGCCGCCCCCACCTGGTTAATTCCACCGAGATGCACTGTGTAACAGTGAGGGGCTCAGGGTTCCCGGCTGGAGTGACCTTTTTCCCGGGACACGTCCTGGGTAACCTGCACTGGCTGACAGAGGCCTGACATGGTAATGTTTAATATGCTAATATTTCTTAAATAATTGAATGAGGTGCAGAGAGTGGTGAATCAGGCCAGGGGTCTTGTCTACCTGCAACAACCCCCAAAATGACTGTGGCAAATTCCACTCCAGACTTGGATATTTGGGTAGAAATGAATATGGACACTTCGGCCAAACAGACAAGGCATTTCTGAAACCACGGTAAAAAGGTCTAATTTCTGTTTATCCCCCAAGCTCTGGTTGAACATTTATTTTTAATACAAATAGTTAATATTTACTGGGTATTTATTATGTGCCAGGCACTATGCTAAGCATTTGTCATGATATGTATTACCTGATTTAGTTTTATTTATTTACTTAATTATTTTAAAATTTGATTTTAGAGAGTGAAAGAGAGAGAGAGAGAGAGAGAGAGAGAGAGAGAGAGAGGGAGATCGGTTGCCTCTGGCACAAGTCTCAACCAGGGATCAAACCCGCAACCTGGGCATGTGCCCCGACCTAGAATCAAACTCGCCACGTTTTGGTGTATGAGACAACGTTCCCACCAATGGAGCCTCACTGGCCTGGGCTCATTTAATTTTCCTAACTACTTCTAAAAGTAAGTATTCAATTACTCCCATACTACAGATGAGGAAACAGGGATTGGGAGAGGTTTAAGTAACTGGGCTCGGTCACACTGGTAGTGTACATGTCAGACGCAATATTCAAACTCGGACCTCTCCCAGGTGTTTTTTTGGTTTGGTTTTGTTGCTTTAGAAATCACCTTTTTATTTGGGGTAATTTTAGATTTACAGGAAAGTTGTAAAGCTAGTGCACAGAGTTCCTGTAGACCGGTCCTCCAGTTTCTGCTTCCCCTAATGTCATGATCTATGGCCTAGGATTTAATGGGTTTCTCTTACCACACTGGAGCCCAAAGTTCCACATTCATTTCTACTCAAGAAGCCAAGTTTGGAAAACTAGAAACTACGCAACTTGAGCTACAGCCTCTCTCTGTAACATACCCCCAGCCTAGGCTGCCTTTGTCCGTGAGCCCAGCGCTGGGTTCGCCTGGCTCCCTTTGGGGTGGGAAGAGGAGGGGGTGAGAGCAGATCAGAGTCCTCAGAAAATGGTCTCATCTCTCACCTGCAGTCTCTTAGAGCTGACACTACAAAGTCCTTCAGTCAAGCACTCTTTCATGTGACCTGCATACCCTTTTCATAAAAAGGAGAAGGGAGTGCAAAGAACAGAACTTGTTCGAGTGCTTTTCATGTGTGTGAACTGCACCTGCACTGCTCCTTCTACTGCTCCCTGTGACTGGGGCAAGAGGGTCCCAGAGTGGCCTCTGATTTCACAGAGCGATAACAGCTAGTGAGAAGTCACCAACCCTCTGTGAGATTGCCTCCAAAGAATGATCTCTGTTTAACTGCTGTGCTCCCTTGACTGGGACTCAAACCTGACATAATACAGGGGTCCTGGGTGGCTCCAGGACTGAGCTTGGTCATCCTGTGCTTTTGAGTCCCTATATCAAAAGGTGTGCCAGACAGACAGATAAAGATAAAATTCTCATTCCTGGCCACTGAGAGTGGTCACGTTTAGTAGTGGAAGAAGAGTGCATGCTATTGAATGTACAGGGTTTAAACCTCTTCAGAAATATATCTGGCTCCCCTGTCACTTTTTTTTTTAATGTTCTACACTTGAGATGCACTATTTTGTGATGAGGAAACACAACCAAATATGCATTTTAAAGAGAAATGGGCACATGGGCAGCTTTGTTGGTCTCTATCGCAACTGCTAAACATAGCTGATAGACAGGAATAATTACAGATTAAATGTTGTACAAGATAATTCAACTGCTCTTATGAGCTGGATTGACTATGTCCTAGAAGGTGTAGGATTTGTGCACTAGGACCCTCTGCCTAGCCCTAAACCCGTGAGCACATCTGACCAAGATGTGGCCTCTGCAGAGTCCTTCACGCCTGGTGGCAGGGTTGGCACCAGCACAGCTGTGGGGTCTGTCACCAAACTGTACCTTGATCTTCATGGTGCTGGGTGCCAGGGCCGTGATCTCCTTCTGCATGCGGTCAGCAATGCCAGGGTACATGGTGGTGCCCCCTGAGAGGACATTGTTCGCATAGAGGTCCTTCCTAATGTCAATGTCACACTTCATGATGCTGTTGTAGGTGGTTTCGTGGATGCCAGCAGACTCCATACCTGGAAAAGAGATGCAGGCCATGGTCCTTGGTTGGTGGGTAGACCCAGGTCAGACAAGGAAGAGCTACATGGAAGATCTTACACTGACTGAAGCTAAACTGACATGAAAATCGAGGAACCTCCCATCTCAGAGACCAAAAGGTCCTTGTAATGCTCCATGTCCTCCTACCTCCTGTCTAGTGAGGAATCCTGCTGGGAGCGGAGGGGGGGGGGGGGGGCTGCAATGTAATGTCACCAATTTTTAATACTCACTACTAAGTCTGGTTTGAATCAGGGGCAAAGTCTTGAGACTCTCTATAGAAGGCTCCGCACTGAGCCAGTGTCACAGCCATTGCTCACAACTCCCCCAAGTCTCTCCTTGGCTGCTGCTTTGTTCTCACCCCTGAAGCTGAACCATCAGAAAAGTGCTCATCCCATTTGCACAAAGACTCATCTTTCTTCCATCTTGGTAATATTTTTTTTATCTGAGCTTTTGTTAATTTCTGATGTAGATTTTTAAAACAGAACATCCAAATAGCCCTTTATCTTTTGCAGTGCTGTGAATAATAATAATAATAATAATAATAATACCTAACTAATAATTTCTGAAAATATCTATTGATTATTGCTAGCTTGTTTTGGCCAGCCACTGGGCTAAGTGCTCCACATATATCTCATGTAATTCTCACAGCCACACTATGACATAGACACTGTTACAATCTTCATTTTACAGATGAGGACACAGAGGCTTGGGGAAGTTAAGTGATTTTCCCAAGAACATGAAAGTAGAACTAATACTCAAACCCAGGCTCACCCCTCCCAGAGCCTGCCCTCTGTAAACAGCTCTGCTAACCTTTCTCTCGAGGTCCGTGCTAATGTAGGGACAGGCTCTTCCATTCTTCTCTCCCCCTCCCATTCCCAAACTTTCAGCATTCAGTACGCCCTTCCCATCCATCCAGTGGCTCGAATGTCCTATGCATGAATAATATTGGACTTTCACCCTAAACCACACACCAAGAATGCCTCTGGATCAACTACTACATAGTGTTGCTTGGAATGAAAAGTCCTTTCCTGGCCTTCTTAAGTATTCTCACTTGATAAACATGACCTTCTTTGCCCTGGTTTAGAAATGTGTTTAGCCTTATGGCCCTGTCACATGTCCCCACATGCAGAAGAGCACTGGTGGCCAAAGGCTGGCTGAGTAGGGGAGATAGGGTGACCTCCCCGTCCCAGGATGTGACGCTGTTGCCTACCGATGAAGGAAGGCTGGAACAGGGTCTCTGGGCAGCGGAAGCGCTCATTCCCAATGGTGATCACTTGCCCATCTGGCAGCTCATAGCTCTTCTCAAGGGAGGAGGAGGATGCGGCAGTGGCCATCTCATTCTCAAAGTCCAGAGCTACATAGCACAGTTTCTCCTTGATGTCTCGGACAATCTCACGCTCAGCTGTTGAGATACAAACATTAGGGTTTGCCCAGGTGGTAAAAAACCCGCCCTTCCTACCTCAGTCCCTCCCACAGTGCTGGTTCCTTCAAAACAATATGTAAGTTCAATATTCTGCAACCCCAAATCCATGATGGTAATTAAATTATAGGTCCACCAGGGAACCACTTCTGTTCCTATCAGAGAGCCTCACACATCGTAGACTCTTAGTAAATATCACCTAGCAAATGGTGACAGGAATAAAAGGAGCTGGCTAGAGAACGGCACAGAGCAGGAAATCCTTTTGTACATTGTGTTTTTGCAGGATTAACTGATCACTCTCTGTTATGAAGTTTTACAACAGTTAGTTATATTGGATTTTCAGCTGACCTGGAAGTCTTATGCTGAGAAAGTCTTTTGGGGGCCCTCACTGTTTTCAAAAAGCTCTGGAGATCCATGTCACCTGGGCCAGGTAGATTCCAATTCAAACCATTGGCATATTCATCACCTTCTAGAGAGGGGCAGGCCTGGCTCAGGACCAGTCCTGTCCAGGAGTCTCCATGGGCATGTGGAAGGAGGTATGGAAGAGAGGGCAGGCAGACACCTTTCAGACTCCTGCATTCCAAAGTCCTAAGCTATTGGTTTCATTCTGGACCCTGGGAACCTTTTGGAAGTATCTTGGAGGTACTTGTAGGACGTAGAGTCAGGAACAAAATTAATTTAACTCCCTACTCCTGGAGGAGACTTTAACATTTTCAGGGCTCAAACTTGGAGCCTAGAAAAAGCCACAGGCATGTTCAGAAACCTACACATTTAGACAATACCAAACTGGTGAGGGGAGGGCAGGTAGCCAGGGCCAAGGACACTGAGGATGTCCCAACGTCTCTATAACATCTGACTCTGCTTCTTGTCGGTGGAGACCAGGTGGCACCAGCTCAGAGTCCGAAGATACACACATCACTGCCTGCTGGGCTGTTCTTAATACTCACTAGTAACTATTGCATGCTTACTCTGTGCTGGGTTTCCACGTGCATTATCTCCTTTACCACTCACAATCACCTGAGGGACTATGGCTTCGTGAGGTTGGGGAACTTGTTCAAGGTCACACAGCAAGTGAGTGGTAGAGTTGATCCCCAAGCCCTGGCTAGATGTCTCCAAAGATTGCCAATCACCACGCATACTATCCTCAGTCTCTGCACTCTCTCTTTTCTGCTTGTGTGTGGAGGGGACTAAAAAGTGTTCAGAAAACCCAACTCTGACTAGCTCATCAGACAAGATGGCTATATCTGTTCTTCCAAGGAAACAGCATAATCATTTTGCAATTTTATCCTATTTTTTTTAAAGCCATGCTTGGCTCTCCAGTCTATCTGCAGTCTCCCTCCCATCATTTCCTTGGATAGTCACTGTGGTCTGTAAGTTACTAGGAAGGGCATCTCTTCTGTTCATTCCCACGAGCCTCACCCGTAGTTACGAAGGAGTAGCCACGCTCCGTCAGGATCTTCATGAGGTAGTCGGTGAGGTCTCGGCCAGCCAGGTCCAGACGCATGATGGCGTGGGGCAGGGCATAGCCCTCGTAGATGGGCACGTTGTGGGTGACACCATCTCCAGAATCCAGCACAATGCCTGGGGGACGATTGAGCACAATAAAAGTCACAACAGCAGCCCGAATATGACTTGCTGGTCTTGGAGAGAGGAAATTTATAAGCTTCTTATTTGAAAGAAATAAAAGAAAGCATTTGGTAGGCTAGGAGAGGAGGGACAGGCTCAGGGAAAAGAAAGAGTAAGAAGAGAGAAACAATAAAAGTCCTGTTCAAATATGAGCTCAAGGGCTCATTTTTAAAAGTTGACAATAGACCTATTAGGCTTAGGATGGCCCTGTCAATTCTCAGTAACCCTCAGTCATTACAACCCACCTACTTACAACCATCAAATCCCATGACTGATGGTGTATCCAGTGGAGGCTCCCATTCCTCTCAGGTACCTACCAGTTGTACGTCCAGAGGCGTAGAGGGACAGCACCGCCTGAATAGCCACATACATGGCTGGAACATTGAACGTCTCGAACATAATCTGCAAAGCAATCCAAAGAACTAAATTAGTGATGCTGTTAATCTTTTTGTTGGTGAATGCAGATCTTGGCTTTTCTGGCATAAGGAAAAAGACCTTTAAACCTGAGGCTCAGATGGGCTGTGATTGGCCTACTTCTGTGGTTTGTCTGCGGTTCTATGTAATTGGTTCCACTTTTTATGTAGTTGCTGGGTCAATGCCAGCCCTAGATTCTGAGGTTGCTCTGGCTGCGGTGGAAGGAGCCCTGTTTCCTGGCAGAGGACCACATATGAGGGCCAATACACCACCCAGCTCATGCAGTCCAGGGACAAGATTAGAACAAGAGCTACTCTGAGTCACGCGTGGCAAGTTCATGCACACTGAGTTGTCCACAGGCCTGCATTTCTCCATCTGCAAACCCTCCCAGCTCTGACTGCTCACTAGAATGTCTGACATCATTTGCTAGAGAGCCATAATTCTCAACTATTTTCCTGCCTTCATGCCATTCACAGGAACAATGATGTCCATTGGAGACAACGTGTCTTGCTAACTGGAGCTATTCCCCGGCACACATTTCCCTGTAGAGAATAGCTGCTCATGTTGTTGCTGTCAGCACTGGGCGCTCCTCCCAGGAAAAGGCCTTGCAATCTTTACATGTGTTATTCTCCAAGCCCCAAAGATTGTGGGTCAATTCCAGGCTCCGGCCACTTTTACTGTGTGACCTTGGGACATTCACCTAATGCATTTGAGTCTCCATTTCATCATTTACATAATTAGGATAATGATACATTCTGCTTCACACATTGTTAAGATTTAAAGAGACGATGCATATAAAATGCTTGGCCCAGTGCTTAACCACAGTGAACATGAAATGGACATTAGGTGTTTTAATTGCATGGCTCGCCCAAACCGGAATCCTTGTCTGGCTGCTGGAATGGATGGTTTCCTGCTGGAAGTCACAATAACGATGGTGATAACTATTGCTCATTGCGTGTGTCATGTACCAAACACCAAGGTACACGTTTCACATTGTGCCTCGCGAATCTTCACATCAAGCTTTTGAAAGGTAATAGTACTAATATTCCCAACTTTTAAACAAAGAAACTGAGGCTCTGAGAAATTAAGTGGACTGCTTAAAGTTACATGGCTAATAACTGACAGATCCAGTTTTCAAACCTAGATCTGTCTGACTTTAGAAACAAAATTCCCCACTGTATATTGTCCTGCATTTTGAAATGACTTCTCCTTCGAAGTTTTGAACCAAAATGAAATCTCTTAAATGCCCTATTGCTCTTGGAGGTCAGAGGGGAATAGCTCCTGCAGTAAGAATGTGAGTACCATTAGGATGCTCCTGTCCTTTGGCATCCCCAAGTTCCTGGAACGTTGTGGGTCTGGAGGGGCCTGCTGGGCTAGGCCAGCTCTCTGCTGTCCTGTACAGCCCCTTCCAAATGGACTTTCCCAAACCTGAAGTGCTGGGCCCCAGAGTGGGTATTTACCTGGGTCATTTTCTCCCGGTTGGCCTTGGGGTTCAGGGGTGCCTCGGTGAGCAGGGTTGGATGCTCTTCTGGGGCAACACGAAGTTCATTGTAGAAAGAGTGGTGCCAGATCTAGGGAGGCGATGGAGGAGAAGCACAACGATGTGATGTTGGGGCACGGCAGACCCCGAAAAGGGACCAGCATGAGCTCCACGAAACCGGGGCCAAACAAAATGTGACAAGTACTCATTATGTGTCTACCTTTTAACCAATGAGACCAAAGCTCCAAGACTCTGAGTAACTTACCCAGGGATTTACATCCAGTAGATAAATGAACAAAAACTCAAACCCGGGTCTGTGAGGCAGGATGGTGTAGTGGGTAAGGCACAGGCTTTGGAGTCAGGTCTGAGTTCAAATCCCAGCTCAGCCACTTCTTGGTTGTGTGCCCTTAGGCAAACTTTAACCCTGTTCAGCTCCAGTCTCACCATGGCTAATATGAAAATCATTAGCATGTCTTGGCGAGAATTAAATAAGGAAACCCTAGAGTTACTGTTTAGCCCAGTGCCTGGCCCAGAGCAAACGTTATTCTTCGTCTTCTTGAACTCCTCATTCTATTTTTGTTGATGCTCATGGGGAAATAACTTAGTTAAGTAACAGGACAAATGAATGAAAACAGGAATGGAAGGATGAAGCTGACCTGAAGACCTAGTTGCCTTTTTAATTCCTTAGGGAAGTTTCCCTCTGTGGTATATGCTAAACGAAGGCAGGTCACCCTGCTTCCAGCCTCCACCCCACCCCACCCCGCCCCACGTTGGGCCATTGCAGCATGACGTTTAGAATCAGGGCCTTGCAGCCTGAGGGCTCAACCTGCAGCGAAGCGCCAATACCTTTTCCATGTCGTCCCAGTTGGTGATGATGCCGTGTTCTATCGGGTACTTCAGGGTCAGGATGCCTCTTTTGCTCTGTGCTTCATCACCCACGTAGCTGTCTTTTTGTCCCATTCCTACCATCACTCCCTAAACAGATTCAACGCATTTCGAGTCAGCCTCTCCCCAAACGTATGTATTGATGACAGTCCAGTCACAATGGGTTAAATTACTGGGAGACCAAGTTCCTCTTTTGGTATCAAGAGCAACATGTTGCCGAAACCGGTTTGGCTCAGTGGATAGAGCGTTGGCCTGGGGACTGAAGGGTCCCGGGTTCGATTCCGGTCAAGGGCATGTACCCTGGTTGCGGGCACATCCTCAGTGGGAGGTGTGCAGGAGGCAGCTGAACGATGTTTCTCTCTCATCGATGTTTCTAGCTCTCTATCCCTCTCCCTTCCTCTCTGTAAAATATCAATAAAAATATATTTTTTAAAAAAAAAAAAGAGCAACATTTTGAGTCCTATGATCACTATGTTCTTAAGCAACATCCCTGAGTTGATTGGAAATAGACCCGAATCGGCCTCCAGATGGCAGAAGACCCCCTGGGTAACGCGACTTGAACTGTGTGTTGTACCTTCTGTGTTCCTTGCTGGGCAGAGAGGTTGTTTGTCTGCTTTGCCGCTATAACAAATTGCCTGGCACATATTTGTCATGCAATAATTGTTTGTTGAATGAATGCATGAAATGTTACATATAAGTTAAGTGACATGTTGTTTCTTATAAACTGTTCTTTTAAAGCTGAATATTATTTTCTAATCAAGCTGAAGCATTATGTCTATAAATGACCACCGGTGCTTGATTTCTGACCAATACTAATCAACATTAAGACATTTGTCAGATGTATTTTTTAATCATTAAGGTGACACTTAAAAAAGGGAAAGAGCCGAAACCGGTTTGGCTCAGTGGATAGAGCGTCGGCCTGCGGACTGAAGGGTCCCGGGTTCGATTCCGGTCAAAGGCATGTACCTTGGTTGCAGGCACATCCCCACTGGGAGGTGTGCAGGAGGCAGCTGATCGGTGTTTCTCTCTCATCGATGTTTCTAGCTATCTATTCCTCTCTGTAAAATATCAATAAAATATAAAAAAAATTTTTTTTTTTAAAAAAAAGGGGAAAGAAAGAATTCTCACTACTGGAATGTTAAATTGCATTACAATCACTGCTCTTGAATTGCAAAAACAGTCATGGCTACTATAGATCCACAGAGTGGTTTGTGCAAAATATCTCCACTGCACCCCGCTCAACAAAGAGACAGTTCATTCATCGGGCGAGGCTTCTGTTACTTGTTCTTGAGAATATACACCAAATTGAGAGCCATAGATATCAATGCGCAAAATACATTTCTGATGTGAAGGAGAATTTCTGGGATGAAATTCTCAGTTTTTACCATGTGGCTGCACCAACATTTTTATACAAAATATTATGTAAAAAATTACCATGTGGCTGTTCAGATATATTTTGTTGACAGCTAACAGTGTGTAAAATTACAGTTGGTAACAAAGCTTACTTTCATCTAACATCAAGCTCTTTGAGAGTGAATGACCTGGGTTTTAGTGTAGTTTCTTTCCAAAGAGCAGGTATATTTTAGAGGATGATAATGATGATGATAATGATGATGATGATGATAATGACAAAGATTATATTTACACAAAATAGAACTTACAAAAAAGGGGGAAACTTATATCTTATAGACACCCAGCAGGTAATCTGTGTTGTATATGAAACTGACACTTATTTCTTGACATTAATCACCAGAGGTATATTCTTAGCAAGTTACATAATTTGGGGGAAGCAAGCGATAGACAATTTATGGCTACCCATTGACACTCAGACTTAGAGGGGCCTAATCTATAGCCCTGTTTCTCTCTGTTCCAAACAGACTCTTGCTCACCTGATGTCTGGGACGTCCCACAATGGATGGGAAAACAGCTCTGGGAGCATCGTCCCCAGCAAAGCCCGCCTTGCAGAGCCCAGAGCCATTGTCACACACCAGGGCGGTGCTGTCCTCTTCTTCACACATCTTGGCTGGAGTGCGTCACAAGGTCCTGCAGGGAGCAGGGAGGAAGCAGCCCCAGCTGTAATCCAGCAGTTGTGACACTTACCTGACCACTCCCACCTTCCAGGCTGGGTTTGGGGCCCCTCCTCTCGGCTCCAAGGGCACCCTCAGCTGTCCCTTATCTAACACATTTATCTCAAAGCACTTTAATTAGACTGCTGGCTTTTTATAAGTCAAAACTCTCACTTTCATGTTCATACACCTGGCCTCTAGCACAGTGGCTGGCATATCTCATATGTTCATAAGCACTTTAAACATTGACTAAATGAGCGAATGAATGAACAGCTATAGAGACCAGTTGGGAATATCAGACTATGAGATCAGATCTTCACAGAGACAAGTCACTAGTCACATGTTAAAGAAGTAAATGAAATTTGCTGTCAGTATCTACCTATAGCTTAAAAGAAATTTTTCAAAAATGTAGATTTTGAAGGATGGGCAGTATGAAAAATTTGGAATGTTGAAAGGCTGAAATGTTTAATGTAAAATGTTTAAAAGAAAAATATCTTGAATCTTGAGGACTTTTATTTTTACCCTTGGTAAAACAGCAGGCCCATGAAAACATTCTAATAAGCAGGTGCTTTAAATTTTAGGAGCCAAAGTTAATCTCTATTAAGAAAAATCATGGCTAACATAAAGTCCAACAAGTGAGGGAGAATCTAATAAATTACTCACCATGCAGTAGATTACTTTGCTGCCATTAAGAAAGATAAATAAAAGGCTAAGCTATAGGTATATTCTTATGTAAGAGAAATAGGTTAGAGGAAGTAACATTGGTGATCCCATTGAAATGTATTTTTATACATTGCAAAATGATTAGTCATATATACCAAGATACTGATGGGGGTTATTTTGA
The DNA here is from genome assembly GCF_963455305.1 of Plecotus auritus. Lineage (NCBI taxonomy): Eukaryota > Metazoa > Chordata > Mammalia > Chiroptera > Vespertilionidae > Plecotus > Plecotus auritus. The sequence goes on along the minus strand of NC_137783.1, from coordinate 28,289,012 downwards.
AGTGGTGGATTTTGCATATGTTTTTATCTTCCCCAGTCTGGGCATGTACTCTGAGGCAACCAATCACAAATGATCGATGTTTCTCTCTCACATTAAAAATAGGATGACCGGGAAATCAAGATGGCAGCATAGATAAACACCTAAACTGCTGCCTTGCACAACAATTTCAAAACTACAACTAAAAGACAAAACGGACATCATCCAGAACCACAGGAAGGCTGGCTGAGTGCAAATTCTACAACTAGAAGGAAAGAGAAAAGCACACTGAGACTCAGAGGAGCTGCAGGAGGCAGAGGTACTGAGACGCGCGGAGAGGACTGGCAACTGAGTGCGGCTGGCTTTCTCAAGCGGGAGGGAGACCAAAGCTCCCGACTGTGCTGAACTCTAGTTCCGGGTGAGACTCTGGGGACCCAGACTCATATGGGTGAAACTGGACTATCAGGAAAGAGAAAAGCACACTGAGACTCAGAGGAACTGCAGAAGGCAGAGGTACCGAGGCACGCGGCGGGCAACTGAGTACGCAGCTGGCTTTCTCAAGCGGGAGGGAAATAAAAGCTCCTGACTGCACTGAGCTCCAGTTCTGGGCAAGACTCTGGGGACCCAGACTCATTCGGGGAGAAACTGGACTGTCTGGCAGCAGGCGGAACTCGAGGGCGGCTTTCTCTCAGAGGTGCTTGCAGCGATTACCATAGGACACTGAGACACAGGGGCCTATTAGGGCAGGGCTGATGGGAAACCAATGCTGTCTGCTCATCCAAGCTGAGCACAGAAGCTTTTGCAAGTCTTGTCTCATAAGGGTGTCTCCAGCACAGAAGTTCTCCCAGCATAGACACAGCTGATCTTCACAGCCAATTGGCCTGGAGGTCAATTCCTCCCAGTGATACCAACAACAATCAAGGCTTAACTACAACAAGACTGTGCACACAGCCCACAAAGGGGTGCACCAAGAGTGTCCACCTCAGGTAACTGGGGAGGCTGAGCCACTGGGCCCTATAGGACACCTAGCACACAAAGCCACTCTTTCAACTCAGGGAAGCAGCCAAAATGCGGAGACAAAGAAACAGATCACAAATGAAAGAAATTGAGGAAAGCAAACAACTGGATATAGAGTTCAAAACCATGGTTATAAGGTTTTTCAAGAATTTTCTAGAAAAGGCCGATAAATTTATTGAGACCCTTGAGGACATGAAAAAGGACCAACTAGAAATTAAGCATACACTGAATGAAATAAAAAATATTATACAGAGATCCAACAGCAGACTAGAGGATTGCAAGAATCAAGTCAAAGATTTGAAATACAAAGAATCAAAAAACACTCAACCGGAAAAGCAAAAAGAAAAAAGAATCCAAAAATATGAAGATAGTGTAAGGAGCCTCTGGAACAACTTCAAGCATACCAACATCCGAATTATGGGGGTGCCAGAAGAAGAGAGAGAGCAAGATACTGAAAACCTATTTGAAGAAATAATGACAGAAAACTTCCCCCACCTGGTGAAAGAAATAGACTTACAAGTCCAGGAAGTGCACAGAACCCCAAACAAAAGGAATCCAAAGAGGACCACACCAAGACACATCATAATTAAAATGCCAAGAGCAAAAGACAAAGAGAGAATATTAAAAGCAGCAAGAGAAAAACAGTTAGTTACCTACAAGGGAGCACCCATACGACTGTCAGCTGATTTCTCAACAGAAACTATGCAGGCCAGATGGGAGTGGCAAGAAATATTCAAAGTGATGTACAGCAAGAACCTACAACCAAGATTACTCTACCCAGCAAAGCTATCATTCAGAATTGAAGGGCAGATAAAGAGCTTCACAGATAAGAAAAAGCTAAAGGAGTTCATCAACACCAAACCACTATTATATGAAATGTTGAAAGGTACTCTTTAAGAAGAGGAAGAAGAAGAAAAAGGTAAAGATAAAAATTATGAACAACAAATACATATCTATCAACAAGTGAATCTAAAAATCAAGTGAATAAAAAAATCTGATAACAGAATAAACTGGTGAATATAATAGAATCAGAGGCATAGAAAGGGAGTGGACTGGCAATTCTCAGGGGGAAAGGGGTGTGGGGTGCGGGAAGAGACTGGACAAAAATCGTACACCTATGGATGAGGACAGTGGGGGGGAGTAAGGGTAGAGGGTGGGGTGGGAACCAGGTGGAGGGGAGCTATGGGGGAAAAAAGAGGAACAATTGTAATAATCTGAACAATAAAGATTTACTAAATTTTAAAAAAAGAAGCAAAAAAAAAAAATAGGTGACCCCTTCCTCTCTCTAAAGTCAATAAAAAACATATTCTCCAGTTAAGGTTAAAAAAACAATACTTAAAATAATTTATGGGCCTGGCTAGTGTTGCTCAGTGGTTGAGAATTGACCTATGAACCAGGAGGTTTGATTTCTGGTCAGAGCAGATGCCTGGGTTTCAGTCTTGAACCCCAGTAGGGGGCGTGCATGAGGCAGCCAATCAATTATTCTTTCTCATCATTGATGTTTCTATCTCTCTCCCTCTCTGATATCAATAAAAATATTTTTCTTAAAAATAAAATAATTTATGGTGCTACATGCATTGAGTTCTCAATAAATACTTGTTCTTTAATGATCATTATCATTATCAGATCTTTTTATTGCTAGTCTTTGCTTTCTTTCCACAGTGCCTCCAAACTTAGGAAGGAAACCCTCAACTTGAGGATTCCACTTGTAAGAATGGAAAACAGGCCTTGTAAATGCCCTTTCTTTTCTCACCCTTCCCTGTGGGATTTGGCTTCTTTCCTAGCAGATGAAGAGAAGTGAGAAATGACTGCAAGGGAGACAGATCAGAGAAGCAGTCAAGAGTCCAAGGCATTTGCCAGAGGCGCCGGCACCAGGATCACAGCCTCTCTTCAGATGTGCTAAGCAGACTTTCCAAACCAAAAGTACTAATAAAAGCTGAAAACAGGATAAAATGTTTGGAAAAGGACACAATACAAATGTGATGGGATGTTCAGCATGAATACATGTCTTTAACAACCCTTTTGTTGGGCAGGGAGGGTTTGGGGGGAGTGTTTGAATTTACTGCAGAAAAAGTAGGCTGACCCTCAGCATCAGCTAGCATGCAGACCAAAAAAGCTCAAAATTCAGTAAATGTATTTTCATTTAGGGAAAAAAAAAGTCCCAGAAGGATTTTATCATCTCTAAAAGGAGCATGGTCCTTACAGAAGAAGTCTGTGTCCCCGGAAAGGAGTGGCTCAGTGATTTCCAACTCTTATCTAACCTGCCTGAGCAAGACGGTTTGGAGCACGCACAGCATTTCCTAATTAGGTAAAACACACTCCAAAGTCTGCTTTTGGAACTGCACCCGGGTCAGGGGGTTTGCTCCAACGGGGTGCATCTTGTGCCAAAAATGAGTAGCTAGTGGGAGGGGAGAAAGGGAGGGGGGAGAATGTTGCAGTTCCCAGCTCATCTGTCTTGAAAAGCAAACCATATTTAGTCATGAGTCACAAAATGGAAAGGAAAAATCTCAGCGTGAAAACTTCCAATTTCAGGCCGAACCTGCCAAGCCCTGATTTATGGCAAAGTTCAGCCGGGGTGGCAGGGCTGGCTCCAAGGTCCTGCCTGCCTGAGCAGGCTGAGAGAAATGCAAACCACACATGCAGAAGGCTTCGGCACAGGCAGCTGTCAGATGCTCGCTACGCTCCCTCCCTCTTCGCTTGCACAAAAACATTCAGTTGGTTTCCTGCTGCGCTCTGCTGCAAACCACCCAGAGACCAGACCAACTGCTGACGTGGAAGCTCACCGACACATTCAAGAGACATACCTTTCCCACAGAAGACACTACCAGTTAGAGGAAGAGGAACCCAGAAACAAACACAAACAGCCAACACCAAAGACCGGGCAACTAAAATCCAGTTGCAGACACCTTCGCTGCACCAAAAATCCAGTCCAATGAAGACTCGCCACACCACATCTGAACCCCAAATGCTGGAGTTTCCAGTGCCTAGATATAAATAAATGTGTGATTTATGCAAATTATGACAATGCAAACAGCTAGACTGCATCCCTGAAATGTGTTACAAGATCTGGGCTGTTGGTTTAGCATAAACAGATTTTACAGGTGACACACATTTCATTTCATCTTCCTCTCCTGCTCCTCCCCCACGCCAAGCTGCTTCTTAGCCTTCTTTTTAATGTGAGGTAATTAGAGCTAAAATTTAGTAGTACAATCATATGAGTAGTACAATCTTCATTCAGAAATTTCAGAGTGCCTGAGCCCAGCCAAATCCCTTTGGACAGCGTCTGACGATACTGGGTAGCATCAGAGCCGCTGGCATCGGTAAGTCACGTCCCTGGGCAGTGCCACTTACCCTGACAGTGCTGGCTGGCCTTCTCGGCTCTGGGGGATGTTCAGGGAAGCTGAACGCTGAAGGGTTATATAGCCCCTTGGCCTGCTCCCCTCCCACTTGCTTCCCAAACAAGGAACAAAGACAGACTTGAGCCAGTCGTTCAGTCTAACACAACCATATAGGGACCTCAGCACAAAACTCTCTAATCTGGGTGGCCAGCAGCCTGGGTCTCTTCCACTGCATTCCACGGCGCTGCTCATGAAATGGGAGGCAGCTCAGCTGCCTGTGGAAGATAAACACCCCAAGCCTTCAGAACAACTGCTGAACCTTCCCGAGGCACTGAGCCGGTGTAAGGGGGCAGATGCAGGCGCGGGTTGCACATTCCTTGGAAGATGCCAGCCTGCTGTCCTGCTGGCATACTCTGATGAGCTGAGAACCAAAAAGAGCAGCCTTTTAAGAACTCTCCAACAGAGGTGGCCAGCAATAAAGAAAGATATTGCTTCCATTGTCCATAAATAGATTCAGGGAGTGACAGTTTTACGGTAGTCAAGGCTGTTTATAGATGGAGTCCGTGAGCGGTGTTAATGGGATAGGAATTGAAGTGGAGACAGGGCTGCTGGGCTGTATTTCACAGAAGAACTTGGCAGTCTGCATTACCATAATCACTTCAATTCTTTGGTACATGATATATGTCTACTAATTTGAGCAATTTAGCAGCACAACTAATAGAGTGTCCACTCCGTGTCCTGTCACAGAAGCAGTTTGAGAGAAAATAGAGCATGCTTAAGGGAAGTCTCCATGACCCTCCTCTCTCCCTACTGACCCATCTGACAGGTGATAAAGCAGGTGATCCAGGGATTTCTCAAGGCAGGTATTGAATGAACGCCAATCGGGCCTTAAGCTCTCATTCCCAAGTGTCAATGTCAACCTCAATGGTTTTATATTGGTCTTCCCTCCTCCTCCAAGCTAACGTTCTAACTCAATTTATGATAAAAAAAAATACTTTTGATGGATACCTTGAATATTTCTGGGCTGCTGACATCCAACATGTGGAGGAAAAAATCCCAGAATGAATGGCTTTATTTTACAACTGTGGCCATCTATTCACTCATGTTACTGTGCCAGATCTGTTTGATTTATGCTATTGATGTATTTCTCTTTGGGAGATTGCACTGTTGATTATTTTAAATTTTCAAATATACTAAGACTAAATGTTAATAAATTTCTCTGTGTTGTTCAGAAAACCGTGTGTAGTTTTTATCAATTGGAAAACACAACTATCCAAATGTTCAAATATGGAGATGACATAATATAACATAAAGTTGAACATTTGGAATTAAACCAATAGTTTTTCTAACAGGGATGATGTGAAGTAAAAAGTCTATATTTTCCTGATTCAGAGGCAATTTGAGTAGAGGTAGGGTTCCCCCCTCACTTCTGTCTCAAGCAGTGTCTATGTAGCCCTTGGTAACTTTACTAAGTGAATGTTCCTTTAAACACCAAAGAAAAGAGTTTTGGTATTTACCTTTATGATTTTCATGTCATTTTCTTCCTTGACTATAGTGTACATCTACAGCCCTGACAGTAATTAGACTATGATGAAATAAACAGTCATCCAAGGAGACGCTTAGTTTTTCTTACAAGCTTTTTTCCCCTTTTTCTTCCCTTCCTCTTTCCCTTCTCCCTTTTTTTTCCTCTTTCCTTCCTTCTCTCTTCTTTCCCTCTCGCTGTGAAAATAAATTTCTGAGCAGTTGATTAAATGGTCTCATTGTCTGGGCTTGAGATTTATACTTTCATACCCCATCCAAGTGTCTTCCGTGAAAGAAAACAGCTCTGGATGAGAATGTGTGTGTACAAAGAAATCTCCAGTTGAGTGGCCAGATATTCTCTGGGGCTCTCAGCCATGTATCCAAGGAGCTATGGAGCAGTTAGGAAAATAGTAGTGTCTGATGACTTGGTTGCAGTTCAGAAAAACTATAAAATAAATTCTAAACTATAAGCACAAAGTCAAGAATCATCTCCAAATGTGTTGTTCTACAAACCTCATACACCATCTTAGTAATATTATTCAGTGATGATTTATTATAAATTCCCTGAGATCTGGGACAATTTTTAACTCTTTTGGGGCCCAGTCCAGAGCTGAGTAAGCAGTGTGTGCTCAATAATTGCCTAACAATTTCTTAATTATTCTTTATCCCCAGAGCTTGTTGATTTAAATTAGGCCATGTCAATACTGGCAAACATCCCAATAATATGGATGTCTGGTAAGGAAAAAGATTTTCTGGTGCTGTTGAAAAATTGGGCTGTAGGAATTGTTTTCTCTAGACTGGTCACACTCATTAGCTATTTTGTTCAGCTCATAAAATTTATTTTGTCTGACAGGACACAGTGAGAGCAAGGTATCCTTTCCATCTCCCATTCTTGAAATTCTCCAGGTTCTGGAATCCTCAGAACCAAAGGCTGAATTCTTCTAAGAGAACCCAAGCAGACAAACTCATCAAACCCATGTTGGTACAATGATCACTCTAACCACATCTGCAGGGATTTGCCAGGTTCTATTCTGTTCTGTTCTGTTCCTCACTTGATCATAACAGAGATTCTTCATGGCAAATTTGATTTGATGCCTCCTTTGGGGATGTGAGGACTGGTATGTGGGTGATGTTCTAATTCTCAGTAAATGGTGTTTATTTTCATAGTGTTCTCATTTATTTAAAAATCTTATAAGCTCAAAGAAACTCCCATAAGAGAAGACACTTGGCATACTAAATGTAAGAAAAACATGCAGCGTAAGGAGGGAATGTGGTGGCCATTGGCCCTCAGACCGCATCTTAGTGTAGAGGCAAAAACTCTTAGATCCACACACAAAGGATTTTGATTCAGAGTTCAAGTTCTAGATCTACCACTTACTAGCTCTGTGCCCTCTCTTTGCCATAGCTTTATGGGGAAAATGGGGTTACTAGTGATACCTTATCACAAGGTGATAATGAGATGTGAATAGTTAATAAACAAGAAGTATCTAGAACACTGCCTAGCCCATGGAAGCATTATGTATCTAGAACACTGCCTAGCCCATGGAAGCATTATTACCTGTTATTATCATGGAGTTCTGTGAGAGGAAGTTAGATCTAGACCTGAGAAAGACACTTTCTCAGACAACAAAAGTGCAGAGGTAAACACTTAGCCAAAAGAAAGTGACACCTTGTGCTAGTTTCCTGTCTCTGCTTTGACACATCACAACAAATTTACTGGCTTCAAACAACAAAAGTTTATTGTAGTACAGTTCTTGGGTCAGAAGTCCACAAGAGGTTTCACTGGGTTAAAGTCAAGGTGGTGACCTTTCCTCTAGAACAGTGGTTCTCAACCTTTTTAATGCCACAGGTTGAGAACCGCTAGCAGGGTTGCCTAAGACCATCGGAAAACACAGATATTTACATTACGATTCATAACAGTAGCAAAATTACAGTTATGAAGTAGCAACGAAAATAATTTTATGGTTGGGGGTCACCACAACATGAGGAACTGTATTAAAGGGTCGCGGCATTAAAAGGGTTGAGAACCACTGCTCTAGAAGCGCTGGTCAGTCCCTTCCTCCACCGTCAATGCCAGCAGCGTAGCATTCAAACTGCTCTTCTGACTCTGACCATCCAGCCTCCCTCTTAGAAAGACCCTGGTGATTGCATTGGTCCCTGCTGGATAAGCTAGAATAATCTTTCCATTTTAAGACCATTAACTTAATCACATCCGCAAGTTCACTTTTTAAAAAAAAAATGTTTTTATTGATTTTAGAGAGAAGAAGGGAGAGGGATAGAAACATCAATCAACTGCTTTTTGCACACACCCTACCCGGGATCGAGCTTGCAACCTGGGCATGTGCCCTCGAAACAGTGACCTCTTGGTGCATGGGAGGACATCCAACAAACTGAGCCACCCTGGCTGAGCTCACTTTAAAAAAAAAAAAAATTCTGTGTCAGATAACACATTCACAAGCTTTGAGAATTAGGATGTGAAAGAGTTGGGGACACCATTATTCGGTATACCTCATAAGCCCATCCCTTCACACACAAATGTATTTCCTGTTGCATGTCAAGGCATGTATAACAGTTTCTCAGCTTACATTTTTCTCACCTGTGGCATTGATATTAGATATATTACTAACATTTAATAGACACTTAAGAAACAGCATACAAATCCTATGTTAGGAAAGGGATCAGAAAACTAAAACTGTCTGTCATGATCTCATAGAGGACAAATAGGAAAGTAGAGTAAGCTTGTTCACTTCTTTAGTCTTTCAGAGTGTCCAGAATATGCCATGAATTTCAAGATTAAAAGTGCATCTTCAAGTACTATTTTATTTTATTTTATTTTATTTTATTTTATTTTTTCACTTGTACAAGAACAAAATGCATGTTGGATTGCAGAATAGCACCTTGTTAGATTTTGGAGCCAGAACAACTTCTAACATTCTTCTTGTCACCAAAAGATAACTTGGGAAATAAGGTTTAACCGTGAAGCACAGAGAGCTTTAAAAGCCGAGTTAAATTCCTGGAGGACAAGGGCACTATTTATTGTCCCTTTGTTAACAGCGTTTACATTTTGCCTGCTTTTCACCTTATCTATCCTCCCTCAGAAGTAGTGTGCTCCAACACTTCCTGAATAATACTGAACAATGGACTTTTCCACTAACAAATCAGACTCACTGCATAAGACCTTTGCCCATGTCATCCCTCTGCCTGGAACATCTTTCTGCAGACACCTCTCTAACTCCACCGCTCACTCAAGTTCTTCTGGCTCCACTCATCCTCAACTCAGTTAGATGTCACCACCCCCCAGTAAGACTTCCGTGCTCACCTCCACCACCACCCCATTTTACGTGACCCTCCTCTGTTTGCCTAGACCACACTATGCTCACCTCTCTCGTAGGACTTACTTCACTGTTCTGTAAAATTACCTCTAACTTCCAGGCTAGACTGTAATGTGTCTGAGGGCAAGGACTAAGTTGATTTCACCTTTGCATTCCTAGAGCTTACAGCATACAGTAAATGTTTCTTTTTTTTTTAAGTTTATCTTTATTGTTGAAAGTAATACACATGTACACAGTAAATGTTTCTTAAATGGAACTTCATCAAACACAGGAAATGTTTAACAAGTGGTTTTTAAACAATAAAGGTCGAAGGTATTCTAAGGAGAGGGCAAATAATTTCAATGACTACTTCTCAGATAGTACTATTTTTCTACTTATATAAACTCATTTGATCTTCACAGCAACCATAAGAAAAAATATTACTCTTTTTTTTACAGGTGAGAAAACAAAGGCTCTGATAAGTTAATGTCTTACAAAAGGCTTCATAGCTAGGAAGGGGTGGAGCACGGATTCTGATCCAGATATATCTGAGTTTGACCAGAGACTGAATTCAAGCACATACACAGAGGTGTGGGCAGTGGCCTGACTGTCAGCATCCACCGAGCTAGCAGGGAGCAAGAGGCTAAACCATCATGCAAAGGCAGATGACTTCACTATTCAACATCCCTGCCTCATGAAATTCTGGGCACACAAGTCAATGCTCTCACCAGCTGGCTTAAGTTAGAGAAAACATTCCCAGCATCAGATCCTCCCTTCTACCCCCACTAGACTCAAAGCTCCCAGCTTCCTACTGGCTGAAGCTCTCCTTTACAGAGGCCCTGGATCTCTAGCATGACTGGCATGGTCTACCCATGACTGAGGGACACGAGACTTTCAGTGATTGAGCAAGTCCCAGGCAAACCAGGGTAAGCTGGTTATTCTTCACCAGTGATAAGAGTGGCCTGCTCTGTGTATTATTCATAGGGAATGTGTAGAAGCTCTTCCTTTCAAATGCTCTTGAAGAAGACCACAAATGTCCCCTCCACACCAATGATATACTGGTAGACTAGCTTTGTCCAACAGAACTTTCTACAAAGATGAAAATATTCAGTATCTGCACTGTCCAATACAGTAGCCACTAGCCACATGTCAATACACATCACTTCAATGGGGGTAGAAATTGATTTATTTTATTTTAATTAAATTTATATAGCTAGTGGCTACCATATTGGACAGCACGGGTATAGAAAAATAATTTTTAAACTTCACTGTAACTCAAATCATTTAAGAGGATTTTAAAAACATCAATGCCCAGGCCACACTCCAGATCAATTAAATCAGACCATCTGGGATGGGACACAGGCATCAAAAGTACACCCAACTATGAGAACTTTCAGAGCAGACCAGGGTTCTCAAAGGATGGTCTGTGAATTGATTGCATTGGAATCAACAAGCGAGTGTGTTAATAATACAGAAACCTGAACCCCTTCCCACCCAAACACACCTTCTAAATCAAAATCCTTGGGGAAGATCCCACGTTAAATTTTTTACAATAAACTTTTCATTTTAGAATACATTTAGGTTTATAGAAAAGTTGTAAAGATAGTACAGTTCCTATATACCCTGTATCCAGTTTCTCCTATTACTAACATCTTACATTAGTATGGTACATTTGCCACAATGAATGAACCAATAGTGATTCCATATTATTAACTGAGATCCATACTTTATTCAGATTTTCTTAGTTTTTTTATTCCAGGATCCCACTCAGGACACCACATTACATTTAGTTGTCATGTCTCCTTAGGCTCATCGTGGCTGTGACAGTTTCTCAGGCGTTCCTCATTTTTAATGACCTTTACAGTTTTGAGAGGTACTGGTCAGGTGTATTGTGAAATGTCCCTCAACTGGGAATTGTCAGATGTTTTTCACGTGATTACACTGAGGTTATATCGTTTGGGAGGAAGATACCAGAGGTAAAGTGCCATTCACATCACTACAGGCTGTCTAAATGAATCATCACCTGGCTAAGGTTCGTCAGGCTTCTCTACTGTAAAGTTACTCTTCACTCAACTCCTTCCTGAGATTTGGGAATCACTGGGCGAAGGGGCAGAATCACATGACATTCTGAGGCTCTTTCCAACTCGAGGACACTCTGATGCTGAGTGTGGATGACACGGTGGAAGGGTGGATTCGCTGGGTTTCTGTGGAGACTGATGGTCACTTATTTAGTCTAGAAACCAAGCCGTGGATCTTCTAGACACAAATCAGTGAATAAATACAGAATTGTTGATATTACCGCCATGGAGTGTTTGGGAATTGGAACCCAGCGCATCAGAGGAGAAAAAAAAGCCATACCAAGGAGGATATATGTAATGCTTTAGACCAGTCATAGACACAGTTGAGGAGTCAGCTAAAGAAAAGAAAGTATAAGCTGTTATCAACTAGAGATATAATGATGGTGTGGTGGAGCAAAGGATCCTGGGATAAAGAAAGCTGTGTGCAGAGGGTCACATGGCCGTGAGCAGTAGCGGGCACTTCAGCGCTGCAATAGCATTACTAACAACAACCAACAGCTATTCATCTGTAAGCATTATTAGGCATCGATTGTACTATTAACATATCCATTCTTTAAATTAGGAAACTGAAGCTGAGTTCAAGTAACTTATCCAAGGTCACACCATCACTGAGTAATGGGTTTGGGATTCAAAGTTATGTCTCCATGACTTTGAACCTGATGTTAAAACAAAAGATTAACCAGCTGTATTCTGAGAGGGTCAGGGCATTCCCAAAGGTATCCAAAGGATGTACTGCACATACTAGTACAATAGCTGAGACGCAACCATGTTCCCACACAGGAAGGTGGAACAATGGAGTGTCTTTATTAAAGTCATTGACTTCAGAGAAACAACATAGGAAAGGCAAGCAGAAAAAGAAACCATCAGCAAGAGTTCTGGCACATGAACTGTGGAGAGAGTTTATGGTGTACAAGGTATTTCAGAAACTCATTTATCACTAATGGAAGCCTTGAACTAGTAATGAAACTCCAGGAGGAGAATGTTTTGTTATTTCCTTTTATAAACCACAGCAAATCTCTGAGCCTGGACCCCCGCTTGGCTTTAGCAAAGCTGCAGTGCAAGACTTGACCTCTTGGTTTCTCAGCAGTGTTACATTTTCATAATCAAGGAAACGGCCAGTGATGCGTGGGGAGGGTTGTGAGAGGCCCAGAAGCCCAGCCACACAGGAGCAGCTCTGAGTCACTGAGAAGGTTCATTCAGAAGGGAGGACCCTGGGGGAGACACGAGGGCCGCCTGGCGCACTGAGATGATGTGAGGCAGAAAAGTGGGCGTCTTTCATATTCCTTCTGAAAGTAGAGCTAGCAGTGGGGGTTATATCTGCAGGAAAACAGATTTCATTCACCTTCACCTAGAAACCTAGGTTAAAGTTTCTAACACTCCAATAACAGAGGACTAATTGCTTTTTGGAATAGAGAGTGCCTTGTACACTCGATTAATTAATTGAAAGCAAGATGGTTCCAGGACTATTATAGAACGGCTTCCTGTACTGTGTGGGAAATTTGAAGAGACCTTTAAGTACTCCTTAACTGTTTACCCGCCAACCTTTTGATACTGTATGAGTGACACTGTACTGTGTCTTGAATGAGTATTACTGCCCATCTCTGTTCCTTAAAACAATAAGAGAGATCACCTGGCCTCCCTTTTTTGTATGCCCATACCTTATGACAATGCTATAGACTAATTACCTTCTAGCTAGATTTAAAGTTTCTTTCTTATTCTGCCATCTCACCTCTGACTGGTATCTGTTTGTTCCAACAGGCCCTAAGTCTAGACTACACATCCATCTATTTTGCATAGAATGTGTACATATTTTGTACCAGTTGGCCTCTTGCCCTCTGTGTAGCTACAAGAATTCAACTATTAAGAGAGCAAGAATACTCAAAGGAGGCTCCCTCCCATGCCTCTCATTTGCTGCCCCCTTGCAATTTTCACTCCAACCTTTACAAACATTTTAATGTCATAAAGTTTCCTTTCCCCACAGCACACAGGCCCTCATGCATCCCATTTCCAGAGCCTGAGATACTTTTCTGCTTCTTATTCTGCTAAGTCATGCTCCTGTCTTATTTCAAAAGCCTGCTCTAATAAATATTGTTAGGTTAATTTTTCCACGTTGAGAATACGTTATCATTCTAGTGGTTTTCTTATCACATTTCCTGGTTGTAAGCGCTTGTATTTTTTCACATCCTCCCTACACTCTCCATTAGGTTGCAAACTTTGTCAGACAGCTGCTGTGATGGAATTTTCTTAGGACACACTGTCCTTCCACTTAGAGTGGGAACTTAGGAATGTAGTTAGTTACGCAACTTTTTATTTCCCCCGAACCTTAAAAGAGCTGCAGTGACCATCGCAGACATTGTTAATTTCAGTAAGTTTCCCTAGCTTATTTTAAGAAAAGAATAGAAAAAATGCCCAAGATAAGGAAGTTCTCTGGCTCTAGGTTTTCTTTCACACATTTAAGATTTATCATTATGACAGCTTTGTCTTCTTCGCCTTCAACAGAGTGTGGTTGTCCAGCATCCTGGTCACAGGAGGTCACTAGTCTATCAGTAGACATCTACAGGCCCTGGCCGGGTACGTCAGTTGGTTAGTGTTGTCCTGATATGCCAAGGCTATGAGTTTGATCCCCGGTCAGGGCACATACAAGAATCAACCAATTAATGCATAAATAGGTGGGGCAACAAATCAATGTTTCTCTCCTCCTTCCTCTCTCTCTTTAAGGAAAAAAACAACAACCATATACTGCCAAAATCCAATGCACAGACAGAGCCTCGGCCAGTAGGCCAGAACAGGTTGGGAGATCAGGTGAGGGGGCAAAGCAGCCAAGGGTGGCCATCACACTTCTCTTTGTACTTCCGCAAAGGACAGATTTTCCTAGCGATTACTTTTCATGTTTTATTTAGTCTACATGTTTTTTATTATTTATTTTTATTGAATTTATTAGGGTGACATAGATTCACAAAACCATACAGGTTTCAAGTGTACAACTCCATAAAACATCATCTGCCCACTGCATTGTGCGCCCATCACTCAAAGCAAAGTCTCTTTCCAAACCTATTTTCCCCCTTCCTTTGCCCACCTCCACTCTACCTACCTCCTTTCCCTCTGGCTATCACCTCACTGTGGCCGGTGTCTACGTGTTATATAAATATGTTTTCTTGGCTAATCCCTTTACCCTCTTTCATCTAGGACCCCACTTTCCTCCCCTCTGACAGGTGTCAGACTGTTCTATGTATCCATGCCTCTGGATCTATTTCATTCCTCAGTTTATTTTGTTCATTAGATTTCACATGTACGTGAGGACATATGGTACTTGTCTTTGTCTGACTGGCTATTTCACTTTCTGAGTGAAGGAGCAGCAGACTCCCTGGATGAGTCTCTGTCTATGATATGCTGCTGTTCTGCCTGATTTTCTGCTAACCTATTATTAATCACCATTATGGCTGGTCTCTGGGATAGCCTTACAAAAAGTAAATTGTTCCTTAAATGCAGCTAACCAATGTTTTCCCCGCCCCAGTCCTTGAAAATAGTGAGTTAGAGCAAAGTTTCTTAAAATGTGGCCTAAACTTATAGGACCATCGTCATTGGATCAGGAGAGTAGTTTGTTAAATGTACATTCCTGGGCTCACCTGAGCCCGATTCTCCGGTCTGGGGCCCGGGAATGTGCATGTAAACAAAAGCCACCCAGAAGCACTGGGAAAGAGGGCAGGAAGAGAATCTGACATAGGGCTCGAAAGTGTAGAAAAAGAGTGAGGCCTTTGTTCTGTTTTAGGCTCTTCCACTAATTGTCTTTGTGGCTTTCAGCAGCCTACTAGCTCCTCCGGCTTTGGTTTTGTCATCATATGATAACTGCTGTAACTGTCAGTGTGGGGGCCTATATATTCTAAGCCCTTTTTACCTCTACTTATTTCTGATTAAAATAAAAAGTCTCCTTGTGACATCTATAAGGTACGAGGCCAAAGGGGTTGATAGTTTTCACAAAAAGAACCTGAGATTTAGATACAGTGTTGAAATTCTGCCCCGGGAGTCAGTCCTTATCATAGACTGGCTGTGTCGGTTTCCTCCTTCACAAAATGACAATGACACCTGCTCAACCCCTTCACAGGGTCCCTGAGCTTGTGGGATTTACAGAAAGACATAAACTTCTCAAGTGTCTTGAAAACTATAAAATGCACATTATCAGTTGTCGCCTGAATTAATCAGGTGTCTGGGAGATGCTTAAATGCTGTTGTCCAGAGTGATGTGGAGGCTCTGGGGACTTAGGTTTCCATTAGAAGATCCCGAGGCTTGAGCGAAAAGAAGCCGTAAAGAGACCTGAACGGCACTGAGGGAGGGCAGGCTGTGAGCCAAGGTTGGCCTGGGAGTTTACCCAACACTCTTTTTTAGCCTCAGACATATTTTAACCCCTAGAAAAGAAAGGGCCCCGCAAGATATCTTTGGTCGCTTCAAGAATCCTAAAAGCTGCAACTTGGAATTCGAGGCATTCACTTTCTTTTCCACTAAAATTGAGACTCTGGGTAATTTCCTACTGAGGAGCTGCCCCTTCTTTAAAAGCTGATTGGAATTTGAGGTCGTTGGGACAGGCCAAGACTCTGATTCTCTATCACGAAAGGCATCATAGAGCAGGAGCAAGAGTGTCGGCTTTGGAATCAGGTTGGATTCAGCTGCCAGTTTTTCAACCACTTATTTTGAGTCGTTGGGCAAATCATCCAGCACCTCAGCTACCCGGTGTTCTCCTCTGTAAAACAGAGTGGGGTCACATCTATCTGATCAGGTTGTTGTGAGAACTGATGAGAAAACACAATGGAATACTGAATTCCGGTGACTTTCAATATTATGTTCCTCAGCATGACTCCATTCTTATGTGTATCTTATCATAATACATATTGCCAAAACCCAAATTACTAAACCCAGCACATCCTGGTAACCTCCAAACAAACAAAAATAAGCTTAAGAACCCTTGTTTCTTAAACTTTCAAAGAAGAAAAGTAAACTTATAAAGTAGGACATATCCTATTTAATAAAAGGCTAAATGCAAATCGTCTGAGCTGCGGACTAACCAGTCTCTATGATGTGCACTGACCACCAGGAAGCAGATGCTCAATGCAGGAGCTGCCTCCTGGTGGTCAGTGTGCTCCCACAGGGGGAGCGCTGCTCAGCCAGAAGCCAGGCTCACGGCTGGCGAGTGCAGTGGTGGTGATGGGGAGCAGGCCTAAGCCATCAGTTGGACATCCCCCGAGGGCTCCCAGACTGTGGGAGGGTGCAGGCCAGGCTGAGGTCCTCCCTTCCCCCACACCAAGTGCACAAATCTCATGCACTGGGCTTCTAGTTATTTCATAATTTTCTTATTATAAGCCATGTCTTAAGACCAACTGAAAAACAAAAACAGGCTAAGTCTCTGTGAATTACTTCAGCCAGTCCAGAAGCAATGAAGGTTCACATGCCTGAACCTATTTTATTTATTTTTAAAGGTGTTTTATTGATTTTTTTTTTGAGAGAGTAAGGGACAGGGAGAGAGAGAAACATTGATGTGACAGTGAAACATCAATCAGCTACCTCTTGCATGCCTCCTAGAGGGGATCAAGCCCGAAACCCAGGCATGTGCCCTGCCCAGGAATGGAACCTGTAACCCTTCAGTGCAAGGGACAATGGCCAACCAACTGAGCCACATCGGCCAGGGCACCTGAACACATTTTGATCATCACTAAATTAAAGATAGGGAGATGGCTAATGAAGTTGTCCTTCCCCCACCCCCACCTCACCTCCACCTTGGGACACTACTTGGAATAAATATAAATTTTAATTTTTTTAAATGAACGGTATGACAAGATTTTGATGGTATGAACATCACACTACAAGCTTATATTTTATCCAGAATTCAAACAACTACAGGGCCCAGAAAACAATTGCTTTTCTGCTGTAACAATTGAGATTGTCTAGTTGTTACCTTAAGGTGTGTCATGTCTGACATTTTCTCAGAACTAAAATATTCAATTCAATAGTATTTTATATATATATATAAATATATACTAGAGGCCCAATACACGAAATTCATGCAAGTGTAGGCCTTCCCCCCGCTTCCGGCACCGGCTTCTCTCTGGCACCCGAGACCTAGGCTTCCCTCCAGCCACCAGCAGGCACCCAGGACCCGGGCTTCCCTTGCAGCCCCGGCTTCGTCCAGAAGATTGTCCGGAAGGACGTCCAGTCTAATTAGTATATTATGGTTTTATTATTATAGATATAGGTATTTGTATTCAACGTGTATGTCATATATTAAATTTGTAAATGTATAACTCAGATATGTTAGATTTAGTAACTCTCATTTATCCAGAACATCTGACTAACCATGGTATGTATGTTTTTGTATTGTCACATCTATGCATTTAATGAACTTCCTTATTTTGCAGCAATGTTCTTTTATGTAATATAGGTAATTTCTCTTAGGTATAGAAACTCAGCAAACTACATGTAAGGTCTCTGGTCACCTAGGGCTTAAAATTCATAACAGAATTAAAAACATGTTTGTTATCCTGAATCCATGGCAACAAGAACTCTAATCAAAAACCAGCTGTGGATGCTGGTGACTGGGCACACCACTGGCCTGAAAGAATGTGGGCAAGGTCTGTACTGCACACACATATTTGTCCATGGAGGACTTCTTTTGGTAGAGAGGAACAGAAAATCCTGGCTTCTTTCGAGAACTGGTATGGGCAATCCCTCCTCCTAAAGTAGTCAAAATACCACTCCAGAGAACCTTGACTTTATAAGGGAAGGCAGCTTCTGAGTCACAGAAAGCCTGCTCCTGCCTAATCCTCACTGGCTAGCCTGGAAGGAGGCTCTGCTAAAAATGTTTCAGGCGACTGTTGACTTAGGAATTTCTGTCCTCTTTTCTAGTAACAGATTGTGTGCATGCTGTGGAGGCTCTGCAGGTCCCTAGACCTCACTCACCCCTTTTAGAGTCTCCTTCTTGGAAAATGCATGTGGATGGAAGAGTTCCCAGACTTTGAGAAGAAAACATTTCAGTCTGTCAGAATTTTGTGTAGGTTTGGTATTTGGGGTACAACATTGCATTATTTTATTTGTCCCCAGACTACATACAGATGGATTCTGAGTAGATTTTTCTGAATCAAGAGAAACATCCCAGAAAATATCAAGTGTTCAGAGTTTGGAAAGCTGCTACAGTGTTGTATTAGGACTTTTTTTTTTTTTCTCCCACATTGAATAGTACTCCAGACAATGTTAGAGGTCATATTTTGATTTTTGAGCCAGGAAGTCCAATCCTAAGTGGTGGAAGTTGGGGAAATTGGAACACATTGTTGTTTTCATCAGATAGAAATAGATATTTCTAATGCTACGTTCAACTTCCCACTTCGTTCACTCTCCTGCCCATAAATTTGTTGACTTCAGTGTCAATATTCCATCCTTAAGACAACTACTTTGGAAGAAATGAGTATTCCGCATTCTCAGGCTGTGCCTGAGCCCATGCTGTGATCTGAGAGGTCGCTGTGCCTCTGATGTTCCATTAGAAAGGAAAACACATACCCAGAATGGCATATTGTCTGTCCTGTAAAGGACTCTCAGATTTTGGCTTCATCTGTTGTGCTCATTTTTTAGCTGGTTTACTCCTGCTCAGACTTTTTGACCTCTAAGATAATTTCTCAAGGAAGCCTTCCCTGACCACCACACACCCTCTGAGCTGGATCTTGTTATAAATTTTAATAGCACTCCACTTTTCCCTCGTAGTACTCATCAGTGTTTGCAATAGTATGTTTACATATGATTATTTCATTACCATCTGCCTTTCTCACTAGGCGAGGGCAGGGATCTGATGGCTCACCACTGCATAGGACATAACAGGAGCTCCGTAACTATCCCATATGTGGATGCTGATAAATAATAAACTCTTCTTGGACCATAATTTATGATGAATAAAGGCCTCTAGTTGTTCAGGAAATAGGCACTGTTTGAAAAATTCACTACCAGCTTCTTCTCACTCAGGCAAAGTCATCACTCCATTTAAGTAGACCTATTTCTCCAATAAGCATCTCTCCAGTCTCTGCCTCCTATTCTACTTTCAGGAAACACCTCGAAATCCCAGTAGTCCTGTTGGCCTGCTTTCTCTCGCCTTTGAGTTCCCTTGGACTTCCATCACTACTTTTACCCCAAGGTTTCCTGGGAGCTCAGACCCCTGCTCATCAGAGAGGGTGTTCAGTCAGCAATGCTGGGACCATATGAACAGATCTAGTTCTAGCCACTCACAGCTCAGACCAGCAGTGAGAACTAGGGGGCAGAAAGGACATAATAACAGCACATTAAAATTGCATTTGGATAATTCAGAAATTAGACAGTCTAAACAGCTCTAGAATTCCTCATTTGATATTGATGAATCTAAAATCTGACAAAGAGATGTCTGAGTTTGTGTCTGTTATTAGGATTAGGATTCCATCACCAAAAGATAGAACATAAAGACAAACTTTGTCTTCCTTTATCCTTATCCTTCAAAGTATATGGAGTAATGGAGTAATGGAATAATGGAGTCTGATTTTCAAGTACTTCCCAGATAATTGTGCATTTGGGCAGGAAAGGGTTTTCCAGAACACCTAAGCTGGAAAAGGCAGGCATTTTTCTTATCCTCAGTTTTCCTAAAGTTTAAAACTTCAACTGCTTGAATGGGTATCTCATTTCCAAGTAGGTATATTTGTTTTGTACCCTCAAATTATTAATTCAAGCTAAGGAAAAATACGAACATAGAATGAGCCAACCCCATGCAGGATGCTCTGTGAAGGTTCAATGGGATGAAACCATAAAATTCTGTCTGAGTCTTTGTCCACACGTCCCATTTAAATTCAAGTTAGGGTCTGAGTGTTTGGGTAAACAGTATAAGCCTAAGAATGAGTGGGAGACATATGTCCTTAAAGCTCATCTGCTAATCTTGTTATTTGACTAATTCTTTCCTCTCTAGATGATTTGGGTTTGGATTTTTTCAGATGAGCTTTCCAGAAGCAGAAGGGACAATGCTAACCACTTGAAGAGTTGTCTGGTGGTTTGTTTTCACTAGTAGGACATTTGTAAAAGCGGAACTATAACACAGACAAGCACCACAGCATGTAGCATCTTCAGCAATTTGTGCAATCTCTCTCTTCCTGCCCTGCCCTGGCTGCACCATTTTCCCCCTAGAAAATAGCCAAGAATGGGTGTTCAGAGGGGGGGCATTCATATGGTGAGCTGATCTGTAGCTTCTCCAACAATTTATTTTAGCCAGAACTGTAGTTCCTGGAGAACAAAAAAGGTCCTGTCAATGGAACCACTTATTAATTATCCATTTTTAATTAAATGAAGCCATGTTGTCCATTGCTAACAATTAAGAGGAGAGGATTTTAAATTCAGCTATTGACTGGCCTTCAAGCATCAGGAAAATAAAGGATTGGCTACTATTAATCTATATAATAAAAGGCTAATATGCAAATCAACTGAACTGCATAACAACCGGTTGCTATGATGCACACTCACCACCAGGGGGCAGAATCTCAATGCAGGAGCTGCCCCCTGGTGGTCAGTGAGCTCCCACAGGGGGAGCACTGCTCAGCCAGAAGCCGGGCTCTGCAACAGCGCTAAGGATATCCGACTGACGGCTGAGGCCCGCTCCCTATGGGACATCACCCAAGGGCTCCCGGACTGCGAGAGGTTGCAGGCCAGGCTGAGGGACCCCCACCCCTAGTGCACAAATTTCATGCACCAGGCCTCTAGTTTTTAATGACTGATGTCACTATTATTGCTCCGGGATTATAATATACATCCTTAAATTTTCATTCAACTTAGACTTACTATTGTACCATTTTATGGACAATGTTGAAACCAGACAAGTGTATATTTACTCCTCTCTTTTTTGCAATGTACATTGTAAATTCCATACAATGGTATAATTTTTGCTCTAATATTTTCTACATTATTTGTATTTTAGAATGTGTGCTCTCAGCATGAGCATCCCATTATCTTTTGACCTGTTTCCCCAATCATTATTTGCACTGAGAATCCTAAAGGCAATTTCATATAGCATTCTAGGTATTTTACATGGCAGATATGATGACTCTGTGTGTGTGTGTGTGTGTGTGTGTGCATGTGCTGAGCTATTGAAAAGAGCCATTATAGAATACTAAAGCAGATTGAACCCATATGGAGTTTGTGGTTGTTTTATTTTAATAGCTAACTTTGTAAGTCTCTAGTCTTTCCAAAAATAAATTATAACTTCTAAGTTCCATTTTTCTATTTTTATTTTGCCTGGACCTTCCCTTCCATCCCCCTCATCCTTTCCTCTGTGTGACCCATAGAGTCAGAAATTCCACTGTATTGGGCTAATTCCTGGCACTGTTTTGGAGACAGAGCCCATGAAGATTGACTATGGAGATCCCTGCCTAGACCTAATGGATTGCCACCCTTGGGGACCTCCAGGCTATCGTCACCATCAAACAGAACAGCATTAAGGGACTCAGGAGAGTGATAGTGTAGTACCATAGATTGGGGGGAGGGGAAGAATTAAGAAATCTTTTCATAAAGTTCACAGTAAAAAAACACTTTATTAGAAATTGTCTTCCTCCCTCTTATTAGAAATGGTGTCTCTCTCCCCCTTTCTAATCATCCTGGTTCATCAATTTATCAAGACCTCATGGATGTAAGGCAATGAGCCCTGTAGGACTTATTTAGGATGCAATGCTGTGCTTATTCCCCATTCCCTTACCTCACAATCCTCTTTAAAATGGACCATTCTTTCTTCAGATACAAAGTGCTTAACTGAACGAATCCCAGCTGGCCCTCATTCTTTTATAGACATTTGAACAAAATCTGTATTCATTTTTGCAGCTGAACCAAACTCACCTGGCAAACTAATTTTTGTCAGCCCAAATATAAACAAGTATACATACACTTGCATACATAATTACTTGCTTGTTTTTCAAAGATATATAAACATACTATCAGAGCTATAAGTTTTTGTTAAATTTTAAAACTAGGACTAAACCAGGCCTTGAGATGAACTGTAAATATAGCCTGACTACAGTCATATTTCATTTGGCTTGAATCTTGACTAAAGAAACCGGGCTCCCAAACCCCTATTTAGGAAACCAACAGCAAATAGAAAAATGTTCTTGGTATTTTTCCCAAAATAGATGTCCAAAGAATTTGCCCTTTAAATGGGGTGCTTTATGTATTAAATGTGAGATTGACGCTAAAGCCCTACCCAATTAATTTTAAAAATGTGAGAAGAGCAATTGTCATAGCATGTAATTTGTTAAATGTTGGTGATCTTTTCCAACATGAATTTCTCTGGTAGTCTGATAGATCATTTTCTGGTTATTAAGCTAATAAAACTGTTTTCGTGAATTCCACCTGACCATTGACCTTGGCATAGCTCACTGAAGGCTCTGTTTGGTAAAGTAAATCTTTCTTTTTAATTAGGAAGCATTTTAGCGAACCTGACTAATGGTCTATATGTGGAATGTGGCCCCTCTTTTCAATAACATTCTCAGTGATTGGCAGGAGCAGAGCAATGTTCTGGAACAAACAACAGAGGGTTATAAATGGCCTAAAGCTCAGTCTCTGGAGTCAGCTGAGCCAGTTTCAAACCCCAGATCAGCGACCTGCTGGCTTTGTGGCCCTGGACCATTTACTTCACCTCTCAAATTGCATCTTTAAAGTGGGGGGGAATAAGGTTATTTGGGCAATTAAATGCGATAATGCAATTTGTTTAGGGCAATGTCCAGCATGCAATGAATGCTCACGCACTTAACTATTATTACAGATTGTATTAGTATCACATTAAGTTACCAACTGAAGTCAAAGGGAAACTGTGTTGTAAGCCACCCATTATAAAAGGCAACTCTCAAGCAAGAGCAAGCAATGACATCGCCTCTGTATTTTCTAAACCTTTGAACATTTGGGTATTTTAAGGTTTGTGAAGAAGACTTTTTATAAAAAGGGGGGTGGTAGTCAGAGGCAGAAGAAGCCTCACGCTGCAGTGAGGTACTGGCCCCGTGAAGAGAAATCAGTTAAGGACACAAGTTCTGTGATTTTTATTAAGGAAATGGATAATACACAAGGGTTTGGGTTTTGTTTGTTGTGGATTACAGATAACAAAACCTTTTCTGTCATTATTAGTTTCCCAGAACTCTGATACGTCAAGCATCTCAGATGGAAAGGCAGGGAGAACATGGACATACAGAGAATGGAGTCACTAGGAAACCAGTTCGTAGGTTCTGGACTCTGTGAAACTGGGGCCTGGCCTGCTTTTCCCCTGGATTGAAAGCTGCATAAAGGTAGGAAATTTATGTTCATTCCTGCATCTCCAGGACATAAAACCGTGCCTGGCACACAGTGGGCTCTCGATAAATATTCTAGGATGAAAGCAAGGACATAAGCTGGGAGATACTGAACTGTTCCAGTACTAGGAGCCTGCCTTAGATTTGGAGAATGGTTAGTGTGTTATTAGTAGAGACAAATACTGTAGTCCTAATACTACAGTGTAACACCACAGTACCATAGAGCTATAATTCAAAGAGTTTAATTTAGAATCAATATTTGTGACAGAGGCCTCATCTAGCTCCTTTTCATTAGATTCTCGAATTAATTGTTTCCAAGATCTGTGGTCCCTCTCAAGCAGAAGGCCAGAGCCAAATGACCCAGCTGTGAATCTAATGTCCTTTCGAGATTAGGACTCTTTCATAGATTATGATTAGGAATTTTTATTAATAAATAATTATAGTAATTATATAGTGTACAATGGTAATATGTAATTAATATATTAATAGATAATATTATTAATATTATATAAATGCCAGAGCAAAGATGAGAGGAGAGTATTTAGTCTCAAAGTGGTTGAATAAGTTTGGAGTCAATATATTGGTTCATTTTGAGTGTCATGCAAAACGGAGAGAAAATTAATCATATTTAAATATTCCTTCCATTGTACTAATCTAATTCAAATATTTTGCCTCTCGGATTTTTTGTAATTGTAAAGCTAAAATCTACTTCCTCTTCATATATGTAAAGAATTCTAAGTATATTGAGCAACAATTCAGTGATATGATATTGTATGATGTAAAAATACATGCTAAGTATTAAGACTGATTGTAATTTCAAATTAACACAATTGTATTCTATTGACATTTCAAATTGTGTATCTATAATTAAAAGGCTATGATAGTAAGAAAATGTTGACCAGAATTTCTTTAAAATATCTACACTAATAAAAGGGTAATATGCAAATTGGTCACGATGCCCTCACAGTAGGCTGCGTGGGGCGACCAGGCCGGCAGGGGGGTAAGCGAGGGATGACCAAACGACTGACCAGCAGGCTGCATGGGCAACCAGGCCAGCAGGGGGATGAGCGAGGGGCGACCAGGCCAACAGAGGTGGGCAGTGAGGGGTGACCAGGCCAGAAGAGGGCAGCAGTGAGGGGCGACCAGGCCAGCGGGGGGGGGGGAGCAGTTGTGGGCGACCAGGCTGGTTGGGGGGGGCATTTGGGGGTTACCAGGCCAGCGGGGGGGGGGTGCAGTTAGGGGCGATCAGGCTGGCAGGCAGAGGCCGTTAGGGGTGATCAGTCTGGCGGGGGGGGGGGGGCAGTTAGAGGTGATCAGGCAGGCAGGCAGGTGAGCAGTTAGGAGCCAGCAGTCCAGGATTGTGAGAGGGATGTCCAACTGCCGATTTGGCTGAAACCGGCAGAAGGACATTCCCCGAGGGGTCCCGGATTGGAGAGGGTTCAGGCTGGGCTGAGGGGACCCCCTCCCATGCATGAATTTCATGCACCAGGCCTCTAGTTTTATTAAATAAAGCAAAATGCAAATGTCCAGGCACTTGGATATAGTTGAGGTTTGAAAATAGAATAATTCTTTCTTTTATTAAACATTATTAGACCTTACTATAGCAGTGTTTGTAGTGGGTGTTTACATTGTCTCGGGTACTTAACTCTGGTTTAGGGAGTGTTGCCTAGGTCCCCAGATTCCTTTGGATAAACAGAAAAATGTATTTCTCCCAAAGGAGAAACTTAATCCCTGCATGTCTGGCATCTAATGAATTAATACTTTTGTGTACTAGATTATTTTAAAAGCTTTTTTAAAAGTTCCTACACTTCCTTTCACATAAATGGTGAAACTGAAAAAACATAGCTGTCAATGCATTTGTCGTAACTCTACAGATGCTGTTTTCTTGGACCCTGGGAGAGCTTCTGTCAGGCCTGCTCTAACCAGTCTGCAACTGGCAGGAAAAACAAGATTCTATTCTGTTGGAACCTAACCGCAAAGCAAAGAAGAAATGACAGCCAGCCAGGCTCATGCTGAGAGCTGGGTCTAGTTATCAGCCATGTGCAGTCCGGATTGTCAGTTCACCTAACTGCCAGGGAACCTAGGGGATCATCCCAAGGGCGGAGTCTTCTCTCCCAATTCTGCATGTTAAATTGTCCCAACCCCAGGGACAGCTTCTCCATAAAGCCTTCTGTGATACCTAAAGCTTGAAGTGACCTTTCATCCTCGTGTCTCTCATAGCAATTTTGCCTCTCCTACATCTACACTAATAAAAGAGTAACATGCAAATTGACTATACCTTCATGATGCCCACCAGCCAATCAGGAGTGAGTATGCAAATTAACCCAACAAAGATGGTGGGTTAATTTGCATATGCAGGTGCCAAGCGGCTGGGGGCAATGCGGAACGCCCCAGCCACTCTGGGCCTCTGAACAGCATGGGAAGGTGAAAAAGAGTCTCTGGGCTGGAGTGAATAGGCGACTCCAGCCCGAGCAAAGGTGGTGCCAGCAGCCAGGGGAAGGAAGGCCCATTCTTGCACGAATCTTTGTGCATTGGGCCTCTAGATAGTAATAACACTAATAGGAACTAATATTCATCAAGAAATTCCTATGTGTCAAATACTGTACAATACCCTTGCCATGAATTACTGATACCCTCCTAATAAGCATATAAAGTACATTCTGTTATCATCTTTTTTTAATACTTTTTTTTATTATTGATTTCAGAGAGAGGGAGGGAAAAGGAGGGAGAGAAACATCAATGATGACAAAGAATCATTGATTGGCTGCCTCCTGCACACCCCTACTGGAGATCAAGCCCATGACCCAGGCATGTTCCCTGACTGGGAATCAAACCATGAACTCCTGGTTCATGGGTCAACGCTCAACCACTGAGCCACACCAGCCGGGCTGTTATCATCTTCTTTATACAGGTCAGAAAACTAGAATATCAGAAAAACTAAGAAACTTCTCCGTGCCCATGTAACTAATGTGTGTGGAGCCAGAATTTGATTTCTAGAGTCCATGCTGTTAGTCCATAGATTATTCGGACCTGCCTGTGCTCTTCCAGGGGGCAGGGCCCATATCCTGTTCACCTCTGTATCCTAAACCTTCCTTTTCTTCTGTCCATGAAAGATAGTGACTTGTCAAAAATTCCATAAATATTTTTGCAAGTAAAGCCCAGAAAGCGAATTGCTTTTCAGGCCCACTTCTGGGCCAAGACAGGCTGGTCTGTTACTGCTTCCTCACTGAGGGATATGAAAAGGCTATATAGCAATAGATACAGAACAGAAGGTGAAAAACCATCTTCCTATACCACATACCTTCAGAGTTACAAACCAAGTGAAAGCCACACCGTGGTAACCTACAATGTTCCTCTCTCCCTCATCCTGTTTAAGAAGCCCAGTCTGTTTTCCATGGCCACCCCACTGTCTACACCTAGAGTCCTACCATCTTCCATGAGATGACAGTGGAGGAAGTTGCTTCCATTCAAGTGAGCCTTATAAGCATAACCAATGGATGCAAGATATTGGGGGGTGAGGGCATGTATGGGAGTGGGGAGGCGGGCAATGGGAAGATATGTACACATGTAATACCTTAATAAAAAATTTAAAAAATAGTCAAAAAAAAAAGCAGAGAGGGGAAATGTGGCTCCTACAGACAGAAGGCTCGGTCCTCAGAGGATGCTGACCCCTGACAATCTCCCCGTGGAGACATCTATGCACAGTTTCCTCCCTATCCTGATCTACACCCACACTAAACAAGTCCTTCTGTCTCCGCTGTTTATTGGAGGAAATAATAGGATGAGCACAGGCAGAAGAAAAAGAAATAAAGAATAAATGTGCATAAAAAAATAGGCATTGGTGGAAAAAAAAAAAAAAGCAATGCCATGTTGTTTTATGTTTAAGAACATGGTCCACTGCTGTTAAGCTGCTTCTAATGGGTTACACTGGGGTGTGTGTGTGTGTGTGTGTGTGTGTGTGTGTGTGTGTGTGTGAGAGAGAGAGAGAGAGAGAGAGAGAGAGAGAGAGAGAGAGAGAGGAAGGGAGGTGAGAGCTGAGATACAGAAAGGAAAAAAACAAGGTCAGCAAGTTTCCAGGCTCTGCAAAAGGGTGCTGCTACAGAAGCCAGGTCTTGTGATTCATCACAGCCCAGATTCTTGTTGACTTCAAAGAGAGATGTTCACCAGGAGAAGTTGCCAACATTCAGGAGGGATGAGAGGCTGGTCAAATAACTGTCAAGAGCCTTTGAAATATACACTATTCGTCTTGGGATGATAGTAAACTCTGGCGCAGCAGCAATAACCCTAAAAATAAGGGGAAATGAACGTGAAGGTCGCAATGTGTTCATCACTGCGGGGTGAATGGCTCTTTTTGAAGGAACTTCCCACTGCTTTACCCTTCATCATCATGGTTTATGGACTTTGCACAACATGCTAAAAAGGTCGAAAATTCTATTTGGGGTGAGGGCCAAATTAGTATCCAAGAAAAGAAAAACAAAATAAAGAGATGAGATCTTAGGGCATGAGGAGGTGCCCAGGGAAGGCCAGAGGTGCATTTTCCAATTCTATCCCATGTGTACTGTGTCACTGGAGCCACACAGAGGTCCTTGGGCAGGGGTGGGAGACATGGTGTCATAGGAAAAGGGAACTGTAAGAGAGGTGGGAAAGGTGAGATGGGGAAAAGGGTGGGAAAAGGTTAGGCAACGTGTTTTAGACCCTTCCAGAAAGTGTCCCAGCCCTTGATAATAAGTATTCTATGCTCGATGTATGCAAAGTTTCAGATGAAACCTCTATTTAAAAAACAACATACACCAGGAAAACTGTCTCATTCACCTAAAAAGGCAGGAGATATCAAGATACTGTGCAAAAAACCCAAGGCTTTAGAGTCAGACAGACCTGGTTCCCTTACTTGCCTGTTTATTTGAATAAGAAAAGTTATTCTTTGGTTCAAATCCCAGCTCTGGAACGTACTTGCTGTATGACAAAGACAAGAACCATAACTGCTCAAAGCCTCAGTTATTGCGCCTGTATAATGGGTATAAGAAGATCTACCTCAGGATTTTTATGAGCATTAAATGAAATCCTATTTATAAAGCCCTTAGAATAATACCCAGCTCATATTAAGTGTTCTAAATGTGTTCGGTATTATTATTAAAAGTTAACCTAAAGCTGCATGTATCCTAAGTTAATAGCTTTTAACATTAAAAATAAAAACAATAGATTTTTTAGATGAGAGATCCCACCGAGTTTAACTTTTTTTTTTAAGGAGAGGGAAGTTAGACATAAAAGGCAGAATATGTGGCACAGGACTGGAAGCTACATGGTCCCACGACAGGAATAAAGAAGGCAGAGATTCACTGAGGGGGGAATTCATGGACATTTATGGTCACATTATTCTGATTGGCTGAGGGAATCAGCAGGCTTCTGGCCAGTTTTCCTTCTGTTCACAGAAATAAAATCTCAGTGTGTTTGAAAATGAACTAAGTTTTTTCTTTCTCTTTTTTTCTTGACAGGAAGAATTTATTTATGTAGTCAAGGCAGACTTGTTTCTGCTAAGTGAAAATTAGGTCTAAGTAGTATTATCGTAAGCTAAATGTGCACTGGATAAAAATGTGTTTATTATGAGCTGATTTAGTTTGTTGATTTTCCTACATTTCCTACCTACTACCACAGAAGAGGTCCGTGAATAAGAATACAACTGACCACAACGTTAAAAGTAGAGACAGTGATCAAACTGCAGTGGTGGGTGGTTTCCCTGAGCTGGTTAAACCTTTGCCAAAACAGTGATCTTTCCAGATGTTGCCGTTGACATCATGGGGACTTGTGGGAAATACAGGATTGCATGCTCTTCTTCAGACCTACTGAATCAGAATATACATGCTCATAATATCACCCAGTGATTTATCTGCATATTAAGGTTTGGAAAGCACCGAGTTAGAGTAGAGTTATGGTCACACAATGTTAACGATTGCAATCTTTATCTCAATCCAATTCGCATGGGCAAGATTGTTAGAAGGGAGACTGAATATAAACAACCAAGTTTCTTGCTCAGTGCAACACAGAGTTTCTTTAGCACAAAATTGCCATCTTAGTAAATAAGTATGATATTTATCCATCCTAGTAAACAATGTGTTCAACGGAACAATAAAACAACAAGGTTTTGTATTTCCTTGGGGCGTTGACGATTTGATCATAAGGTCACTGATGCAAGTTTTTTGAAGGGGAGGCAGATTCAGCCCAGACTTCAGAAATTTACTTCTGTCATCTAACAACTATGTGACTGTGAGTAAGTCACTCCACAATTCTCATCTGTCCAATGAGATGAGAACAGGACCTACTTCATGAGGCAATTAAGAGGCTTAGATGAGTGAACAGGTATAAAAGAACTCACAAAGTTCCCCAGCACTATGTAGCATTAGATATTATATTAACTAGAGGCCCAGTGCATGAAATTCATGCACCGGGCAGGGGGGTTGTCCCTCAGCCCAGCCTGCACCCTCTCCAATCTGGGACCCCTCGAGGGATGTCTAACTGCCCATTTAGGCCCGATCCTGGTGGGACATCCCTCTCACAATCCAGGACTGCTGGCTCCCAACTGCTCGCCTGCCTGCCTTCCTGATTGCCCCTAACCGCTTCTGCCTGCCAGCCTGATCACCCCCTAACCACTCCCCTGCCAGCCTGATTGATGCCTGCTTCCCTGCCAGCCTGTTTGCCCCCAACTTCCCTCCTCTGCTGGCCTGGTCACCCCTAAATGCCCTCCCCTGCAGGCTTGATTGCCCCCAACTGCCCTCCCTTGCAGGCCTGGTCCCTCCCAACTGCCCTTCCCTGCAGGCTTGATTGCCCACAACTGCCCTCCTTTGCAGGCCTGGTCCCTCCCAACTGCCCTCCCCTGCTGGCCATCTTGTGGTGGCCATCTTGTGACCACATGGGGGCAGCCATCTTGTGTGTTGGAGTGATGGTCAATTTGCATATTATTCTTTTATTAGATAGAATGATACTTTATTTTTGTTTGACCTGACAATTCTAGCTCCTTAAATGATTCCTTCCAATATATTTTCATAGTTTAAGTAAAAATAAATTTGAAGATAATTTTATAAAAGAATTTTGATAAACGCCATAGATACCTTGGAAATTCCAAGGGGATTTCAAAGCCAGAGTAGGGGAGGGGATTCCTGCTTCATGCCTTTCCTGGGTGTGAAGGTTTAAAAAGTTTCAATTCTCCCTAGTTTACTATGATTAGTCAGGCTGACTCATTGTCCTTGTTGCCTGGCTTAAAAAGAACTCTGAAGACACATGCTTGTGAAGGGCTATGGGGAGTTTTCCGATGGCAAAAATGCCTTTTCCAACCTTGGGTTGAGGGGAGATTGACTACTATCATCTGTTTTCCACGGGGCTCTTCCAGGTCTGTTTATAAGTAGTGTGCTTTCATAGTGGATGTTGAACAAACACTTGTCAAACTGCAGGAAGTTATGATATCTGGGAGAACATCTAACCACTGGAAAGTGTTCTGAGATGGAATGAGCCTCCTTGAAAAGCCGTGGGAGCCAGCACTGGAAGGATTCAAGTTAAGGCTAGTGCCTGGCTGGCAGGGCTGGTAGAACAGAGTCTGGTTTAAAGAGGGAGGTGTTGAGCTGGTGGCCCCAAAGATGTCTCCCACCCCAGGATACTGCAGCTGTAGGTCAGAGGCTATCAGGAGTGGGTCAGAATGGCTTGGATCTCACACCCCTGAAGGGCCTTAAATATAGATCCTTGCCCTGGCTGGTTTGGCTCAGTGTATAGAGTGTTGGCCTATGGACTGAAGGGTCCTAAGTTTGATTCTGGTTGAGGGAACATGCCTGGGTTGCGGACTTGATCCCTAGTCCCTCTCCCTTCCTCTCTGAAATCAATAGATAGATAGATAGATAGATATAGATATAGATATAGATATAGATATAGATATAGATATAGATATAGATATAGATATAGATATATAGATATAGATATAGATATATATGCTAGAGGCCCAGTGTGTGTGTGTGGGGGGGGTGTCTCTCAGCCCAGCCTGCACCCTCTCCAATCTGGGTCATCCCTCTCACAATCCAGGACTGCTGGCTCCCAACCACTCACCTGCCTGCCTGCCTGATGGCCCCTAACCGCTTCTGCCTGCCAGCCTGATCATCCCCTAACCATTCCCCTGCCAGCCTGATCAATGCCTAACTGCTCCCCTGCTGGCCTGATTGCCCTCAACTGCCCTCCCCTGCTGGCCTGGTCACCCCTAACTGCTCTCCCCTGCAAGGCTGGTCGCCCCCAACTGCCCTCCCCTGCAGGCCTGGTCGCCCCCAACTGCCCTCCCTTTCAGGCCTGGTCCCTCCCAACTGCTCTCCCCTGCTGGCCTGATTGCCCACAACTGCCCTCCCCTGCTGGCCATCTTGTGGCAACCATCTTGTGTCCACCTGGGGGTGGCCATCTTTGACCACATGAGGGTGGCCATCTTGTTTTTGAGTGATAGTCAATTTGCATATTATCTCTTTATTAGATAGGATTAATTGATAGACATTAAATTATTCAATTTCTTCCTTACTTGGCTGAGTTGGTATCTGGCACCCTCTAGTGATAGAAAAATTTTGGGTAGAAAGAATGTCCCTAGTTATTTTGCTATTTCCTCGGGCCTGGGTAGACAATTATCTTTACTTAAGGCTGAAATTATAAGTTAACTTGTAACAACTACTTTTGGTAACAGGATTTCTTATGCTGATCATAAGCTCTGGTGATATATAAATTAGGATTCTATTAGTTGTAAGAATCGGGGTTAAGCAAAAGTTGAGACTGTACGGAGTTGGGTAACTGTGGGAGTCTGGGATTTGATTTCAAGATGACAGCAGGACTCAGGTGGCACTATCAGGCTTTGCCTCTCAGCACAGTTTCTTCTCAGCCTGGGCCGACGCTGTCCTCAGCGCTGGCAGGCCCACATCACAACCACATCAGTTCCACACTTCACATAGTCTCACTTCAAATCCAATGGAGAAGGGATCAGGTCCTCCTGTTTCCAGCAAAAGTCACAAAGTTTACTCCTATTGAATGTGGTGTGCTAGTTGCCTTAACCAAGTGGAGTTTTCTGTCCTCCTCCTCATCCTCCCACCTACATATACACAAAAGCCCTGGGATTGGTGTCAATGCTCCTGTGATGGTCGATCTGACTAGGCCACAGGACCCAAATACTTGGTTCTAGTTTGGATGTTTTTGTGAAGGTATTTATTTTCTTTTTGGATGGGATTAATAATTAAATAAGAGCTCCTCTGAGAGAGGGGGAATTCAGCCAACAGACTGACTTTGGACTCAAACTGCAGCTCCTTCCTGGGTCTCCAGCCTACCAGCCTACCTTGGAGTTTGGGACTTGCCAGGTTCCACACTCACATAAGCCAGTTTTTGAAAATACATCTGTCTATATAAGCATAACAGATACTTCTCTATCTCTATCTATTCTAATGACCCTGTTTTTCTGAAACTAACTACTACAAAGAGTTAAAAAGAGGGAAGAGGGTCAATTTTCCCAAAGGCAACTTGGAAGTGCTGTTACCAGGAAGAAGGGGAAAAGATCTGGAAAAGCAGTCATAGATGCTCATCACAGTTGGGAATTCACAAAGTCAGCTTATTGCTGTGGGTGGCAATTTGGTTGACAAAAATTTTTTTAACATTAGGTCCATGGAGAGAAGGAACAAACTTGGTGGTGAAAAGGTATTGAAGGTTTTCTTCCCTCGGCTTTTTACATATTTCGATACATGTTTAAGTGCTATTCAGAATGATGTGTTCAATGGCCAGGGTATCTTTAGAATAGAAACGGGCTTTAACTTATGTGGCATGTTTTGAGTACAATCAGGATGGTTGGGTCCAAAATATCTCCCACATCTGGATTAAAAAATTGTATTTTTTGCTCCTGAAGGATTGGAGGTCTTAGGAATGTATTATTAAAATAAAAATGACCTTTGCCCTGGCTAGGTGGCTCCATTGTTTGGAATGTCATCCTGTACACCAAAAAAAAAAAAAAAAGGTTGTGGGTTTGATTCCCAGCCAGGGCACATACCTAGCTTGTGAGTTTAATCCCTGGTACATACATTGATATTTCTCTCTCTCCCTCTCCCTTCCTCTCTGAAATAAAAAATACAATAAATAAATAAATAAATAAATAAATAAAGTAAAAATGGCCTTTAAAGATGTCCAAACTCTTTTTCCCAGAACACCAGCATCCATGAAGTGACCATTCAATAGGTCCTCTTCAAAGGACTCCACAAACAAGACAAGGAAGTTTTGGGGAAAATTCATATCATAGCCCCCTCTTAGATATTCGCGATGCATATTAGCATTTTAAGAGCTCTGAGAATTTTTGGATTAAGAGGCCCCTTTAAATTAAATTAACCCCAAATTGTCTAAAATCATTTGACCATGAAACATTTCCCCCCACAAAGCACCTGTTGAACTTGGGGGAATTATGTGTGGAAGAGGGGGGTGGTTAGAAAGGGGAGGGCCTCAGGAGCAAGAATATCAAAGTTTAACTTTGGGCTCTGCTGTTTATCAACTATCCAACTTTGCCAATGCTGCTTCAACTCTTTTGGCTACAATTCTTTATTTGTAAAGTAAGTTTGCTCATCTCACTGGGCTAAAATGAGAAGCACTTTTGAAACTTTCTGGTTCATAATTCAC
Source organism: Plecotus auritus (assembly GCF_963455305.1). Taxonomy (NCBI): domain Eukaryota; kingdom Metazoa; phylum Chordata; class Mammalia; order Chiroptera; family Vespertilionidae; genus Plecotus; species Plecotus auritus. Next base: position 28,254,807 of record NC_137783.1, on the reverse strand, counting down.
TCTAAAGAGATGTTGATTTTGTCAATTGTCTTCTCTCTTTTCTCTCTTCCCTTCCTTCCTTCTTATAAATTTTTTCATTTCAATGAACTTTTTATTTTATAAAACTTTAGATTTACAGGAAAGTTGCAGAGATAACACGCCATCAGCCCTAGCCCCCTTCCCTTCCTTTTGTGTGTATTCTGTGCTGGGAACTGTAGGCACAGGACTGGCACAGCCAGGGTCTCCTGCAGCTCTCACTAACCTCCCTGGAAGGCTAGGCAGAGACAAGCACACCAACACCTACAAGACTGGTCGTAAGTGCAGCTCAAAACACAAGTCATGTCCTGGCTGGTGTGGCTCAGTGGATGGATTGTGGCCTTGCGGACTGAAGGGTCCTGGGTTCCATTTCAGTCAAGGGCACATGCCTGGGTTGCAGGCTTGATTCCCAGTAGGGGGCGTGCAGGAGGCAGCCGATCAATGATTCTCTCTCGTCATTGATGTTTCCATCTCTCCCTCTCCCTTCCTCTTTGAAATCAATCAAAATATATTTAAACACACACACACACACACACAAAACAAACCACAAGTCATCATACACACTTCCCCTCCTGTAAAATTCTTGCAAACTACCTAAACAGTCAGATCTACTTTTCCAAAATAACTTTGAGAGGTGCTAACCAGAGCACCAAAGAATTACCTGCCCCCCCCCCTTTTTTTAAGAAAATCGACCAGGAAATGAGTAATAAAGGAGGGGAGGGGAAGTTATTGTGAACCTTAAATACAGCCGGAGCTGGGGGATTTGTCAGGAGTAGTAAGTAAACTTTGTTTTCTCTTGAGAAATAAAAGCTAAGGCGTCTCCCGCCCCTTGCAGAATCCCCACAGCACAACGCCTGGATCTTCTCGGCGGATCACCGTCACTGCACACACTAGTCAGGACTCCTGCGATCCCCCCCTCCTCTCACAGCTGAGCGAGGACCCGGTGTTCTCAGCAACCAGCCACGGCTCCTGGCCCCGCACAGGACTCGTGCCTTCAGAGCTCCCAGCCAGAGCTCCAGGCCTGCCCAACCTTCCCAGTTAGAACTACTAAGGAGTTCCCATAGGACAGCAACTCGGGGTCCTCATCTGAGCGGGACAAGGCGGGCCACTGCGGAAATGCCCCAGAATGGGGAATGCCCATTTGTGCAATAAACCTCACTCTTTCTCCACCCCCCGCTCTGCGTTCCCCCTCCCCGCCAGGCCAGGAGCTGAATAGTTCGCTCTCCCCAGCCAGGAGTTCCCCGCAGGGCTTCCTCCCCTCCCCTCCCCCTGGCCCGGGAGGGAGGGGGCGCATTTCCTTTGGTCGCTTCAGGGAGCACCGCGCACAGGTGCTCCGAGACACTCTGGAGCGAGAAGTAGGGAGCTGTGAGTCACCCCGCCCGAGTGCTGGGCCCCGGGAGAGGCCGGGCGGGGCTGTCATTTCTCCCCCGGAGCTGACCCGCGCTGCCGGGACTCGAGAAGCTCTCTCACTTCGGCGGATCGCTCCCCAGCGATGCCCCGGATCGGGGTTCTCCTGCTCCTGGTGAGTCCTCCCTGCCAGGGTGGGGCCGGCGCTGCAGCGCGGGGTGGCAGCCGCGCCCCGGGACGGCGATCCACAGCGTCCCCGGGGCTGCTAGGACTTTCGCTCCGGGTGTTCTAGGGGAAACTCTGTGCGCCGCGCCGGGACCTGGGAGGTCTGGGGGTCGCTGGAGGGACAGCCGGGCGGGAGAGACGAGGGGCGTCTTCCGAACAAGTCCTTACGAGTCCAGCCGCAGGTCCGCTCCGGGGCGGCGGGAGTGCGCGCCCGGAGGTGGCGGAACGCGGGCTGGAACTGACATCGCCCGTTTCCCGCCATTAGGGAATAAGCCCGAGGCAGCGGTTGCACCTGAGGCTTTCGGCAGCACCGTTTCTTTTTTGCAAAAGTGAACTCGGCGCTGCTGGCGTCTTGTTTACTCTCTTGTCGCAGAAAAAGAAACTGTTTTTGTTTGCTTCCGGAAATCCCTCTCCTTAAGACTGCAAGTCACTGTCTCAGTGTTTGTTTTTTCCTTCCTGCTTTTCATTTCTTCCTTGGGATCTTTCTTAGCGTGCACTCCCACGCGAGTTTGAACTCGGGGCTGGAGGGGATGTCGGCCTCAGCGCTGTGGTGCCGGCTCCCACAGCTCACGCGCCCTGGCGCCTGCACGTGGCCTAAGAAGCCCACCTCTTTTGGAGTCCCTTTCTCAGAAATGCCAGCTCTACGGTGGCTAATAGAATAATCGTGGCCTCAGCAGGCTCATTTGAGTCTCAAAGCCTCTGAAAGCCAATGGGGTCTTATTTTATTGGGTCCCACCGAAGTTCCAGGCACTGTGTTAGGAGTGTTAATAAACATGATCTCAATCAATTCTCACAGCAGCTGTGTAGCGAGGCGGATGTCCTCATGGCCATTTTACAGATGGCAAAATGGGGTTTAGAAAGTTTTTCAACCGAGATCACACAGCTAATAAGTGACAAGGCTGGGATTTAATTTAATTTCCCCACAAGCTGGGAGTTTGTTGATTGCACCCATTTCCAAAAAAAACAGAAGTTGAAAGAAAATAAACACAATAATGTCTGGCACCATGTTATGATGGGGGGGGGGGGGGGAATTTTCCCTGATTGGAAAAATTAATTCTCTCTGGTCCCTTCAGAAATAAGGTGCAATATTTGGGGCCTTTAGAAACTTCCTTAGAGAAAATTTAAGAATCAAAATTGAGAAACCATTTATACAATCTCAAATCACATCCTTCTTGCCCTGGCGGGTAGTTCAGTTGGTTAGAGCATTATCCTGATACACCCAGGGTGTGCGTTTGATCCCCTGAAAAGGCATATAAGAAGAATCAACCAATGAATGCATGAATAAGTGAAACAACAAATCTATGTTTCTCTCTCTCTTTTTCTCTCTCTCTTTAAAATCAATCAATAAATTTAAAAACCCACATCCTTTCTCTTCCTTATAATTAATGACTACATTATTGCAATGCTGTTTGCTTTGGAAATCCCTCCTAGTTCTAGGGACAGCAATACTAGCACATGTAGCAACGTTATCAAAGCCGGGAGCTATACTTACTTAACTTTATACTATAGCATCTTTACAAGAGGTGCATATTTAAAGCACAAAGGAAACCTTGTTTTTCTGAAAAATGCATGCACAACATTCATCTATATGCATACATTTATTTATATATTCATGTTATTATATTGTGTATAATACCATAAATTAAATATAACTTGTTTATTATACAGGGTGCTCCAAAATGTATACACACTTTAACAGCTGATAGTTCAATTTTGAAAATGAAATGTATTTTAATAAACACGGCCTTTATAATTATTCAAAGTGTATGTATACATTTTTGGGACACCCTTTATTTATATGATATGTGGCCTAGAAAATTATGACTTATTAAATACTAGAGGCCCAGTGCATGAATTTTGTGCATGGGGTGTGTGTCCCTCAGCCCAGCCTGCACCCTCTCCAATCTGGGACCCCTTGAGGGATGTCCGACTGCCCGTTTAGGCCCGATCCTACCGGGATCCCTCTCACAATCCAGGACTGCTGGCTCCCAGCTGCTCGCCTGCCTGCCTTCCTGATTGCCCCTAACTGCTTCTGCCTGCCAGCCTGATCACCCCCTAACCACTCCCCTGCCAGCCTGATTGATGCCTAACTGCTCCCCTGCCAGCCTGATTGCCCCTAACTGCCCTCCCCTGCAGGCCTGGTCACCCCTAACTGCCCTCCCCTGCAGGCTTGATCACCCCCAACTGCCCTCCCTTGCTGGCCTGATCGCCCACAACTGCCCTCTCCTGCTGGCCATCTTGTGGCAGCTATCTTGTGTCCACATGGGGGCAGCCATCTTGTGTGTTGGGGTGATGGTCAATTTGCATATAACTCTTTTGTTAGATAGGATAGAGGCCTGGTGCATGGGTGGGGGCCGGCTGGTTTGCCCTGAAGGGTGTCCCGGATCAGGGTGGGGGTTCCCTTGGGGCATGGGGCGGCCTAGGCAAGGGGACTGTGGTGGTTTGCAGGCCAGCCACACCCCCTGGCGACCCAAGTGGAGGCCCTGGTATCTGGGATTTATTTATCTTCTATAATTGAAACTCTGTAGCCTTGAGTGGAGGCCAGGGCAGGCCAGGAACTTGGTTTCCTCCATCACCGGGGAAACCCAAACCTCCTGCTTGCTCTGTGGCAGCAGCCATTTTTGTTGGGATTTATTTATCTTCTATAATTGAAACTTTGTAGTCTTGAGCGGAGGCCTGGGCCGGCCAGGGTGTGCAGGAAGCTTGGCTTCCTCCATTGCCGGAGAAACCCAAGCCTCCTGCTCGCTCTGTGGTCACAGCCATCTTGGTTGGGTTAATTTGCATACTCGCTCCTGATTGGCTGGTGGGCATGGCTTATGGGTGTAGTGGAGGTATGGTCAATTTGCATATTACTCTTTTATTAGATAGGATAATTTATAAATGCAGATGAGTAAAAAGAAAAAAAACCTGACATAACCCTGTCACCTAGATAATCGTTTACATTCTGTAGTCTGTCCTCCATTTCTCCCTTCTAAAGTGACACTTTTAAATTTAGTTACACAGAGGCCAGCCTTGCACCCACCACTTGCCTAATATCATACCTCTATTCTGAAGTTTCTTTTTTTATTGAATTTATTGGAGTGATATTGGTTAATAAAATTATGTAGGTTTTACATGTATAATTCTATAATATCTCATCTGTATATTGTATTATGTGTTTACCACTCCAAATTACCATTTATCCCCTCTTTACATTCTTCTATATCTCCCTACCTCCTTTTCCCAATAATCATCACACTGTTGTCTGTGTCTATGAGGTTGTTTGTTTTGTGTTTTTTTTTTGGTTAACCCTTTACATTTTTCACCCTAACCCCCAAACCCTTCCCCTCTGACAGCTGTCAATCTGTTCTCTGTCAATCTCTTTCTATTTTGTATGTTAGTTTATTTTGTTCATTAGAATCCACATATGAGTGAAATCATGTGGTACTTGTCTTCCTCTGACTAGTTTCTTTCTCCAGGTCTATTAATATTGTCACAACAAATAAGATTTCCTTTTAAAATAATGTTTTTATTGTTTTTAGAGGGAGAGGAAGGAAGAAGGATAGAGAGATAGAAACGTCAATGAGAGAGAATCATCAATTGGCTGCTTCCTGCATGCCCCTACTGGGAATTGAGCCCACAACCCTGGCATGTGCCCTAACCTGGAATCGAACTGGTGACCTCTTGTTTCATGGATCATCTCTCAATCACTGAGCCACACTGGCCGGGCAAGATGTCTTTTTTTTAAGGCTGAGTAGTTTTCCATTGTGTAAATGTACTACAATTTTGTTGTTGTTTTTTTAATCCACTCATTTACTGATGGGTACTTAGGCTGTTTCTAAATCTTGGCTATTGTAAATAACACTGCAATTAACATAGTAGTGTGCATATACTCTTTTGAATTACTTTTTCAGTTTTCTTCGGATATATTTCCAGAAGTGGAATTGCTGGGTCATAGGTAGTTCCATTTTTAATTTTTTGAGGTAACTCCATACTGCTTTCCACAGCGGCTACACCAGTCTGCATTCCCACCAACAGTGTACAAGGGTTCTCTTTTCTCCATATCCTCACCAACACTTGTTGTTTATTGATTTATTGATAGCCATTCTGACAGATGTGAGGTGATATCTCATTGTGATTTTAATTTGAATTTCTCTGATGATAAGTGATGTTGAACATTTTTTCATATGTCTATTGGGCATCTGTATATCTTCTTTGGAGAAGTGTCTATTTAGATCTTTTGTCCATTTTTTAATTAGGTTGTTTGTTTTTTTGGTATTGAATTATATAAGTTCTTTATAAATTTTGCATATAACACCTTATTGCATGTATCATTGGTGAATGTCCTCCCAATCAGAGGGTTGTATTTTCATTTTGTTGATGGTTTACTTTGCTGTGCAAAATATTTTAGTTTGATATAGTCCCATATGTTTATTTTTTCTTTAGTTTCACTGGCCCAAAGAGACATCAGAGAAAATATTGCTACAAGAAATTAGTGAGATTTTATTGCCTATGTTTTCTTCTAGGATATTTATAGTTTTGAGTCTTACTTTTAATCCATTTTGAGTTTATTCTTCTGTTTGGTGTAAGAAGGCAGTCTAGCTGCTTTTAAGATTCTCTCTTTGTCTTTAACCTTTGCCGTTTTTTAAATTTTAATCTTCACCCGAGGATTTTTTTTTTTTATTGCTTTTCAGAGATAGTAAAAGGGAGGAAGAGAGAGGGAGAGAGAGAGAGAAATATTGATGCGAGGGAGACACATCAACTGGTTGCCTACTGCACACACCTTGACCAGGGACAGAGAGTGAACCCACAACCACAGTAGATGCCCTTGACCAGGAATCGAACCTGCAACCCTTCGGTGCACAGGCCATGCTCCAACCACTTAGCCACACCAGCCAGGGTCAACCTTTGTCATTTTAATTATGATATGTCTTGGTGTGATCCTCTTTGGGCTCATCTCCCCCACCACCACCACCCCATCACCATTTATCCCCTCTATGCCCTCTTTCACCTCCACCTACCTCTTTGGGTTCATCTTGTTTGGGACTCTCTGCACTTCCTGGACTTGTGTGTCTTTTTTTCTTCACCAGGTTAGGGAAGTTTTTGGTCATTATTTCTTCAAATAGGTTCTCAATCCCTTGCGCTCTTCCTCATTCTGGTACCCCTATGAGGCAAATGTTATGCTTCATGTTGTCCCAAGGGTCCCTTAAACTATCCTCATTTTTTAGAATTATTCTTCCTTCTTGCTGCTCTGACTGGGTATTTTCTGCTACCTTGTCTTCCAAATCACTGATTTGATCCTCTGCTTCATCTAATCTACTGTTTATTCTTTCTAGTGTATTCTTTATTTCAGATATTGTATTCTTTATTTCTTACTGGTTATTTTTTATGCTTTCTATGTCATTTTTCATGCTGTTGAAGTTCTCACTAGGTTCTTTGAGTGTCCTTATAACCACTTTTTTGAACTCTATTTCTGGTAATTGCTTACTTCCATTTCATTTAGCTCTTTTTCTGGAGATTTCCTGTTCTTTTGTTTGGAATTTGTTTCTTTGTCTCCCCAGTTTTGCTGCCTCTTTATGTTTGTTTCTATGTATTAGATAGATCTGCTATATCTCTTAACCTTTGTATGTAGTAGGTGTCCTGGGGGACCCAGTGGCACAATCTCCTTGATCAGCTGTGTTGGGTACACCAGGAATGACTCTTGTTGGGTTATGTGGCCCCTCCTGTTGTAAATGAATCTTGATTGTTATTGCCCCATTCATGCATGAGGCCATCCCTCAGGCAGGGTGACTGTGAGGATTGACCCTGACCGCAGTGTACAAGGTGCTGTGCAGATCCTGACCACAGGAGGCAGATTACCCCTCAGCAGGGTCTGGTACCACTTTTGAAGCTAATTGGATCCTGCTCTGATGCTGTCTGAAGCTGGCCACTGGATGTGTCTGTTCTAGGGTCTTTTTGGAGGGACTCTGGTGCAGGTCAATGTCAGACACTGCCTGTGACTAGCCCTGGGCTACCTGTTTGGAGATACAAAGTGATCCACAGTTAGTGGCTGCCTCTGCTGGGTCTTGGTGTGCATGGGAAGGACTGGACCAAGCTGCACACCAAGTTGTTTTCCACCAGCACCGAACCCAATGGCAAAAGGCCCAAGGATCCCCAAGATCTGCCTCCACCTGCCTCTGCCTGCTAGCTGGCAGTTAGGCTCAGTCACAGAACCTCTGGTGGTACTCAAGTTACATGAGATACATTCTCAGTGAGTGCTCTCAGCAGATTGATACAGGTTTAAACTTGGGTCTGAGGCCACTCAGCAAATGTCCCAGGGTAGAGCAAGCCTAGCTGCCACCTGCTGGGTGCTCACACACCCTTGTGGTGTGGCAGGGTCTCAGGGAGTCACCAGTGCCAGGCCAGCAGTTTATAAACAGGTCCAAAGAGACCAATGTTTGGCCGTGTGAAGGGAGGGCCCTGCACCAGTCTGGCATGTGAGGGAAAAATGGCTCTTGTCCTGGAGCCATGCAACTCGGTGCTTCCCAGATTCTGTCAGGAGTTCACCTCAGCAGGGTGGGGACATAAGGAGTCAGGAGGATGGGGCTAGTGGATCTCCCATGAGGGAGAGGTATCTGTCAGGCTTGGGGGGTGGGGGGTAGTGGCTCCCACCCCTGAGTCACACAACTCAGTCTTGCCTGGATTCTGCCCAGACCTCAGCAGGGTGGAGCCACTAACAAGAGGTTGGATTTGCCAGGAGCCCCAAGCGTGGTGACAGCAGATTTTCCATGGTGAGGAGGCATTGCCAGTCAGGTTCATGAGAAATTAGGGGGCATGTCCCCCATCCCAAAGCCTCACAACGTAGTCACTGACACCCCCTAAGTCTGCCTACACCCCAGCCCAGGCAGCTGACTGCTCAATAAGGCGTAAGTTCCACAGGGTGGGACAACAGGGAGTCCAGGGGGTGAGGCTATTGCATTCCCCCAGGCCAGTGGTCGGCAAACTCATTAGTCAACAGAGCCAAATATCAACAGTACAGCGACTGAAATTTCTTTTGAGAGCCAAATTTTTTAAACTTAAACTTCTTCTAACGCCACTTCTTCAAAATAGACTCGCCCAGGCCATGGTATTTTGTGGAAGAGCCACACTCAAGGGGCCAAAGAGCCCCATGTGGCTCGCGAGCCGCAGTTTGCCGACCACTGCCCCAAGCTGATGCCATCTGCAGGGGAGTGCTCCACCCAAGAAAGATGAGGTCTATGGTATGGGAGAATGACTCCCCACAGGAATCCTGGTGGATGGTCCTTCAGCTCTCTCTTCAGAGTCACAAACCCCAGTCTCTCCTCAAGTGACTCTAATCCACTCCACTGGATCCCAGGGTGAGTGGCTGTGAGTGAGATTTTGTGACCCTTTAGGAGGGTACCTGTGTCTCTAGCAGACTTTCATTTCTCCCTGGTGGGCAGAATCCCCACTGATACTCATAGCCTGATGTTTTGTGGGCACCTGTTCTCAGCTCTGGTGCTCTAAGCTGGGGAGCTTGGTTTGGGGTTGAGACCCATCACTTCTCACTTTGTAGCTGAGGTATCCCTCCGGCAAAGAGGATGCTGTTTCTGAATAAATATCTTTGGGACACTAGTAATTTCCTTCTAAATAGTTCTTATCGTGGAAGTGTCAGTATTTTGAAGGAATCTCTCTGAAGGCCACGAGAATGGCAGCTGGATCACTATAGAACAAAGGTCAGTTGGAGAGAATAACTGTTTTCTAAGAAATGATCAAAAACCTGAATAAGGAAATCCCCCTCTTGAAAACCCCTTGTGAGTTAAATACCTTTTGGCAAATTATCTTGGGTTTCAAAAGTCCCTTAATGAGTCCCATGTTTTCTAATAGGTACTAAAGACTATTTACTTATGATAAAAAATAATAATAAAAGGACATAATTTCAAATTTGATCCATAAGATGAAAAGCAAGTTAACCCAAATTAGGACAGTGACTCCATCTCTTTTTTTCTTTTTAAATAGGTAAATATAGGGACATTGATCATATGATGTAAAACAAAAAGTAATTCTTAAATAAGAAGTCATTCATTATTTCACCACCTAATACAAGTGTTTTTTATTTTACTTACAGCCTCCTGGCCTTGTATACACATGTACAAATTTGCATATTTATTTAGTGCTTTTTATAGCCTGCCTCTTGTCAGTTTGTGTATTCATCAATCTTTTTCTATTTCTACATAATTTTCATATAATAATATTTATTGGATGCATTATAGAGAGGGCATTTATTAAATGACCTTATATTACTACAATTCTTATCACATTATTTTACTACTTATAATTTACTCTAAAGGAAACATTTTTTAAATGTACTTGGAGATATATGTATACACACACACATATATATGCATTTATTATTACCAAAGCCATATGTATATCTATATATGTATATGTGTGTGTGTGTGTGTATATATATATATATAATTACCTAAAAATTATTTTAGAACTATTGTAAGTACCTTACAAAAGTCTGGATCCAGTAGACTTTTTTCACATGAGTATAGATTTAGGCCTGTTAAAAAATTGGACCTACACTGCTCCCATCTGTGTTTTGTTTAGCCCATGTATTATGTATGTATTGTACTTTTTGTGCTATGTGTGTGTGTGTGCATCCATTCACAAAAGTGGGAAAAGAGCATTTAACTACCTCATAAGTTATAATCATGTCCTGGAAGACCCTGGCTTTAAAAAGAAAAAGTGTTTTTAGCTTTTTATGTTGTTGGATTCCCAACACCAAGTAAGTACAGTTTCTTTAATTCAGTCTTAAACAAGGATAAATAATTCAATCTACTTGCCTACCTTATTGTTTTTTATTTTTATTTCATTTTGATCAATTATTTGGTTAATTTTTTTTTTAAGTGAGAGCACGAGTAGTAAAGCACAAATTAGAAAGTTGATTGTTGTAAGATTGGTGACTTCATCTTCCATAAAAGGAAATGAACAAGATGTCCCCTTGATCAGAGCTCCATTCCTGATTTGGAATGACCTTTTGTACAACCATGCCACTCCCATCTATGGTATTTAGAATCAGCATTCACAGCAATATTTGACAACTAGCACATGTTCCACTAAGTGGGTATGACAGTGAATTTAGTATGAAGTTATGCATTTTGAGCAAGGAAATCTTATAAATTTGCAAATCTTACTACAAATCCAACTGGTGGAAGTACTCAGCCCAGCAAAGTGAGCAAGCCTACTGCAGGTTTTGTTAAGCTGTGGGCTGGGATAAACTTGCATATCCTATCTAATAAAAGTAATATGCAAATTGACCATACCTCTGCTATACCCACAAGCCACACCCACCAGCCAATCAGGAGCGAGTGTGCAAATTAACCCCAACCAAGATGGCTGCGGCCACAGAGAGTTCAGGAGGAAGGCTTGGGTTTTCCCGGCGATGGAGGAAGCCATGCTTTCCACACACCCTGGCCGGCCCAGGCCTCCACTCAATGCTACAAAGTTTCAATTATAGAAGATAAATAAATCCCAACAAAAATGGCAGCAGCCATGGAGCTGGAGAGAGCAGGAGGTGAGGGTTGCCCCCGGTGATGGAGGAAGCCAAGTTTCCCCAGCCCTGGCCTGTCTTGGCCTCCGCTTAAGGCTACAAAGTTTCAATTATAGAAAATAAATAAATCCCAAAAGAAATGGCTGCCTCCACGGAGTGAGCAGAAGGCTTGGCTCCGCTCCAGGCTACAAAGTTTCAATTGTAGAAGATAAATAAATCCCAGATACCAGGGCCTCTGCTTGGGTCATCGGGGGGCATGGCCAGCCTGCAAACCACCACAGGGCCCTTGCCCAGGCCGCCCCACGCCCCAAGGGAACCCCCACCCTGATCCGGATCACCCTTCAGCTGGCCCCCACCCATCCACCAGGCCTCTATCCTATCTAATAAAAGAGTAATATGCAGATTGACCATTACTCCAACACACAAGATGGCTGCCCCCATGTGGTCAAAGATCCTGCCCCCTTGTGGACACAAGATGGCCAGCAGTGGAGGGCAGTTGGGAGGGACCAGGCCTGCAAGGGAGGGCAGTTGTGTGCGATCAGACCAGCAGGGGAGGGCAGTTGGGAGGGACCAGGCCTGCAAGGGAGGGCAGCTGGGGGCAATCAAGCCTGCAGGGAAGGGCAGTTAGGGGTGACCAGGCTGGTAGAGGAAGGAAGTTGGGAGTGACCAGGCCTGCAGGGAAGGGCAGTTGGGGGGGACCCAGGCCTGCAGGCGAGGGCAGTTAGGGGTGACCAGGCCTGCAAGGGAGGGCAGTTAGGGGTGACCAGGCCTGCAGGGGAGGGCAGTTAGGGGTTACCAGGCCTGCAGGCGAGGGCAGTTAGGGGTGACCAGGCCTGCAGGGGAGGGCAGTTAGGGGTGACCAGGCCTGCAGGGGAGGGCAGTTAGGGGTTACCAGGCCTGCAGGGGAGGGCAGTTAGGGGTTACCAGGCCTGCAGGGGAGAGCAGTTAGGGGCAAACAGGCTGGCAGGGGAGCAGTTAGGCATCAATCAGGCTGGCAGGGAAGTGGTTAGGGCATGATCAGGCTGGCAGGCAGAAGCGGTTAGGGGCAATCAGGAAGGCAGGCAGGTGAGCAGTTGGGAGCCAGCAATCCTGGATTATAAGAGGGATGTCCGACTGCCTGTTTAAATGGGCAGTCGGACAGCCCTCGAGGGGTCCCAGATTGGAGAGGGTGCAGGCTGGCCTGAGAGACACCCCCCCCCCCCCCCCGTGTATGAATTTCGTGCACCGGGCCTCTAGTTTACAATAAACTCCATTGGATTCATTAACAACAGGTTGTCCTTTCGTTAAAACTTGCAGCATTATAGATTTACTCCCCTCTGTGTTCTGGGAGGCTATAAAAATATAAGATGTGAGAAAGATCAATATTGATTTCTGAGGGCAAAGATCTTAGAGGTGGTAGGGGAGGGGAGAGAGAGAGAGAGAGAAAGATGGAGAATGAATTTAGAACAAGTAGGTTAAATTGCTTGCCCCAGCTGAAAATTGAGCTTTGGCTTCTAGCCATCCTCACAAAAGGTTTCTAGATCCTAGTACCATAGACTGTTTTTTTCATGTAAGTGTCTGTATGGATTTAGGCCTAATTTCAAAAGTTGGGCCTACTCTGCCCCAGACTGTTTTATTTAGACTGCATGGTATTAACACACAGGATATGTATGTATGTGTATGGAGGCCAGACATCTGCAGTCAAGCTGTATATATTTTTAATATTAGTTGCCACCATTTAAATGTTGGAGGATTTTGGTTTCTCTTAGAAAGAAGATGTGGGCCCACATGCCACGTGGCCCTCACTCTTCTAAACCAAATGGCGGCCCCTTTAGACAAGCCCTTCCTACTCATTCTTTTCTGCTCCACCTGAATGTTTTACTCTTTCTGTGCTCCCACTGTGGCTCCTCTGGGTATGAGGACTCTAGGGCTCTAGTTTAGGATTTTATAGCCCTTCCTTTATCCTTTTTTTCCACCAAAGATGACCTGTTTTATTCAGGCTTATTTTTAGAAGGGTCATGATTTCTCCATGAAAAGTCAAATTCTGATTTGCAAGTACAGAAAACTTGCAAATGTTGTTAATCTATAAAGCTCTTACGTCCTCACATGTAAGTGTAACTTACCTTTATTTTACTTCCCTTTTAAAAAAAATATTTTTTATTGATTTCAGAGAGGAAGGGAGAGAGAGAGAGAGAAAGAAACATCAATGATGAGAGAGAACCATCTATCAGCTGCTTCCTGCACGCCCCACACCAGGGACCAACCCAGGCATATGCTGTGACCTGGAATCAAACAGTAAACTTCTGGTTCATAGGTTGACGCTCAACCACTGAGGCACCCCGGTCACCCAGAGCCCAGTTGTTCTCCACTGTGGTGAATATCACAATAACTGGGCTGCTTGTTGAAGATAATCACAAGGAGAGCCTCATTCTCAGAGATCCTGAATCTTTGAGTCTGTAGTGGGACCTAAGCACTTTTTTTTTAAGCATCACTACTTGATTCTGATGTCCATCAGGGTTTTGAGAACTATTTTTCAAATGCTAGCACTAAACTCGAAATCTAATCCCAGACGGGACTTTCTAGGTTCCTCATTTAATTTTATGTATTACTTGATTGGTCAAGGGTCTAACCTGCCTCAACTATCTCTCTCCTGGTCTTCCCAGAAACTGATCTTAAGGAAGAAAGAAGATATTATTAGGATAAGATTACCTTGTATTTTTACTTACATGTGTTTTTTTAAAGAATGAATAGAATCTTCACTTGCCTTTTTATGTAGAAAATTTTATCTTATCTGTTTTTATGACAGTTTTTCAATAATGTACCTACCTCAAAAGTCATTACTATTTCCTTATTTTTTACACAAATATGTTAGAGGTGCATTATATAATTGGAAATAGTGAACTATTCATGGTATCTTTAGAATTTCTTTTTCTGCTACTGTTGATAAGTAACTAAAAGTCTAGAAAGCAAGTCAGAATTAACCAGCTGAGCTTCATGTATTTTTCCATTTGTGCTCTCAGCAGCAGAGGACAATGATATGTCAACCCACCTAGTGGGGCCTGGAAGGCTGGGAAGAAGCGGTTCAGGTTCCTATCAGCCCCTGATGATACCAGTTCCAAAAGCCATCTGAAATCTTTTGTTTAGCTCAGTGTTAGTGCAAGATGAGAACTGCTTGTGCTTAGCTATGAGGAGTCCGAAGTGATTGTGTACCATGACATCCTTCAGGTTCAGAATCTGAGGGAATCAAGAGGCTGTGTTTATTTCCTAGGGCTGCATTACAAAGAAAGTACCACAGACTGGTGGCTTAAACAGCAGACATTCATTTTCTCACAGTTCTGGAGGCCAGACATCTGCAGTCAAGCTGTTGTCCGGGTTGGATCCTTCCAAAGGTCATGAAGAAAGGCCCTGTTGCAAGCCTCTCTCCATGGCTTATGAATGCCCTTCTCCCTGTCTTCACAACTTCTTCCCTTTGTGTCTGTGACCAAATTTCCTCTTCTTTCTTATAGGGACCCTAGTCCCTATGAGTTAGGGCATACTCTACAGACCTCATTTTTAACTTAATTATCTCTTTAAAGACTTTATCTCTAAATATGGTGATACCTTGGGGTACTGGGGTTAGGACTTCAACCTAAGAATTTAGAGGTGAGGGAGATACGATTCAGCCCGTAAGAGTCCTGACTCTCTTGAGTTAGCAATATGCTGTGGACCAATCTCTACACGAGCTTGGGGCACAGCTTCCTCTATCAAATGAGGGGCTTGAATTGGGTCATCTCTAAAACTCTTTCTGCTCTAAAATGGTAGATAAAATGGTAGATAAAGTGAAATACCGAACTTCAGGTTATATGACTAAGATCTTAGGAATTAGCTAGAGACTGCTGGTGTCAACACTTTAAAAAAAAAATCTCACTTTCTCTTTTTACCATCCTCACAAGTAACCCATTGCCTTCTGTTACCTCTTAGCTGAATTTTGAAAGACTTTGCATAGTAGGTAGAGGGGGACTCTTTTCCCTGAACCCCATCATCCACCTACTCTCATCAATCTGTTTGAAGTTCCCCACGAGGAGTTAAAATGTCCACTTTCAACTTGAGATATCTAACTTTTAAGTCACGTTATTAACATGCATTTTTAAATGACTAAGAATTTTATTTTATTACTAGATGCCCGGTGCACGAATTCGTGCACAGGTGGGGTCCCTTGGGGTGGCATCCGGGGATCAGGCCCCAGGCTCCCAGCCCCCAGCCTCACAGCACTGCAGGCCCGCCTGGCACCCCGCCGTGGCCTGGTGCCGCCCCCTTACCTGCTCCATCATCCCACCTGTGGGGCGATCAGTCGGGGGCCCCCTGCCAGGCTCCCTCAGTGCCTGGGAGCCGGGTGGTAGCCCCACCCCCCACCACTGCTGCTGGTTGCCGTCTGTGGGGCTATTGGTGGGGCGATCGGGCCCCCGCTCGCACCCGCCTTGGCCTGGCGCTGCCCACTCATCTGCTCTGCCATCCCACCACGGTCCTGCTCTCATTGGGGCCCACTGGGGCTTGAAGCACCTCCACTGCTGCCTGCTGCCAGTACCACATCGCCAATGCCTGCCATGTTCCGTGCAGCCCCCTGGTGGTCAGCACAAGTCATAGCAAGTGGTCGAACTCCCAGTCGAACAATTTGCATATTAGGCTTTTATTATATAGGATACTGGATAATAACACTAGTTTAAGGAAATATATCCAATTAAAGGTGAATGGTTAGGATGTTGGATTTAGTAAAATTATAGGACTACTATTGAAACCTAGAACAGCAAAAGATAGAAAATTTATATGAAGGATTAGGTGCAAATAATTCAAAGATTTAGAATATTTTTCACCTTCCAAATACTAAGCTGTTATTATAGATTCACCACTGTTATTATCCAGATTGTCTACTCTTATTGAAAAAGAATAGCACAAATGATAAATCAAAGATCTTTAGGTTTAACACAATCCTGCTACCTCTACAGTTGTCCCTTTTTATTTTATTTTTTATTATACAACTAACACATGTCCAGTATAGAAAAAACAGATGAGTTAAGCAAAACACACACACACACAACAACCACAACCACAACAACTCACTCATAGTCTTAGCAACTAGAAATAAGCACTCAACATTTTGTTGTGTTAAAATAATTTTCTGCTGAAACATTTCTTTATTCTTGAAATGTTCCCTCTGTTCCCCCTTCTTTCTATTTTTTTAATCCCTGACCTCCCAGCACTGAACCCTCTGGATGACCACTATATTCCCTGGTGAACACAGCATCTTCCTGCAGGATCTGAACACAGTGATCTGGCGCGTAGTAGGTACTCAACAAAGTATTTGCTTAATTATTAGTTGATTAATGGAGTAGCTAGTATTATTATTCCCAGCAGAATATACAACTGAGTTTTCTCTGATTTTTAATCTTCGTTATGACAGAGATTTAAAATTATTTCAATTCCTCCATTTCCCCCCATTTGTTCAATACTTGCTTTAGTTTATTCACATTTCAGAGTTTGATTTAACCTATTTTCTCACCTTTTCAAAAGATTTTCTGATAAAAATTTTTTGAGCATTCAGCTCATTTAGTTCTTTGTGGGTTTCCTGCCTTGTCACAGTCACAATGCTTCAGCCTCTGCCTGGAAAGTTTGGGTTACATCTTTGCATACTGCAATCTTGAGTTAATGCAAAAACTTTTAAAAAATACAAGCTATATGGAGCACTGCTTACATATCATCATGCAGCAATCACAACATACTCTTCAAACCCAGCTTTCTTTTTCATTCTTGACATAATTTTTTGATGCTGAACTAAATAAGAAATGTTTCCAGAAATTCAACTCTGGGAAGCAGGTGTGAGCAAATATGAGGTGAGGTTGGTATCTGTGCTTCATGGCCAGGGAATCTGTGTCTCTTCAGTGCTCTACTTCAGGTTGCTCATTGCTCCAATTCTGAATGTACTTTGCACAATAGATTTTGATTTCCAATCAAGAACTTCGAAGCTAAAACAAAATTAATTAGAAAGTTTCTTTTAGACAGCTCCAGAAAGCTGAGTATATGCAGTTTTCCAGAAATAGCACTAATGCAACACTCCATAAATAATAAAATGTGCTGTGTCCCTGAGCACTTGATCATTTAAACCAAGGATTGGGGGCCTGGTCATAAGATAGTCTCATGAATATTAGATAAAATTAGCGTACTAGGAGGGATAGGGTCCTCTAGTGCGCTTGCGCACACACACACACACACAATTGGGTATCAGCTCTGGATGCTTTCATGTGCTGACAATGTCTGGAATGTTAAATGGTTAGTATATTTAACTCCAGGCTATCACATAGAACAATGAGGTAATAATGGAATAAGGATCTTGAAAATTTGAATGATTTCATGTGAAAGCCCCTCCCATTAAACGTTTGGTATGCTTTCTATCGCATCATTATTTTCTAGAGTGCCCAATTCAATTGCTATTTATTAGCTGTAAATTCTCTGATCTAGAAGAAGAACTGATATTAACAGGATGGCAGGATGACCGATAGAGAAAGTAAGAAGTAGGGAACTGTCCTCCTGAAAAGATAAATTGACGCTAATAAATTTTTTTATTCAAAGCTGTATGAAGAGATCATAGATTCAAATGTGTTCTAAAAAGTAAGAGTCATGCAAATATTAAGGGTAAAACATCCCCAAATTAAAACCTATTATATATCACATGCTCATGTGCAAATCTGCTTCTGGAAACTAAACATTCACTTTTTATTACAATCAATGTTTTTAGTCCTAGATCCTGGCTCAAGAAATGTCTGTTGGATTGAAGACTCAGTAGCTTGATAGTAAAGACAGCATATTCAGGCATAATTCCTCTGATCTGTGTCTTAGTTGTTCCCTACATAGAGTTGTTTTTATATAGAAAGTAAGCTGCATTCTATGGTAAGTTCACCTCCTCTTGGGTGGAAGGGAAACAACACTGTAATAGGCGTTAGGAGACTTAGACAAGTCCTAGCTCTTTATCTTGTGCTAATGAGTGACCTTGAACAAGTCAGATATTTTCTTGCTATTTTGGTGTTCTTTTCCCTCTTGGAAGACTAGATATTAGTAATGCATTTTTATTTTTATTTTTATTTTTTTTTTACTTTTTATTTTTATTTATTTATTTTTATTGTTTGAAGTATTACAAATAGTAGTACATATGTCTCCTTTTTTTTCCCCCCATTTTTTCCTCTCCCCCCCCCCCCGGCCTCTCTTACCCCCCAGTACATGCCTTTACCTGCCCCCCCCCCCCCCCGCCCGCCCTCCAGTGTCTTGTATCCATTGGTTATGCTTCTGTGCATGCGTACAAGTCCTTCGGTTGATCTCTTACAGCCCCGCCCCCCCAACCTCCCCTGCCTTCCGCTGTAGTTTGACAGTCTGTTTAATGCTTCTTTGCCTCTGTATCTATTTTTCCCCCCATTTCTGTAATGCATTTTTAAATACATTCATCTCAGGAGGAAAAGTGGACAGCCACATCTTCATTCTTCCTTCTTTGGAGGCCCCATGGTATCCTGTGACCTGAAGGGGATACAGGCTTTGGTGACCACAGGGGGAAGGGCTGAAATGGAAGAGGTAGGGATTCCTGTGGCAGTGATTTATCTGGGTAGAACATTTAGTTCTCATGACTCAGAAGATATCAGTATTATTGCTATATCATAAAATACAAAAAAATGTATATGCCATGAAAACTATGAAAAATGACCATGAGAAAAAAAAATCCCCAGAACTAATAATTTAAATTTTTTGATGCTTGGCAATAGAATGTACATTTTCCACATAAGATGAGAGATTATTTGAATTCATGTTTAGAGAAATAAAAATAAATACTAGGAAATGCGGGGGGGGGGGGGACAACTGGACATTACCCCCAAGTGTTTCCAAACATTTTTTTAATCCTCACCTGAGAATATGTTTCTTGATTTTAGAGAGAGAGAGGAAGTGGGGGAGGAGAAGAGGGAGAAACATCAATGTGAGAAACATCGATTAGTTGCCTCCCATATGCACCCTGACTGGGGATCGAACCTGCAACCTTTTTGGTGTATAGGATGATGCTCCAACCAGCTGAGCCACGTGGCCAGGGCCTAAATGTTTTTCTAGGAACTCTAGTCTATAACAGATAAATTTGACACAGCATCATTTAGACGGATGGACTTTTATCTCCAGAAGACAAGAACCAAAAATAGATTAAAAATTGGTTCTCTATTAAGTGATTCCTTTTTTTCTGAACAAAGGTGAAGAAAACTCTGTTAGATTTGTTGTATGATTTGATAACCAGAAGGATTCATCAAAACTGTTGATTCTATGACTATGTATAAAAAGGGAAGAAATAGCCCTAGCCGGTGTGGCTCAGTGGATAGAGCATCAGCCTGTGGACTGAAGGGCCTTAGGTTCGATTCTGGCCAAGGGCACATGCCTAGGTTGCGGGCTTGATCCCCAATAGGGGGTGTGCAGGAGGTGGCTAATCAATGATTCTCTCTCATCATTGATGTTTCTATCTCTCTATCCCTCTCCCTTCCTCTCTGAAATCAATAAATATATGTTTTATAAAAAAGGGGGAAAAAATAGAACATGCTATAAGCTAAGTGCCAGGCTTGGAAGAAAGTATCACTTTTTACCTTCACAATAACCCTTAACCCTTCAAGACAGGAAGTACAGATCAGGAAATTGAGGACCAGTGAGGTTATAAAACTTCCCTAAAGTCACATGTTGGTGGCAGAGCTGGGATTCAAACAGGAGTCATTTTGAAATCTCTTGGTTTTTCCTACTCCACTATGCTGCCCTTCAGGGGAACTTTATAATAATAGTAGCAAGAATAATTAACAGTAATACTGCTTATTGACCATTTATTTATTACTATACGCCCAGTGCACAAAATTCGTGCCTAAACGGGCAGTCGGACATCCCTCTCACAATCCAGGACTGCTGGCTCCCAACTGCTCTCCTGCCTGCCTTCCTGATTGTCCCTAACCGCTTCTGCCTGCCAGCCTGATCACCCCCTAACCACTCCCCTGCCAGCCTGATTGATGCCTAACTGCTCCCCTGCCAGCCTGTTTGCCCCTAACTGCCCTTCCCTGCCGGCCTGGTCACCCCTAACTGTCCTACCCTGCAGGCCTGGTCATCCCTAACTGCCCTCGCCTGCAGGCCTGGTCCCCCCAACTGCCCTTCCCTGCAGGCCCAGTCACCCCCAACTTCCCTCCTCTGCCAGTCTGGTCACCCTTAACTGCCCTTCCCTGCAGGCTTGATCGCCCCCAACTGCCCTCCCTTGCAGGCCTGGTCCCTCCCAGCTGCCCTCCCCTGCTGGCCTGATCGCCCACAACTGTGCTCCCTTGCAGGCCTGGTCCCTCCCAGCTGCCCTCCCCTGCTGGCCATCTTGTGGTGGCCATCTTGTGTCCACATGGGGGCAGGATCTTTGACCACATGAAGGCAGCCATCTTGTGTGTTGGTCAATCTGCATATTACTCTTTTATTAGATAGGATAGAGACCTGGTGCATGGGTGGGGGCCGGCTGGTTTGCCCTAAAGGGTGCCCCAGATCAGGGTGGGGGTTCCCTTGGGGCGTGGGGTGGCCCGGGTGAGGGCCCTGTGGTGGTTTGCAGACCAGCCACACACCCCGGCGACCCAAGCGGAGGCTCTGGTATCTGGGATTTATTTATCTTCTATAATTGAAACTTTGTAGCCTAGAGCAGAGCCAAGCCTTCTGCTCACTCCGTGGAGGCAGCCATTTCTTTTGGGATTTATTTATTTTCTATAATTGAAACTTTGTAGCCTTAAGCGGAGGCCAAGACAGGCCAGGGCTGGGGAAACTTGGCTTCCTCCATCGCCGGGGCCACCCTAGCCTCCTGCTCTCTCCAGCTCCATGGCTGCCACCGTTTTTGTTGGGATTTATTTATCTTCTATAATTGAAACTTTGTAGCCTGGAGTGGAGGCCTGGGCCGGCCAGGGTGTGCAGAAAGTTTGGCTTCCTCCATCGCCGGGTAAACCCAAGCCTTCCTCCTGCTCTCTCTGTGGCCGCAGCTATCTTGGTTGGGGTTAATTTGCATACTTGCTCCCGATTTGGCTGGTGGGCGTGGCTTGTCGGTGTAATGGAGTGATGGTTAATTTGCATATTACTCTTTTATTAGATAGGATGAGCCAAGAATTGTGCAAAGACCTTTAAGTGCCTTATTTTATTCAATTAACAAACCCATGAAGAAGAGATTGTTTGCACTTTGTAAATAAAAAACACAAAGACTCAGAGAACTTAAGTGACTTTACTTACAGTCACCAGGCTAGTAAGTGGGAGCCAGTGTTTACTTTTGAGCCCAGAGCCCATTCATGATGCTGTTTCTAGGGCATATTGGAGAACCCGACATCTGAACCGTCCTTCAATAGACCTGGTCCTTTTTTGGAGATGGGTCAACACAACAGGAGGATGGAGCCCCACACTGATTTTG
Organism: Plecotus auritus; assembly: GCF_963455305.1. Lineage (NCBI taxonomy): Eukaryota > Metazoa > Chordata > Mammalia > Chiroptera > Vespertilionidae > Plecotus > Plecotus auritus. The sequence goes on along the minus strand of NC_137783.1, from coordinate 28,233,274 downwards.
CCTGTGTACGGCGTCAAATACAGCCATTTGGGGCAGTTTATCCTTGCTTACCAAGTTCTTTAGATCAGAAGTCAGTAAAATTCTCTTCATGCTTTTCTTTTGCAGATACTTGGCATTTGCGCTGAATCATCATCGACTAAAGATGATAATGCCCAAGTGACTAATACCTACTCTGAGCTGTTGAAATCGAGTAAGAACATTACCAAAAGGGAGTCCGGGTGCCCAGAAGGCCAACAGCGTCAGGGCAGTTTCTGCTGCCTGCCATGTCTTCCTGGTATGTCACACACATATGCAGCAATTAGAGTGAGAATCAGGGTGAGGAATAGCATCGTAATGATGAAGAAAAGGTTTTTACAGCATTCGGTTCTCTTGTATAATTGCATTACTAAGAACAAAAACCAACTAGGAAATTATTTTCCTAAGACATGTTTAGCCCTAGCCGGTTTGGCTCAGTGAATAGAGCATTGGCCTGCGGACCAAAGGGTCCTGGGTTCGATTCTGGTCAAGGGCATGTACCTTGGTTGCAGGCTCTTCCCTGGACCAGGCCCAGGCTCTCGTGCAGGAGGCAACCAATTGATGTGTTTCTCTCACATCAATATTTCTTTCTGTCTTTCCCTCTCTCTTCCGCTTTCTGAAAATCAATGGAAAAAATATCCTCGGGTGAGGATTAAAAGAAAAAAAAAGACGTTTAATTCATCTTTATCACACTTGTTGGATGTGGGTATAAATAAGTATAATTTACAAATGCTATGTACCTCTGAAATGAGAGGATTTATCTAGTTAGCTGCATTTTTCATTAGCAAAAGAAGACTCATTTGTGGGTATTAAAGCTCATCACTTTAGAACGGATTAGAATATTTCATAATAATTGTGGCACTCTGAAAGCAAGTATTTCAGTACTTCTGCTCAACTAGAGACACTGAAGCCTGCAAACAGCATTTGCATTTTGCAGCTTAATAACTAGCCAAGCTAGAAAAACAACAGACAAAAACCAACGGTTTTTAAACATCAGTACTTTGAAATACAAACCAGTTTCAGATCGGAAATCCTTCAGACACCAGCAAATTGGAAACCAAGCAGAATGCAATTGTGCAAGCTGTTTTTCAACATGGAGTAAACTGATGACTGCTCCATACAGATATGAATAAGTTCTTGCTGCTTTGTGAAGACGGGAAGATAAAGGAAAACAACACATGGATTTATGTGACAGATTAGCAGGATCATAAATGATTGTGTAGGGTTTCATGGTTGGCCTCCTAGAATCCCAGCACTCAAGCTGCTAACCAGGCACGTGTCCTGTTTATAAGAAGATTCTACCAGTCTTCCCTGGCCTTCTCTACAGGTTTTAATAACCCTACAGACGATCTCCCTTATAATCCAACCCTTTATACTTAAGGCTATTTACTCTTCTCCAAATGGGAAAAAAATGAATGCCTCTTGACTTTTGATAACTTGCTATAAACACATCAACTTGTCCTGTGGATTTAAATCTTTCATTTTTTTATTATTGATTAAGGTATTACATATGTGTCCTTATCCCCCCCCCCCATTGCCCTCTCACCCCCGCCCCCAATCATGCCCTCACCCCCTGTTGTCTGCGTCCATTGGTTAGGCTAATAAGGACTTGCATACAAGTCTTTTGGTTGATCTCTTCCTCTAACCCCCACCCTCCCCTACCTGCCCTCTGAGGTTTGAGCACCTGATTAATGCTTCTCTGTCTCTGGATCTGTTTTTGTTCATCAGTTTATGTTGTTCTTTATAATCCACAAATGAGTGAGATCATGTGATATTTATCTTTCTCTGACTCACTTCGCTTAGCATAATGCTCTCCAGCTCCATCCATGCTGTTGCAAATGGTAGGAGTTCCCTCCTTTTTGTAGCAGCATAGCATTCCATTGTGTAGATGTACCACAGTTTTTTAATCCACTCATCTACTGATGGGCAATTGGGCTATCTTAGCTATTGTAAATGGTGCTGCTATGAGCATAGGGGTGCATATATCCTGCTTATGAGCTAAGAATGCTTATGTACCATTATTTCTTCTTAACTGCAGTATGTGGGTCAAAAACTTGAAGACCTTTTTACCTACTGATACAGAAATCAATTTATAGGAAAATGTCTTCAGAAAATGGTCAAAATAAAGGGAAATGCTCTATGTGTGACATTTCATTACGATACCCAATGATGTGGAACTAAATAAATTTTGGAGTAGTCCAAAGCTAGAATATTATGGTCATTCAAAGTCTTGGTTTCTGATATATTTATAATATATTCCTCAATATACACGAATTCGCTTAAGGGATTTTTTTTTTAATTCTTTATTGTTGAAAGTGTTTCCTTAAGGAATTTCTAACTGATCTGCTGGCTGAATTAACTGGTTCTCTCTGCTCCATCTCTAAAATGTCCTGGATGGCATCCAACACACTGAACACTCCACCCACTTCTAGTCCCTCCTGTTGAATTTTAGGCTTTATTAATATTCAAATTGCTTCCAAATCTGTGATAAAAATATGATTTCATTAAATATTATATAATCAATGGTATATGAATACAAAGAGATTTTATTTCTGTGAACTAGTTTGAATGCTTTGGAGAACTTCAGTAAAGGTGAGCTGCTAAACTGAGTTGATGACTTAGGTGGGGGCAAAATCAATGGAAAAATTATAAAATTATTGAAAGCTTCTCATACAGATTATTGGTGTCTTTAAATTTTCTCAGGTCTGATTCTGGTCAAGGGCACTCTGGTTGCAGGTTTGATCCCTGGCCCTGGTTGGGGCACATGCAGGAGGTAACCAATCAGTGTGTCTCTCTCACATCAATGTTTCTCCCTCTCTCTGTCTCTCCTCATCCCTTCCACTTTCTAAAAATAAATGTCAATGGAAAAAAGGATTTGGGAGGATTCAGGTGAAGATTAACAAAAAACAAACAGTATTTTTTTTAGTGATTTTTCTATCATAAAAGCCCTTGCTACATACCATATCCAATAAGAATTTTACAGTGTACTATATCATATACATATATGCACATACATACTACATATACATACATATACACACATGTATATATGTATACATTGGTATTATAAGAGGGCACCAAAATGATAAAAATGAATATCTCCGGCCAATTAATATATAGGTGCTATTTGTACTTTCCTGCCTTTTCCAAATTTTCTACAATGAGCATATGTACAATTATACTCAGAAGAAAAATGTATTATTTTCAAGAAAACAGCTACTCATTTTTATATTTTGATAAATTTAGGTTGTGTACATTGGAGGAAAGAAAAAACCTGTGATTTATTCTCTCCCTGTCATGCTGTAGGCATTGTGCTAGGCATATTCTGCAGGGTTGTTCATCAAAGAGGACAGTTCATTTAGAAACTAGGATAATACCACTAGCAAGCAAATAACATTGTACTTTGGCTTGGTTTTCTTTTAAGTATTGCCACAGCATTATAAAGCCCCAGTGCACTGTATTTGAATTCAGTTCCAGGTTTCCAGGTTTTTTTTTTTCTATTGACGGAATAGTGTCTTTGTTTACTAAAATGCCATATGTTTAAATTAATTTGTTTATGTAGTAAACATTTTGCTTTGTCAAAAAGAATGCTACGAGGTTGTTGAGAAAGTCATATGCCTAGGAAAGACAGCATCAATTATGTTTGCTATACATGTGCCTCGGGCAGATTAGAATTTTCTTATTCTTCTTATTTATACCACTAGAGGCCCGGTGCATGAAATTCATGCATGGGGGTGTGTGTCCCTCAGCCCATCCTGCACCCTCTCCAATTTGGGACCCCTCGAGGGATATCCGACTGCCTGTTTAGGCCCGATTCTGGTAGGATCCCGGTAGGATCGGGTCTAAACGGGCAGTCGGACATCCCTCTCACAATCCAGGACTGCTGGCTCCCAACTGCTCGCCTGCCTGCCTTCCTGATTGCCCCTAACCACTTCTGCCTGCCAGCCTGATCACCCACTAACCACTCCCCTGCCAGCCTGATTAATACCTAACTGCTCCCCTGTCAGCCTGTTTGCCCCTAACTGCCCTCCCCTGTAGGCCTGGTTACCCCTAACTGCCCTCCCCTGCAGACCTAGTCACCCCTAACTGCCCTCCCCTGCAGGTTTGATCACCCCCAACTGCCCTCCCTTGCAGGCCTGATCCTTTCTAACTGCCCTCCCCTGCTGGCCATCTTGTGGTGGTTATCTTTTGTCCACATGGGGGCAGCCATCTTATGTGTTGGAGTGATGGTCAATTTGCATATTACTCTTTTATTAGATAGGATAGAGGCCTGGTGCATGGGTGGGGGCCAGCTGGTTTGCCCTGAAGGGTGTCCCAGATCAGAGTGGGGGTTCCCTTGGGGCCTGGGGAGGCCTGAGTGAGGGGCCTGTGGTGGTTTGCAGGCCAGCCATGCCCCCATCAACCCAAGCAGAGGCCCTGGTATCTGGGATTTATTTATCTTCTATAATTGAAACTTTGTAGCCTTGAGCAGAGGTCTGGGCCGGCCAGGAAGTTTGGCTTCCTCCATCACCAGGGAAACCCAAGCCTCCTGTTTGCTCTGTGGCTGCAGCCATTTTTGTTGGGATTTATTTATCTTCTATAATTTAAACTTTGTAGCCTTGAGTGGAGGCCTGGGCTGGCCAGGATGTGCAGGAAGTTTGGCTTCCTCCATTGCCTGGGAAACCCAAGCCTCCTGCTTGCTCCGTGGCCACAGCCATCTTGGTTGGGTTAATTTGCATACTCACTCCTGATTGGCTGGTGGACATGGCTTGTGGGTGTAGCAGAGGTATGGTCAATTTTCATATTACTCTTTTATTAGATAGGATTAGTAATTGGAGTCACTAGTCATGCTTTCTCTTACATTCCCCTTTATATTTTCTGACACTTCCTTTTTCATTCTCTTTTTCTTTTTGCCCTCATCTAGTTTTCCCCATAGCACTTATCACCACTTGATGCCATATATTTATTGGTGTGTTGCCTGCTCTTACCCTGAGAATGTGAAGTCTTGGAGACCGAGGCTTTGCTTATTTCCTGTAGTACATCCAGCTCCTAGGTAGTGCCTGGAAAACAATAGCCTTTAATAAACACTTGTTAAATAAATATATTTTCCAGGAAAAGGCATTGTTGTGTAATGCTTACTAATAGCAATATGATGACTTGTTTTATTTTTAAAGTCAATGAAAACGAATGGGAATATCATTTGAAATTGTGTGCATTAAGGTAACAAATCTGATGATAAATCAGATCTGCCCACCACAACATACTCTGACCCTTAATGGCAAAGGAATAGAAAGAAAAGGGAGAGAAAAGGGACTGTGAGCATTTACTAGGCAGGCCCTGTGCAGTTCTGGTAGCAATGCAAGGTATTAGCTCCATCGTATGCATGAAGAAATGTAGGCTCAGAGAGATGAAGCATCTTGTTAAAAGTGCTTTTCCTTACATGTACTCTTATCAGCATCTGTGGACTTTGGAAAATGAAATGAGAAACCAGAAAAAAGTGAATGCTTTAGGTCATCTCAGTGACCAGCAGCAGCCATCTCCTAGCAACCTCTTTGTTCCCCCACCAAAAAGTTAATAAAGGCTTTTTTTTTTTTTTTCTGGTGCATTTGGTCATTCCAGCCTCCTCCCCGCCCCCCTCCGTTTCCTGTCACATGTTACTATTGTTAATCATCCTTCATCACTCTTTCAGCTTTTGTCTTGGGAGACTTTCTGTCTCTTGACATGATTTTTACAATAAGCATCTCCTCTATTGTCTTTATAGATCATTAGCCAAAGTTCCCTGTTTTAGCGGTGTTTTGCTGCCATACCTGCACACTTCCCATGCTGTTGCATTCAAATACTTGCTCCATTTTTCTTTCTCTTGTTTTGGCAGGTGAATGGAAAAAGGATGACTGCAAAGCTGATGGGGACAAACTAGTCTGTGTGTCCTGCCTAGAAGGAAAGGAGTACACAGACAGGGAACATTATTCTCCTAAATGCAGAAGATGTGGGATTTGTGATGGAGAACATGGTATGAGTCTTAAAAAGCCATTGAAAGTGACTAATTGTGATGCTCCATGTAGAATCATTCATAATAGACCTGTAATTGGAATTTGGGACCCACTCTGGTGCTATGTTGGTATATGGGAAGGGCTAGGATGGGGCTGACTGGGGTAAAGCAGGACCAGGGACTGAATTGGGCTAGCCTCTTCTGAGCCAAGTCTGGGCAATCTCCCAGATGAGGAGACGGACTAAATATGAACCCTATGAACAGGGTTCATTAGCTCCAGTTAAAAGTGCAGAAACTTTTTTTCCTGCCTTGATTTATGCATGTGCAATGGCTCTTGTTCATGGCCAGAGAGCACTCAGAAACCCTCAAATCCAAGGCAGAAGATCCTGAGAAGTGGGTGGGATGCTTTACCTCCTTTTGGGATCTAGTTTGTCCTGATAATTCCAATTGGACCCTGGATTTTCATGACTATCCCAATCTATTTAGAGGGCCCAGGTTAAAACAGAACAGATGTACTCCCAGTTTTGCTTGACATTAAGAAATCTCTGGACATAAGTTTTTCTTATCTCCATTAAAGCTCTAAAGCAATGTTTCTCAACCCTGGCTGTACATTAGAATCACATAGGGAGCTATGAGAAATGCCAACTTTTAGGTCCACCTTAGACCAATTAAATCAGAATCTCTAAGGGGTGGGCTTTGGCATTGGTCTGCTTGCCCAGGTCGGGGTGAGGCTTGACAATCTGCATTTCTAATAAGCTACCAGGTGATGCTAATGCTGTTGGTCCACAAGCCAAACTTTAAGTAGCCAGGCTTTAGAGAAGAACAGGGGAGCTATTTAAGCAAAGGTAGGGTCTTCTTGGTTGCTGGATTGTCTATCCATTTAATACTCTGCTAAATGATTTCAACCTGGGGTTGCCTGTTTTGTATGTAAACACTAGTTGTATTCCTAAAGTTATGATGGTGTGACTGCTCATATAAGCAGCGGATCTCAAAAACCTATGCCGCTCCTGCCCGTCATTTCCATAGCCAGCGTATAACTATCTGTTATAACTAATTGTCTGCAAATTGGATTTCTAGGCTTAGAAGTGGAAAAAAACTGTACCACGACCCAGAATACCAAGTGCAGATGTAAACCAAACTATTTTTGTAACACTCCTCCATGCGAACACTGTGACCCTTGCCGCACGTAAGTTTTGGTCTTTTTCTGATTAAAACATTATATATACCTTGAGAGATAATATCTTCCTAAGGGGAAGCAACACTGGGTTCTAGTCTTGCTTTGCCTCCAAACAACTGGATAACCATTTGTTCATTCAGACACCCAGGCTCCAAACTTGTATTGAACCTCCTGTGGGCTGGCCACTTCTGGCTACTTAAGCTAACAATATGAGCAAGACACATTTCTGGCATCGAAGCTCTCAGGCTAGAGGCAAGAACATTAAAAAAAAAAAAAAAAAAGGCGTGGTTATTGAATCAACACCATGTGGCAAGCATCAGAAGAAACTCGTGCCTAGTGTGTTATGAGTTATTTAGAACTTTTCAACCTTGCTGGAGGAGATGCAGTGAAGATATGATACATGGCTTGAGTCTTGAAGGAAGGTGAGCATGGATCTGAAGGACATTTCAAGCAGGGAACCAGCACGTGCAAAGAGACAGGGAAAGCTTCAGAGAACAGGGTACCTGGCTGAAGTGTAGGAAAGACTGAAAAGGAGCCAGGGCCAGATCATGAAGGGTCTTGTCTTTCATGCTAAAGAGCTTGGTTTTGACCCACAGTTAGAAAGCCTGAGTGTGCATGTCACTTTTCTTATTATTATTATTTTATTTATTTATTTATTTTGTTAATCCTTACCCGAGGATATTTTTCCATTGATTTTTAAGCAGAGTGGAAAAGGGAAGGAAGGACAGAGAGAAATATCGATGTGAGAGAAACACATGAATTGGTTGCCTCCTGTACCTGCCCCAACCAGGGCATGGGCCAGGGAGGAGCCTGCAACCAAGGTACATGCTCTGGACCGGAATGGAACCCAGGACCTTTTGGTCCACAGGCCGACGCTCCACTGAGCTAAGCTGGCTAGGGTCATGTCACTTTTCTTCTGATTAACAGAGTAAGTGTAAGCAGACCACTTAACCTCTCCGAGCTTCAGTTTCCTCACACATTAAGATGCAGACAATCATCACTTGTCTTATGGGTCTCATATTTGTGAAGATCAGATTGGGTAACATGTATTATAAAAATAGTTTGTACTTTGTAAGACACTGTTTTGCATACATATAAATATAATTAAGATTATATCAATGTACCTCTCCTTAAGCTTGTAATCACCTTAGGAGTCACTTAGGAGTTCACCTAGTAGGCTTGAAAAGTAGGAACATTATGCTTGATGTCTCTTATTTACTGGAAAAAATGTAAGGTATGTGCACTTAACCTAGCCTCTCCTTTCTAGCCCCAAGTATCTGAGACAGCCCTCATGATGACAGAAGTAGGGATTGGGGTTGGGAGGCGGGACTAATATAAGTCAAATAATAACAATAGCAGTTCTAAATACTTCATAATCTTGATTTAATTTTCCTCTCACCATACCCTCTCAAGCAGGTAATACTGTCTCCTTGTTTTTGGTGAGAAAACAGGCTTGTGGTGGTTAAGTAACTTGCTCAAATTCACCGAGTTAGTTAATGGGCAGAGCCAAGCTTTAATTCAGACTGGGTCAGTGTTTGACTGTCTGAAAAAACAAACAGAAACCTCTTGAGTATCCTAATGGCCACTTGGTGTTAGAAAGCGAAACCTCTAAGGCCCAGCAGAGTGGCTCCCTCAGGAGCATCATGGGCAGTGGCTATTGTCTGGCCATTTTTATTCTATGGGACTGCTTTGAAATTGCTTTTGGTAGTTTATCATTGTCTCCTAATATTTTAAGAGCACAGCTTATGACCAATTTTAAGTTTATGTCAGGGTCTATTTCATTCTTCTTCTTTTCTGCCAATACTTTACTACCTTCTTTTAACTCTGGGTATTTTAAAACATAGTCATTCTTTGTTTATCCAAACATCCAAATTATGCTACAGATTTTTACCAGCTCTACCATGCTAATCTAGAAATAGTTGAGGTAATATGTTTGCCAGAGATGCAAAAATGACTACAATGATCCGAGATGTATAGTGTGTCATTGAGAATGATCAAGGAATTAGCCCACCAGGCTTTTTGCATTTTCTCTGTATTTTTCTTTTTAGGTGTGAACATGGAATCCTTGAGGATTGCACACCAACCAATGACACCAGATGTAAAGAAGGTTATTACTTTTTTTAATGAGTAGACTCTCCTTTCTCCTATTCCCACAGTAAAATATGAAGAAAAGCCAATCCCTTTGATTCTTTGAGAGTACCTTGTTTAATCTTAAAGACTGCTCATTTTCATGTAAAATGTCCAATGTTCCAATCTACAGGACCCATATCTCACTTATTCTGGGCGTTGTCTCTGATCCTGGTTCCAATTGCTGCACTAATATTTTATCGTAAGTTCTTACTTTGTTCAAACTTCACATTGAAATAACTTGGGAAGGACTTGTTCAAAGAATTCCCCTCTGTCTCCGACCTTTAAGAAAGCTTCTACCGGGTAGGTAGCTAGCCCTGGTATATTTTTAATTCCTGCCACCAAATGCAAATGCACTCGTGAACGCTGAAAGAATAGATTATATTATCCCTCAGCTACAGTTTTTGAGCAACCATTTTGGAGCACTGAGTGGCTATTCCCATCCTCACTGTGTTTTCATCCTGGCAGCAGCCAAGTTTGCCAAGAATCAGAAGTAATCGTTCACTGTCCATCGAGATTGTCCCGTGCATTAAGATAACACGAGAAGCAAGGGCCTTGCTGGGAAAGGCATTCAGGGGACACGTGCTAAATTCGTCCCTCTCTGTGCCTCCTCACTCTTGCTCAAACTCCATGATTTTATTATTTATCTACCATAATTTAAAATATTGTGCAATACAATTTGCAATAGCTAAGATTTGGAAACAGCCTAGGTGCCCGTCAGCAGATGACTGGATCAGAAAACTATGGTACATCTACACAATGGAATACTATGCTGCCATAAAAAAGAAGGAATTATTACCATTTGTAGGCACCTGGGTGGAATTAGAGAACATTATGCTAAGTGAAATAAGCCAGTCAATGAAAGAAAAATACCACATGATCTCACTCATTTGGGGATAATAAAAAAACATTATAAACTGATGAACAAAAAGATAGATACAGAGGCAGTAAAGCATTAAACAGACTGTCAAATTACAGCGGGAAGGTTAGGGAGAGGTGTGGGAAATAAGAGATCAACTGAAGGACTTACATGCATGCATGTAAGAGTAACCAACGGATGCAAAACATTGGGGGGTCAGGGCATGTATGGGAGTGGGATGGGGGGGCAATGGTAAGATATGTACACATATAATACCTTAATAAAAAAAATTTTTTTAAATAAAATAAAATATTGTGCAATACATTTTATGCAAGGGTTACCTAGTAAATCAGCAGATAAGCCAAATAAGCCCAAATTGAGGGTAATCATAATTACACCAAAAAAATCCCTTTTAATCTTTACTAAAACACAGGGCAATGCAACTTTCAATCACTCTGAAGCATGCAATTGGAATAGGCTCTGTTTCTTCAGTTTAGCTGAAGATAAAGAGGTTGCTCAGCTAAAAATACATGCAGTATTCTATGTTTAAATACCATAACCATGCTTGCAGACTTACACATTCCTTTCTTCCATCCCATACTTACTTCAAGGCATATATTCATTGAGTGTGTATACTTGAGTTATTTGTGAGTGCATGTACTTGAATTTCTGGCCATTAAATGCCACTACATGGCAAGCTGATGTCAGCTTTCCATATCCTGCACTTTTATGCCCTGCTGTAGCCATGACATCTAGCTCCAGGTTGATGAGAGGAAATGTTGATGTCATTCAATAAGTCAAAAGCCAGCTTTAGGCTAGGCCACTGTGAGGTAATTGGACGTCTCAATTAAGTTTGTAGCATATTGCCCGCAGGCGTGGCTCAGTGGTTGAGCTTTAACCTATAAACCAGGAGGTCATGTTTCGATTCCTGGTCAGGGCACATGCCTGGGTTGTGGGCTCAATCTGCAATGAGGGGATGCAGGAGGCAGCTGATCAATGATTCTCTCTCTCATCGCTAATGTCTGTCTATCTATCTATCTATCTATCTATCTATCTCCCCCACCCCCACCCCCGTTCCTCTCTGAAATCAATAAAAAAATATATATTTTAAAAGATGTGGCTTATCTCCAGAACACTTGACCTGGTGGGGTGAGGTTGTCCAAAATCAGGACAGTAGTGTCTTTTAGGGTCACTTTACGTTTCAATGAATTTCTGCTTCTTTCTCACACTTCTCTAGTGTGACAGTAGTGTTTCCTCCAAGGCTGAGACCTGAGTCTGATAGAAATTTCTTTCATCTTTCAGTGGTGAAAAGATGGTGCCGGAATAATAATCATTCCTATGAACCTACACCTCCAGATACTGTAAGTGTTGAAACATGCATCAGCTTTCTTAAGAACATAGAGAAAGTAGTAATTCAACTTTTTATTCGCTACTTTTTTAAAACAAGCATTTATTGTGTCTGTGTGTGCATGGGTTAGAAGGCATCAACAAGTAATTAAGATATGGGGCCCAGTTTATAAGTAAGCTCCATACAACGTAAGTGTTAACACAGGACCTAAGTGGGAGGCTGCTCAAGGTGAGGTGGAAAAGGGATGTGGCCAAGCAACACGTCCCACGTTGGTGTTATTCTTGCAGAGAAACTACAGAGACATCCTTTACCAGAGCATAGATTCGGCATCCAAGCCCGAACAGACATAGCTCTTACCGCCCACTATAAGGGCACAGCTCAGCTTTCTCCAGCCACTTGTTACCATAACCCCTACTATATTTCTTTTCCAACATGGAATCAAAGCATTTCAAATAGCAAAAGTTACACAGGGGAGATAAACCAGTTCACTTCATGAATAATGCTTTTTCTCATTTGGGGCTAGGGCTCAGTGGGAGTAAGGGTTTTTTAAATCAATATAGTACAAAATAATTTCAATTTAAACCATTTTCTCACATCAAAAGTAAAAATAGTTACTGTAAACAGTGTTTGAATGATTATGTTTATTATGTTTGTTTTCGTGAGTCTATATGAAACATAATCTCAATACATTCCATGAATTCCCTAGGTTCCTTGAAAGCCAAGATTCTTTAGTTTCTGGAAATGCTGGAACCTTTCAGAATAAAAATTTGAATGATGAAAGAATCCTTCATAATCACTTAGTCTAGCTAATTTTATATATCAAGCAACTGGCTGTACTTCCTTCAGTATTAAGGAAAATTTTAAAGATTACATTTAGACTATTCTAAATATATTATTTTTTTCTCTTTCTGTCCATGTTTTGTTTTTGTTTTCTCCAGGAAAAACCCCCAGTGATTGCTTCAGGTAAGGCTTTTATCATTTTATTTCATAGAGCTGGTTTCCATAGGAGTAGCAGGTCAATTTTAGAGTAAGATAATGTTGCTAATTTCAGTGACATATTGTGGGGTCTCGCTATTCTTTGAACTTACAGTTCTTCCCATTCACCATCCAGGCTTTTTCAGGCAGTTTGTTTAAATTTATAACTAATATTCCTAGTTAAAAATAAATGAGGTAGCAATAAAACACTATATTCTGAGGCCTTGGAAAATTTTCCCTTAGAAACATTTAGGTGTATTATAGAACTTCTGCCTAAATTGACTTAGAGGTTAATCTGAATTGTAGACTCAGTTATTATTGGTGTGTCCCAGCTCTGTAACAACAAATTATTATTCTACTCAGTTCTCTTTTTTGAGCTGTGATTCAGAGATATGATGATCATAAATCCTTTGCCTATCTCTTAGGTTTGTAGGTCACTGAACATCAGACTCATAGGGGATTTTAGGGGTGATCTTTTCCAACCTGTTGATAGATGAGAAAAGAAGACATAGAGATGTTATGTATCTTGTTCAGGTCATAGAGCAAATTACTGGGGATATAGGAGTTCTTGGGATTAGAAGGCAAGGTTATTTCTGTTTTTGCGTTTCCCTATCTGCTCTTTAGATCTCTAGGACTAACCTGTATTCTTAAGTACTATAAGAAGAGAAGTAAATCGTTTCCAGTCATGGCAATTTTGTTTACCAGAACCAATTTTCAGAGACTATTCTCTTTTTTTCAGACATTGACTTGACTGATTACATTAGCACTATTGCTGAGCTAATGACAATAAGTGAAGTTAGAGATTTTGTTCGGAAGAATGGTCTCAAAGAAGCCAAAATAGATGAAATCAAGAATGACAATCTCCAAAATACGGCTGAACAGAAAGTCCAGCTGCTCCGTACTTGGTATCAAGTTCACGGGAAGAAAGACGCATTTGCCACTTTGATTACAGGTCTCAGGAAAATCAAACTTTGTACTCACGCAGATAAAATTCAAGATATAGTACTAAAGGACATTACTAGTAAACATGAAAATACTGACGTCATAAATGAAAATGAAAGCCAAAGCTTGGTCTAAAGTGAAAAACAACTAACTCAGTTTTGAGTATAGGCAATAGATAGAAAAATTAGTGTTTGAATAAGTTAAGTGAGGCCTGCAAATATTGCTTAACTTTTTACTGGGCATATTTTCCTTTTTACATTTATTATACTTGCAGAACTATATATTTATGTGTTTCAAGGACCTCATGATTCTGTCTTCAAGAATATTTAAAATCTAGACAGGCCTGGTTAAGAATAAATGCAGTGGCATGTTAACATAGGTGTGTTTGCAAAGACAAAACATTGGGGTCACGCTCTAATATCTAATGTATGATTCCGTAGATGCAAATATAATTACTGTACGAGAATACAAAGGTCTACCTACAGGCTGAACCCATCCATGAATCAACAGAAGCTATGACCTCTTGATTTAGTGTCACAATCACTGGAAAAAGCAACTTTGCCTCTAACTTACCTCCCCGGTTCCAGGGTGATTCTAGAGATTTTACAATACTTGTCAACTTTGTTTGAAATTCAGAGCATATTCAGGGAAAGCTTGTGTATACCTCTGAATGCAGAATTTAAATAAGGTTCTACTTCAAAGATGTTTACATAGATTATTGGCATTTCATTGTGAAACATTTCAATTTTGAATTCACATAAATGCCAACTCAGTTATGCTTGAAATTTTATATTTGTATGCCAGCATACTGTATCAAAATAATCGACCACTTTCTCAGGTGCCAGTTTCCATCAGGAAGTATTCCTAGAGCATCGTCATCTCTTCGTTTTTTCCTTGATGTGTCTTCATAGCCTCTACTCTCCCAAACCTGGAAGCACTATCTATGAAACACGATGAGCCACTGTAAGTTATGCTGCTCTTAGAAATGTCTGGCCTGGTTTGGAGAGATTCACTGCTCTTATAAGAGGTAGCTCTGTGGTACTCATGGACCGCCAAAGCTGATGAGGTAGCTTCTTATCTTGCTCTGTCCCTCACAAAATGTTCAATGACTCCCCGTATATTCTCTTGCTACAAATGCAGCTTATACCCAGGTTTGAGGACTTGTTACTTCCTGCAGCGTCTTAGATAAACAAGCCCCTCGCCCCACTGCCACTTCCTTACTTCTACATTTAGACACTTTAGAAAATGTAAGTTAATGTGAATTTTAATAAATAGTATTTATATTTGTATAGATGTAGACTGAAGATAGTTATAAACTGAAACATATCTCAAAATACCTAAACAGCTTCCACTGAAGGAAAATTTCCCCCCTTATGTTTGGAAATGTAAAGTGTGAGTAAAAATGTTTAATTAAAATCATTTTTTGGTATTTCTGGTTATCCTTTTTTTGTTAAAACCTTGCCTGTTTTGTTTGTTTGTTTCCATTTCCCTAACTACAACTAACTGTAACCTGTTCAGGAGTTTCAATGCTTTCTTTGGTCTCTCAGGGAGTATTTACCTTTTAAACTCCTTTTGGTAGTTAAATAATTTCCTTCATAGGCCATAACTGCCCAAAAAACCCTTCCCCAAAACCACATTATTATTTATTATGTGAGGATTTATTATGATAGGATTATATGTAAGGCACTGGAAATGTGGATCAGAAAGTAAATATTTCAAAAGGTAGGTTTTATTCATAAGAAAGCTCAATAGGGATTTTGAAATATTCTTTCCTGCATACTTTCCATAGTGGTTACTTGGTGACCACCAGACTATCTCTCTTTTTAAAAATTCAATTTTAATAATATATTTTATTTAACCCATTATTCCCAAAGTATTATCATTTCAACATGTAATCAGTATAAAACCATTAATGAGATAGTTTGCATTCTTTTTTTTATATACTAAAGTCTTCAAGTCTTCAACATCTGGATTGTATTTTATTTATACTCACAAGCACATCTCAGTTTGGACTGGCTGCATTTCAAAGGTTCAATAGCTTCATGTGGCTGGTGGCCAGCACATTAGATGGTTCAGGTCTATATCTTTGTCAGGACAGGTTCGGCAGCCTGACTCTGTGCTGGCTGGTCAGGCCTGCTACTTCCTAGGTCTGTTCAATGAGGTCTCTTCACCCTGGTTGGTGGGAAAGTCATCTCTCTCACCAACAGCGCCCTACAGTTCTTTGCCTGGCTCTTGGTGTCCTTCCTGTGCATGGTATTCAGTCAAAGGCTCCAGGGAACCTCTGTACAGATTCCGGGAGCTCTCACTCTGCATAGCTTCCTTCTTTTCAGCTCTTGGTTTCTGAAAAGTGGTAGCCTCTGTCTCCTGAACTCAAACCTCTGTGCTCTGCTTAGGGTCCCCTCCTGGGCCAGGATCTGGAAAGTGCCTCTAGGCAGAAAGTCTGAGTGATCATCGGGCTCACCTCATTAGTTTTTCTTCTCTGAAGGGTCACAGTCTGTGCTACGTGCTGTCCTGTTTGCTAGCGGTAGACAGGATGGGGCAAGTCTGGCACTGGTTATTCTTCATGGTCAGAAGCAGAAGTCCTACCTTGCAAGGTGAAGTCGAGTTAGAGAACATGATGTGCTCACTCTGTGAGTCCCAGCGAAGAACCTGGGGTTCCTTTGGGAGGAGGACAGAAGTTGGGAAGCTCCTTGGACTCGGTGGTATGGCTCCGTCCCTCATTGTTTCACCTGAGTGAGACCACTCCCATGTTCACAATCATAGCCATGTTCCCGAGTTTGAGGTTCTTAACTGGCCTTCTATCTTTTCACTCTTGCCCCTCCAATCCATACTCCAAACAGCAGCCTCCATGATCTTTCCAAATGGCAAATTCATTGTGTTGCTTCTCTGCTTAAAATCCTCTGTGGTTTCCCCACTGATCTTAGAATAGTCTACACTCAGTTTAAGAGGCCCTATGAGCCATGGGCTGTCTAGCATCTTCTCTCAACACTTTCCCCTCTCCCACTTTAAAGCCATGTCAAATTACTCTTTGTTCCTCAACACTGCTACCCTGTTCGTCGCTGCCTCTGAGTTTTTGCTTTCTTGCTTCTTCCCCGATTTTGTCTTGTTACTTCCAATTTATCAGGTCTCAGCTTTAATGCCATTTCCAATGGAATGCCACCCTGATGTCTGAACCATGTCCTCCAATGTGTTCACATATTATGCCATTTTGTATATAGTTGTTTTTCTCTTCCTTGCTAGACCATAAGCCACCTGAAGGCAGAAGTCATGATTTACAGAATCGATGCTCATGTCAATCAATATTGCTTGAATGAGCCAGTTAATTAAGGAACAAGTGTATGCACTAGTCTTTTGTGTTGGCTGCCTTTTGGTAGGAAAGTTAATAGTGAGTAACTGATTATATGGGGAGCTTCGTCTTTTTCATGAACAATGATCATGTCATTAAATTTATCACATGTATCCAAGGCCTTTCAAGATGTTTCCTCTCCCTCTGTAGTATCCCAGCCTCTTTTCCCACTGCTTCCTTAATGCCCCACACTCCTTGTTTCTCACACCATTATTCTGAGTCCAAATCTTGTCCTTGACTACTTGCATCCTGTACTCCCCCGTTCCAAATTCTACTAAATTCCACTGGCTCCCCCAAGAAGCCATTATCAACTCTCTGAAAGCCTCGAGTCTCTTCTGAAGTTATTTGCGACTATCTTCAGAACCTCCCCTGGAATAATTTCAGTAAGTACTCTGTATTATTTGATTTTATTGTGTGTGTGTGTGTGTCTGTGTGTGTGTGTGTGTGTGTGTGTGTGTGTGTGTAGTCCGCTTATATACTAATATACTGGAAGGTCCTTCAAGTGATTAAAAGGGCTGGCTCCAAAAATAGTACATTTGGAGATTGGGGACCTTGCCACCTTGTGGAAATCACTAAACCTCCCTAGGCCTCAGTTTCTTCACTTCTAGAAGGATAATAATAGAAGCTGCTATGTCTGTTCAATGAGGTCTCCTCTGGGGTTAAAGGAGATATCCACCTACAGCACATGGGGTAGTGTTGAATATAACTTTCCTATCATTACACTCATCTCCAGCATCCCACGGGCCCACGAGGGATAGTGATATGTCATCCATGAAGTTGGATTCTTGAAAAGACCACACAAAGAGCTGATGATGTTTGGATATACATCAGCTTTTACATAAAGCTCTGGCTACCTGCTTTAGAAATAAACTGATTTCTTAACAGAAACTTTGCAGGCCAGAAGGCAGTGGTAAGGAATATTCAAAGTGATAAAAAACAAGGACCTACAACCAAGGTTATTCTACCCAGCAAAGCTATCATTTAGAATTGAAGGTCAGATAAAGGGCTTCACAGACAAGAAAAAGCTAAAGGAGTTCATCACCACCAAATTAGTATTACAAGAAATGTTAAAGAGTCTTCTTGAAAAGAAGAAGAAGAAGAGAAGAAGGAGGAGGAGGAGAAGAAGAGAAGAAGGAGAATGAGAATGAGAAGGAGGGAGGCAATATGAACAATAAAATAGAAATAAATACATATCTATCAACAATTGAATCTAAATAAAATAACCAACAAGGAATCTAATGAACAAAATAAACTAAATTAAATAATGAACAAAATAAAACCAGAGGCATGGAAACATGGAACAGGCTAATGAATCTCAGAGTGAAGTGGGGAGGGGAGTGGGAAGAGATTGACCAAAGAACTTACATGCATATATGCATTACCCATGGACACAGACAATGGGGCAGGCAGGATCTGGGTGGAGGAAGGCGATGAGAAAAGGGGAGGAACATCTGTAATACTTTCAATAATAATGATATAAAAGAAAACATGATAAAGTGGCACCATGATGCATTAAATGTACATTTGATAATAAATTTGTAAAAATACCCCCTTGAAAGATATTCCAAAGAAATAAAGATGATTCTGCAGTAGAATGCAGTGAAATGGCCACGAGAGGGCAGTCAAACACTATGACAGATGACATGGTACCAAGTAAAAGGTTAAGACTGCTCTCATTTCATGCTTTCATTCTCTTCTCAATGATGATGCTGTGGTAAAAGGAATGAGATTGTTTCCACACTAGTCAATGCCGGCCAATAAGATAAGAACATTTTGAAGAAAGAAGCACCATCAGTTCTAGCCACTGAAGTGAGAGTAGCCAGAAAGTGCTTCTTTCCTGGGTGGCAACCTCCCACCACCTGTCACGAACCCCGCTGTCTGAAGTATACAGCTCAGACTATGGATTGCAAGGATTTAGATTTGTCTTCTAAACCTGGCATCCAAAGCCCTCTCTTCAGGGGGCTCCCAGTCAAGCACATCTCATCTGAAAGTCTCCCCAACGATTCTAACAAATGGTCCAGCCACCAGACTTAGTGGTTGCCTCTGCTCTGCACCTTTTCTGGGATTACTTTTGACCTGGGATTCTCTTCTCCCCGTCAACAAAGGTCAAATGCCAACCTCTTTCCAGGCTTAGCTGAAGGCCACCTTTTGTTATAATTATGAAGCCTTCTCTAGTACCTCAGGCCAAAAACACCTTTCTTACTCTAGCATTTGTGGAGTGTATCAGGCACCCGTTTGTGTAAAGTGGCACCCAATACCCATTTGTGTATCAGGGCTCATGTGCCCCCTCCACTTGTGTACTGTGGATTAGAGATGAGTGTGTTTGTGTGAACTAGCACAGTGCCTGGTTCACACAAACATGGAACCTGTTACTGTGTCATAATGATCACTCTCATTGCAATTAGTTATATATGAAGCTTATTTCCCTAAAAGCAGAGGGTAGGAGGTATGTTGGACTCATCTTGCAGGTGTAAGCATTCATGAAAAGTTTGCTACACGAATGACCACAAAAACTAGTGAGCTAGTCAATTCCTAACTCATTCCTGAAACAACTTGGGAGCATATGACTCCCTGTGTTTTTGTGATTGTGATTCTCAAGTACACCCCAGCAAATACATTCATTGTTTTTCCTCCCTAATTATGAAGCCAATGCATAGTAATTTAGAAAATTCAAACAATACAGAAAGGTTTAAAGAATAAAGTGTCAATTACACCAGTCTCACAGAACAGAGGTAACCACACTCATGAATTTCTAGGTATTCATACACACACACACACACACACACACACAGAGTTAAATAAAAGTGATCACACCAAATATGCTTATAACCTGCTTTTTACTCAACAATGAGTTACAGGTGTTTTCCCATATTAATAAACAAACATAGATAATTCCTTTTTAATATTCCTTTACAATATAATATCTTATTTGGATGGATAGTATTCCACTATTCTGAGCTATCATGCTTTATTAAAATACAAATGTTATCATTTATTTTGCTAAAACATAAATGTGACATAGGAATGTGAAGACATTTAACCACTATGGCCATTGTCACTTCAGTTTTTCCTGGACTTGTTTAACCTTAAACTGAAGACTTGGTGGGGAAGTTCAAGGAAGCAATGGCCCAGAACCTGGGCACTGCTAGGGTGCAGGCCCAGGTAAGCATGGTGCCTAGAGATGGCTGAGGAATGGGGTGACCCTGGACTAGGACTAAAGGAGAACAGGTTTCTAAGTAGAAATATTCAGGTCAGCCCTGCCTGAAGTTTTGGGCCTCTCTCACTCTCACTCTCAACACCCAATACAAGACTTAGCCAAGTTCAAAGCTGCCAAACCTGGAGCTGCTCCGAGCAGGAGATTGTTCCCTTATTACTCAATGGGGGTCAATCAGTCAATGAGAAGTTACAAGGAGAAAAGAAAAAATAGAGAGGGAGGCACTAACTTGATTGAGTGTGTACTATGAATCATGCTCTATGCTTATGAGAAACAGCATTTGACAAAATTCCACATCTATTCCTGATGAAATTTTCACCTGGCGAGGATGTCTGGGAAAAACCCATGACTAAAATAACACTTAATGGGGGAATGTTTAAAGGTAGATTATCTGGTAACTCCTTCCAATGGCCCTGTTACCCCATTTTACAGATGAAGAAGATCAGGGTTGATAAGGTTGGTAAACTCATGCGAAGTCACACAAGCAATAAGAACCAGAATATTCTAAGAAATTACCAGGCTGTTGTCAAAGCAGGATTGTCATCTCTCAAGGTCTTGCAAGGACTCTAAAATGGTGTCTAACCTCTCCTGACTTTGAAATTTGGATTTAGTAAACAGAGCAGCAGCAACTTTGAGATCCCACAAAGATGGTTGGGAGATATGATTTGAGGAGATTTAGGGTGAGATTGTTGGACCAGGACTAACCTCACTTATATGTTCATTCATTCATTTGTTCATTCAATAAATGCTTATTGCTTATCTACTCGGTACCAGGCACTGTGCTAGGCCCTGGCCTATGAACACTTACCTCCTGGAGGCTTCAGTCTAAATGCAGACATCAATGGGATAGTGACATAGGCAAGTGCTAAATTACAACTTTGACAGATGCCATTAGAAGAAAAAGTTAAAGAAGTAGCAGAATAGGCAGTTTTGACCTAGTGTGTGAGTAAGGTCAGAAAAACAACTGATGATTTGAAATCTGAAGGAAGGAATAGCGTGCTAAAGGCTCCAGTGACAGGAGTGAGCAAGAGGAGTGGAGAGATGGAAGGAAGAGCAGTGTTGTAGAGCAGGGGGACCAAGAAAGGCCTGGAGCTGGGGGATGGGCACAGGTGTTTAGACCATGGTTCCACTTTGCTGCAGCTGGGGAAGTTTGTCTTATGAGACAGGGGATGCACATGTGTGGGTTTCTAAAACTGAGGGCTGAGCTGTAACTGACTATTTGCATGGATGCCTGGGGTGGCTTAAGCAGATTTGTGGTTATCTGGGAGACTGATTGGGTCATATCTACCTGACCAGATAACACTAGCTGTCTGGGGCTGTCCAGATGGTTCTGTGGTCTGTATAATGTAGCTGCCCCATGACAGCCCCTGTGGTGATTTCCATAGGAGTTTGCAGAGGTCAGGATGCTGGAGTTCAAGGGAGGAGAAGAGTAAGGGGTGAGGGTTCTACTCCCCAAGCCGAGATCACACTTTGGTTTCATCAGGAATATTTTGTGACCATAAAAAACAAAAACTTTTAAAATTAAAGTTAAAAAATAAAGACTTAGGATCTAGAGATCTAGAATAGATTGGTTCCAGAAAGTATTTCAGCAGGGTCCTTGGGTCTGCTGGCTATTTTATGGCACTAATGATCTTGTGGTCGGGTCCCCGACCTAAATGAGTAAATTAAGTCAGCTCAGAAAAAAATCTCAGCTACAAAACCGAAGTCCAAAGCTAAAGGACCAGTCACCCGCATCAGTGGAGACTGAGGATGGCTCAACACAAATCCATTCATGAAAGGCACCAAGGTGAGGCAAGAAGAAATGAGCCCTTGTTTCAGGAACAAGGCTGCACTTTGCTTTCAGGTGGCCACAAGGTGGCAGTGTTTCTCCTGCTTGTGTTAAACTTGTCCCCATGGCACTGTATCCCTGTCAGATATATTCAGATTTCGATTCTTTACTCCTCCTCCTCCTCCTCCTCCTCCTCCTCCTCCTCCTCCTCCTCCTCCTCCTCCTCCTTTTTCTAGCAGAGGAGCAGCACAGTGTGCGGTAGGTCAAGGATAGGATCTAGATTGAAAATCCTGGTTCAAATTCTAGCTCCACTGCAATTTTGAACTGTATGGCCTTGGATTTCACATCTCTTAAGTTTTGGTTTCCCTAAAAACAATGAAGACAAATGTCACCTGCCCCTTCTTATAATTGTGAAGAACAAGAAAAAAATACCAGAGCCAGTGTAATAGATTATAATGCATGATAACACTGGTCCTTAACCACTACCATGTGCAAGACTCGCCTGAGGACATTTTTAAAATGCATGTCCCCAGGTCCTGCTCCTTGAGATGTTTCAGTAAGCCTAGCACTATGCCTTGGACCCCACATGTTACCCAGCACTCTTGATAACTGTCTTGCTGAAGGCCCTTGGATCACAGTTTAAGAGCAAATGCATTTCACTGGAAGGAGAGAGGTTAAAGCACAGAAGTGATTCTTAGCTTCCCTTATATTGGAATTTATCATATTCTCTTTTGAATAAAAATGTTACATATTTTCCACCACTCTTTATATTTTTCTTTAGAGAGAGAGTGGAAGGGATGGAGGGAGAAGCAGGGGAGACAGAGAGAAAGAGAGAGAGAGACATCTGATGTGAGAGAGACACAATGATTGTTTGCCTCCTGCACTCACTCCTTGGGGCTGGGGAATGAATCTACAACCTAGGTATGTGCCCTTGACCGGGAATCAAACCCACAACCCTTCGGTGCACTGACCGATGCTCTGCCACTCAGCCACACTGGCCAGAGATCCACTACTCTTAATTAATTAAGAGGACAGACATCTGTATTCTGGTCACCCTCTTCACAGCAAGTACTTGGAAATATTTCTTGGGTGACAGCCAGAGCTGGGACAGTCTGCAGAGCATTTCTAGACATTTCACCTCATTTATGGGTACGTTTGAGCAATAGGACTTGGTAGACTCCACAGAATTGTTCTGAGGTTTGCCTTTGTTCCTCAATGAGCTCATTTTGCTACCAAATAAGTGACCTCGTGCCTTCTGGCAATGACTGAGTCACGGACTTCGGCCTGCTAAGACCGGTGGTGGTGGAGGGTTAGCAAGGAAGGTGCATGAACCCTCAGGAGCTCTCCATCACTATGGCTTTCGCAGACCACCAGAATTTTTTGACCAGTACTGGCAGGGTTTTTACAATTTCTAAGCAAAGACTCAGCCCCGCTATGCCTCAGAGGATGCTCCCCGACCGGGCTGTTTCGCCAGCAGAGGAAGTCCGATTCAAGGAGTCAATATAGCAGCAGAGACCCCCAGTCTGGCCCCTTAGGCTCATGGCCGGGTCCAGGAGGCTGGCTGTGATAACCCCAGCAGCTGTCAGCAAAGCTTTCAGAAACGGCTGCAGAAACTTGCTTCTCTTGGGCTGTGTTCAAACGTCACAACAATAGAGAGAAGAAAGTGTTTAAATGGAATCGCAGGATTTATTAGTCTTTCAGCAAACATTTATTGAACAACTGCTATTTTTTGAGCCAGTACCCTCCTAGGTTTTTTACTGAAATGTTAATAATCCAAAAACTGCCCTTAATGAAACTGAGAGTCTAGCATCAGGAGACAGACAATAAACAATAAATGGAATTAATTGCTCTTTGGAGGGTCTACAAGGCCATTGGTTGAATTAGCTGAACTCTGGGTCAGTAAGTAACAGGGGCTCCATGCAGTGCTTTCTACACCACCCTGCCGAGTCCTTCCTGTGCAGAGCACATCTGCCCGTGGGCATTCTCTCCACTCTGCCAGCCCTGACTTTTCCAGGGATGGACCTATGCATCACACCTTACTCATCCTTTCACTGAGAAAGGCCTTTCTTAAGCACTTGGAATTTGGAAAGTCCCTTTCTCCCCTTGCTCCCTGTGTGGTTTGAATGGACACGTGACTTACACAAAGTGCACAATTCAGTGGTTTAATAGACTTACAACGTTGTGCAATCAGTATCTCTACCTAGTTCCAAACATTTTCATCACTCCCAAAGTCAACCAGGTTTCCATTAGCGGTCACTTCTCATTCTCCTCTCCCTCCAGCCCCAGGAAACCACCCATCTGCTCTCTGTCCCTGTGGCTTGAACTATTTTAGATAACTCATCTAAATGGAACCACGTAACATGTGGTTTTCTATGCCTGGCTTCTTTCATGAAAGCGCATTTCTTAGCACTACGAACCTTCAAGTGACGCTGCAGATTTTAACGACGGCACGGGCAGAAAAGGAAGTGCCATCAAAGGCTTTTCCTATTTCTTCAGCTCCAGCAGTTGATACGAGGAACTCTCTGTCTCACGTTTTGATGAACTGTCAACATTTTGCAGAGTGGCCTCACCACTTTACATTTCCAGCAGCAACAAAGGCAAGTTCCAATTTCTGCACATTCTCCCCAACACTTGTTACTGTCTGTCTTTTTTATTATATAGTCATCCTAAGAGGATATGACATGATATCTCATGGTGGTTTTGATTTGCCTCTTCCCAATGACTGATGATGTTGGACATCTTTTTAAGTGCTTATGGGCCATATGTCTATTCAAATCCAGTGCTCATATTTTAAATGACTTGTATATATTTTTACTATTGAACTGGGGAGGGGGGAGAGATGTGGAGGGATTAGGGCAGCTAGAGGAGAATGATCCGCCACCTGGACGTCACCGTGGGAGACTGGTCGTGAACATGCCATGTCCCACGTGTGGAGCTCAAACTAAGGTCTACTAATAGGTTTTACAGTCAGACCCTCGAAACGGACGGGATCTGAACCCAGGTCTCCCGCAGGCAGCTGCCGGAGACCCTGCCTTCCCAGGGGCCTAGTGGAGCATGGGGCCTCCTCACCCCGCACCCCCTCCTCGCCCGCCCCCCCCCCCACATTGTTCCTCACACTCTGCCTTCCCTCCAGCACACCCCAAAGCCGCCACCTCGGCTGCCACAGTTTCCACCAAATCCGCATATCGCCCTCGGGGAGGGAGCTGTCACCTCCTGCTGTCTCCCTGCTTCCTCTTCCCCCTCAGTCTGCTCCTGACACAGAAGCCAGAGGGTCCGTCCCCACTGCGTCAGCCCAGCGGGTCCTCACCTACAGCCCCGGCGCCTCCCCCTGCACTCAGGGGACACCAGGTTCTCACAGGCCCTCAATCCCTGCAGGATGTGCCCCCCTGATCCAGCCTCGACCCCCTTCCACTCAACCTCTTGCTTGTCCTGCTGCCCCTCCGTGGGCTGTGGCCTCTGCCCGATGCCCTTCTCCAGGCTCCCGCCTGGCTCTCCTCCATCCGTCCACTTTCCCTCAGTGAGCCCCATGTGGCTTCATTCCCATGTTTTCATGGTGCCCATGCCTCTAATGGCTTCACCTCATGTCTGTCCCAGGCAGCTTCCTCCCCACACCCGCATCCTCTCCTGGCAGAACAGATGCTCAGGGAAGCTGGCTCCCTGCTGCTGTGCGAGCACCCAGGCACCTCATGGGGCACACCTGGGACACCGGGGGTGCTCAGTCAGTGATACGGGTTGAGTAAGATGCTCAGGCAGCGGCACTAGGTGTAAAGGCAATTGGAAGGCAGACTCACTAGTTGCCAAGGGCTGGTGAGCTTTCGGCATAGCGTTCAGGGTGGGCCATGGGAGCCAGGTATTCATTCTCCCGCAAGAAGGTGGGATGAAGAGAATGAAAAAGGAGCAGTGTATATTTTCCCTCAACTACTTAAAAGCTGATGATCTCATTCCATTCTTAAAGCTATGAATAGAAAACCTTAGATCAACCCTAGGAGGCGGGTTCCATGGAGAGTACACGGCCATCTCCCGCCACAAGGACGGTGCTTGGTAACCGCCACCTTTTAGTGCTGTGATTCGTGCACTGGTGGGGGGCATGGCCTGTGGGGCTCACCCCACTGTGGGAGCTCCACTCATCCCAGTCAGCGGAGCGGCACTCCCACTGTGGAAGCGCACTGACTACCAATGGGCAGCTCCTGCTTTGAGCATCTGCCCCCTGATGGTCAGTGCATGTCACAGCGACTGATTGACCGATCATTCTGGTCATTCTGCCATTCAGTTGCTGGGCTTTTATTATATAGGATATATCTAGTTCATCCTGTATAATAAAAGGCTAATATGCAAATAGACAGAATGGCAGAACAACCGAACAACTGTTCACTATGACATGCACTGACCACCAAGGGGCACACGCAGAACATGGTGGGCATGGCAGCAGGAAGCAGAGTGTGGAACATGGCGGGTGTCAGCCATGGCAGGATGGTGGAGCAGGTGAGTGGGGGTGCCAGACCGAGGCAGGGCACGGTCGCTGTCATTGGGGTGAGCCTCTGGTGGTTACTGAAAATGCTTTGCTCCCGTGCGCCGCAATCCTGCCCGATGCTCGCACCTGCTGCCAGCATCAGCCCTGCTCACACCCGCAGCTGTCACTGGAGCCACTGTTCGCAACTACTGCCATCACCCGGCTCCAGCCCTGATCACTTGGTGCTGTCAGCGGGTGCAAGCAGTGGCTGCTGGCCCCGATTGCCCCTGAGGTCTTCTCCACCTCCCCCTTCTCCTGAAGGGTGATTGGGGCAGCAGCCGCTGCTCACACCCAGTGATGGCACTGGCCCCACTCTCACCTGGTGTTGGTGCTGGCCCAAATCGCTCCACACCATCAGCAAGTGCAAGCGGGGCTGGCACCATCAGCACATGGGAGTGGCGGCAGTGGGAGCGGGGCTGCTGGCAGACAGGATACTGGGGGCCATGGCGGGAGGGGCTGGGTGGGGGCACGGAGGATGGGCCAAGACCCACCCCTGTGCCCACCGCAGCCTCACGGTCCACAGTTCCTTTCAAGGTGCACAAATTCGTGCACTGGGCCCCTAGTAGTAATATAATACCACATCATAGAATATGACACAATAAAACATCCATGTACTCACTGTCCAAGTATCAAATATCATCAGTTTGTCATATGTGTTTCAGATATTTTAATAAAAGAAAACATGTTAAATATACACCCAGAACAAATGCACTACAAAAATATTCACACCAAAAAATTGCATTCAAAGAATTTTTCACTGTACCTTGAATAAAGTAGGAAGCTAAGATGCACAGCCTTAGGAAAAGAAAACTAAAATACTTATAATTCAAAGCTCTGAGAAATAGGAAATTACAAAAAATCTGTAGTCTTAAGAGGAGGGGAAATATGAGTTTCCTTTTATAGTTTCAGGAAGTAATTTACTTCAAAAAAATTTTGGAAAGACTAAACCACACCTCTAGTCTATGTTTCCTGGAAAAATACAATCATACATATGCACATGCTAATTTGCTCCAGTGTTTTTTTCTTCATGGAATTTCCAAAATCACTGAGCGGCCAAATTTACTTTGCTTCTAATTTCTTTGGCTCTTACTATCTCAATAACCATCACTTTATCATTTACTATCATATTCCTTTTTTAGATGGTTGAATAGTCTATTACATAACTCCTTAGTGCTATTAAGTCTTATCACTAATCTACACTAATAAAAGAGAAACAATTGACTGTACACCCACCAGCCAATCAGGAGTGAGTAATGCAAATTAACCCAATAAAGATGGTGGCAGCCATGGAGCTGGAGTGAGCAGGAGGCTTGGGTTGCCCCAGGCGATGGAGGAAGCCAAGCTTCCCGCCCTCCCTGGCCGCTGCTGAAGATGAAGAAGTGGCTGGGGGCCTGGGTTGCCAGGGGGTGTGGCCAGCCTGAAAACAGCCCTCAGCCCCTTACCCAGGCTGGCCACACCCCCATGGGGTGAGGGTCCCCGCTGGGGGGCTTGGCCAGCCTGCAAACAGCCATCAGCCCCTCACCCAGGCTGCCCCACACCCCAAGGGAACCCCCAACCTGATCCAGGACACCCTTCAGGGCAAACCAGCCGGCCCCCACCCATGTACCAGGCCTCTATCTATACTAATAAAAGGGTAATATGCTAATTAGACTGGGAGACCTTTCAGGAGACCTTCCAGACATTCTTCTGGACAACGCCATGGTGATGGGGCCAAGGTAGAGGTGGTTAGAGGACAAGAGGGGAGGGCAGTTGTGGGTGATCAGGCCGGTGGGGGGCAGTTGGGGGTGAGCAGGTCAGCAAGGGGGCCAGTTGGGGGCAAGCAGGCCATTCAGTGGGGGTCAGTTGGGGGTGATCAGGAAAACAGGGGGGCAGTTTGGGGTGAGCAGGCCAGCAGGGGGGCAGTTAAGGGTGAGCACGCTGGCACGGGGGGCAGTTGGGGGTGATCAGGCTGATGGGGGGGCATTTGGGGGCAAGCAGGCCAGTGGCGGGGGGCAGTTGGGGTGAGCAGGCTGGCAGCAGAGTGGTTAGGGGCAATTAGGCAGGCAGGCAGGTGAGCATTTAGGAACCAGCAGTCCCGGATTGCGAGAGGGATGTCCGACTGCCAGTTTAGGCCCGATCCCTGTAAACCAGTAGTAGGACATCCTTCAAGGGGTCCCAGATTGGAGACGGTGCAGGCCAGGCTGAGGGGGACACCTCCCCCTCATGCACGAATTTTGTATACCGGGCCACTAGTCATTTATAATTTCATATCTTATCCCTTCAACTGGGTTGTAAATTTTCTAATAAGACCTGGGTGTTAGTGTGATTTTAGAGCCCCAGTGCTCAGTGAATGGAGATGCTGTGCACATTGTAAATCTTCAATAAATACAGGTTGCTTGATTGGATAAACTGGTATTTTGAATATTTGTAATTAAGGATTTTTTTGCATTTTTCAACTTCCTGTATTAACTCAGAGTAAATGCCTTCTCTCCTGAGACCATCACTAAAATTCTATTAATTTTTAAAAGCCCATCTCAAGTCCATGCTTCTGTAAGAAGGCTTTCAGTTCTCCAATCCGCAGACATTGACATTTTTAATCCATACAGTTCATTTTGAAAGTTTGGAGATAACGCTTATATTTTCCTTTATGGAGTGCATTGCGCTTACATAGTAAATAATAATACAAGAATAAACTCTGTGTTTCACTTACTCACAACTGAATTTTCTTTTGCCCCACACTATATGAGCAAGTTGACAGCAGAGATCATAGGAAGTCTGCATCCTGAAATGTTTCTGAAGTAAATGAATAACTGTCACCCTCCTACTCTCAGTTTCTTTGTCTATTAAACAGGTGTAATTGAATCTAACCGAGAGGAATATTGTGAGGACTAAATAACGCAACGTGTTAAACATAATAATCATCCTATCTCATAAAAGAGTAATATGCAAATTGACCATCACTCCAACACACAAGATGGCTGCCCCCATGTGGACACAAGATGGCCACCACAAGATGGCCAGCAGGGGAGTGCAGTTGGGAGGGATTAGGCCAGCAGGGGAGGGCAATTGTGGGCAATCAGGCCAGCAGGGGAGGGCAGTTGGGAGGGACCAGGCCTGCAAGGGAGGGCATTTGGAGGCGATCAAGCCTGCAGGGGAGGGAAGTTAGGGGTGATCAGGCCGGCAGAGGAGGGAAGTTGGGGGCGACCAGGCCTGCAGGGAAGGGCAGTTGTGGGGGACCCAGGCCTTCAGGGGAGAGCAGTTGGGGGGGACCAGGCCTGCAGGGGAGGGCAGTTAGGGGTGACCAGGCCTGCAGGGGAGCACTTAGGCATCAATCAGGCTGGCAGGGGAGTGGTTAGGGGGTGATCAGGCTGGCAGGCAGAAGTGGTTAGGGGCAATCAGGAAGTCAGGCAGGTGAGCAGTTGGGAGCCAGTAGTCCTGGATTGTGAGAGGGATGTCTAACTGCCCGTTTAGGCCCGATCCTACCGGAATTGGGCCTAAACAGGCAGTTGGACATCCCTCTAGGGGTCCCAGATTGGAGAGGGTGCAGGCTGGGCTGAGGGACACACACCCCCATGCATGAATTTCATGCACCGGGCCTCTAGTATCTATATAATAAAAGCCTAAGTGACTATTATGGCAGAAGGACCAGTCACTATGATGCACAGATATCCCCTGAGAGGTCCCAGACTATGAGAGGGCACAGGCTGGGCTGAGGGATCCCCCTCACCCCAGTGCACGAATTTTGTGCACCGGGCCTCTAGTCTTACCTAATAATAGATAAACATGTAAATTGACCATACCTCCACTACACCCACCAGCCAATCAGGAGTTATATGCAAATTAACCCAACAAAGATGGAAGTTAATTTGCATACACAGGCTCTGAGTGACCAGAGGCAGGCGGGATGCTTGCATCGCCGCCATGGCGACAACGCAGGCGTTCTGCCCCACCCCCAGTCTCTCAGGGCCTCTGAGCAGCTTGGGAAGGCAGGGCCAGAGCAGAAAGAGGCGGCTCCAGGGCTGGGCCGGAGTGGAAAGGCAGTGCCGACAGCCAGGGAAAGGAAGGCCCATTCTATCACGAATCTTCCTGCATCGGGCTTCTAGTATAATATAAAATGCTTATTTCAGGACATATTGGCATATGCCTGCCTTTCTGTTTCTCCCAGATTTAGTGTTTTCTTTATTTGGATTCTCAAGACATCTTTGTCTTTGCCTTCGAAGGAAAATAACCCAACTCATCTATTCCTTCTCTCTTTGTACCTCATTTATTTCTCTTTTTTTTGCCTCTTTTGTTCTTTTGTTTTATTTTGTTACTTCTTTTTTTTTTAATTTCTTTATTGATTAAGGTATTACATATGTGTCCTCATCCCTCCGTTAACCCCCACCCCCCACTCATGCCCTCACCCCCCTGGTGTTCATGTCCATTGGTTAGGCTTATATGCATGCATACAAGTCCTTTGGTTGATCTCTCCTCCTTTCCCCCACCCTCCCCTACCTTCCCTCTGAGGTTTGGCAGTCTGATCGATGCTTCTCTGTCTCTGGATCTATCCCTGTTCATCAGTTTATGTTGTTCATTATATTCCACAAATGAGTGAGATCATGTGGTATTTATCTTTCTCTGACTGGTTTATTTCACTTAGCATAAAGCTCTCCAGTTCCATCCATGCTGTTGCAAATGGTAAGAACTCCTTTTTTACTGCAGTGTAGTATTCCATTGTGTAGATGTACCACAGTTTTTAATCCACTCATCTGCTGACGGGCACTTAGGCTGTTTCCAAATCTTAGCTATGGTGAATTGTGCTGCTATGAACATAGGGGTGCATATATCCTTTCTGATTGGTGTTTCTAGTTTCTTGGGATATATTCCTAGAAGTGGGATCACTGGGTCAAATGGGAGTTCCATTTTTAGTTTTTTGAGGAAACTCCATACTGTTCTCCACAGTGGCTGCACCAGTTTGCATTCCCACCAGCAGTGCAAAAGAGTCCTTTTTTCTCCGCATCCTCGCCAACACTTTTCGTTAATTTGTTGATGATAGCCATTCTTACAGGTGTGAGATGATACCACATTGTTGTTTTGATTTGCATCTCTCGGATAATTAGTGACTTTCAGCATGTTTTCATATGTCCCTTGGCCTTCCTTCTGTTCCTTCGAAAAGTGTCTATTTAGGTCTTTTGCCCATTTTTTGATTGGATTGTTTATCTTCCTTTTGTTAAGTTGTATGAGTTCCCTGTAAATGTTGGAGATTAAACCCTTATCGGTGATGACATTGTCAAATATGTTTTCCCATGCAGTGGGCTTTCTTGTTGTTTTGTTGATGGTTTCTTTTTATTTTGATATAGTCCCATTTGTTTATTTTCTCTTTAGTTTCCATTGCCCTAGGGGCAGTATCGGTAAAGAAGTTCTTTAGGCATATGTCTGAGATTTCTCTGCCTGTGGATTACTCTAGTATTTTCATGGTTTCCTGTCTTATGTTTAAGTCCTGTATCCATTTTGAGTTTATTTTTGTGTATGGTGTAAGTTGGTAGTCTAGTTTCATTTTTTGCATGTATCTGTCCAATTTTCCCAATACCATTTGATGAAGAGACTGTCTTGACTTCATTGTATGTTCATGCCTCCTTTGTCAAATATTAATTGAGCATAGTGGTTTGGGTCGATATCTGGGTTCTCTATTCTATTCCATTGGTCTATATGTCTGTTCTTGTGCCAGTAACAGGCTGTTTTGAGAACTGTGGCTTTGTAATACAGCTTGAAATCTGGTATTGAGATCCCACCTACTTTGTTCTTCTTTCTCTCATTTATTTCTCTTATGGCACTTAATGTGATGCATACTTTTTGGTGTGTCCACCACTTTACTGTCAGTATCCTTCTCTGGACATCCAAGCCCATGGTGTGTCATTCATCTCTCTGGCCCATGTGCACCCATATTGAGCCTGACAACCCATTTGGACCTTCTTCTGTGTATTATCACATTCAAAATGCATCAATGTAGGCCGTGCTCCTGAGCCACTTGTGCTAGTCAGCTCAGCACAACAGGAAACAATCTCAGCTTCCACGCCATCCTAATGGTGAGATAAGGAGAATGTATTACGAGGGGTGCTTTCCTCTGAGGGGTGTTGGAGGAAGACTGGCGGGAATAGGTGGGAAATTCCTCCCAGGGGCTGGCAAGTGCATTGGCTCCTCGGGAGGTCTATTAACTCTTTCAGGGCAAAAGGACTCATTTTATAAGGACCTCTTAAGCAGGAGTTTTCTAATATTTGAGTGCATAAAAATCACAGAATGGGTTTGTGTAAAATGCAGATTTCCCAGGCCCCACCTGCTAGGAGACTGATTTGTCATGGGTAGTGTCCAGGAATCTGCATTTAACAGTCATGATTCTCCTCCTCCCCATTATGCTGATGCAGGTGATCCTCTGGCCCTAATTCAGGAAGGATTATTAGGCTACCAAGAATTATTTTCTCTAAATTGGTAGCACCTTCCTTGGCAGCGCCATGTCAGTCTCCAAAGACACATATAGCATTGATTAAGCTGGTAGGATGATACCTTTACTGCTTTGGCAACACGAAGTCTAGTAGAACCAGAAGCAATAAATAGGAATAGTCATTTAAATTCTCAGCAATAAAATAGCATAGATGGACCTGGAGAGTACTATGCTGAGTGAAATAAGACAGTCAGAGAAAGATAAGTATCACATGACCTCATTCATATGTGGGATATAATGATCAACATAAACCAATGAACAAAAATGGATCCAGAGATAAGGTGGCACTGAGCAGATCATCCAACCTCGGGGAGAAGGCAGGGGAGGGGTAGGGGGTTAGAGATAAACCAAAGGACTTGTATGCGTGCATATTAGCATGACCAATGGACACTAGGGTGGTGGGGGCTTGCTCTAGTGGGTGGGAGTGGTGGTAGTGGGGGTTAATCAGAGGAAAAAAACATGTAATACTTTAAACAATAAATAAACTCGGTGCTTCACATAAGAAAAAAAAATAGACCCAGAATCATAGAAGTATGAACAGACTCTTGAACCTCAGAGGGAAGGCAGGAGAGTGTGGGTGGTAAGAGATCAACCAATGAACTTGTATGCATACTGGTAAACTAGTGTGCGTAACCTGTGGACACAGACAAGGTGGCGGTGAGGGCTTGGGGAGGGGGAAAACAGGAGCAGGCTGGAAGAGGTTAATAGGGGGGTTTTAGAAAATAAAAAATAAATAAATAAATTCTCAGCAATTTAAAAGATGAACTCATCTTCCTTTTCTTGGGGTTGTGCTACTGTCCAATGAGCACATAGTGAGGGCAGTACTGTTGATGCCTAAACAACACACTCGTATTGACTAGAACTCTGCTTTACCTGGGTGCAATTTTTTGGAAAAATAAATTTTAAAAAGATTAACTCAAGACCCCCAAATTCTGTCCAATTCTAGGTAATGCACTTTTAGAGTGTTACCGGAGAGGTCCAGAAGAAGAAGATCAAGACGGTGATGGGTTTAAAAACCATGGCATGTGTGGAGTGGCTGAAAGAAGTGAAGGCTCTGCAGGCCATGGGAAAGGGGCTGTCTTCACACAGCTGCAGCACAGCTGTCATAATCTAGGGTGGGTGGATGGGAATTCATTCTGTCTGGGTCCAGAAGACACAACATACTAGTATTCATCCCCGCAGGATTGGATCCTGATCTATGTCCCAATGATTTGTCTCACAAACATCGCTGTGACCACAATGACATGAATTACAGAATAAATAAATTTAAATGATGATCAAAATTTGGTTAAATCTTTGAAGCTGAGCACAATACTTTACTCTGTAGTAATTCCAAATTGTCCTGTGCTTTTCTCGTTCTATTTCCAGTTCTTCACTCACTCACTCAGTTTCCACTCTCAAGTATAGTTCCTCTTACTTCTGTACCTGGTATTTGATTTATTCTTAAAATTAGGCAACTCCTCTAGGAAGTCCTCCTTGATTTCATGTCTTGTGAGTGAGGCGCTAACTGTCCTGTTGTTCCTGGCTGTCTTTTCAATGATGTCTATATAGAGAGCAGCCTTGAAAATAGATATAATGCCTCCATCTGAAGGACATGGCAAGTTTGTTTTCTTGGTAGTATAAAAGATTCAGGTTCCCTAAACTCACAGGCCTCCGCTGTGAAGGAAGTCCACTGTTCGTGCAGCCTCCAACAGGTTCCCTTCAAGTCAACCTTGTGTAAATGGCTGGGTAGCAGGAACTAACGCAAACATGAACTCATGTTCGTGTCATGAGTAATAGAGTTCTTTGTCATTGATCCAGGAGTATGGTGTCTTCTGCCAGTTTCCATTAAACTATGTTAGACAAATTCATAGCTTACAAGGAAGGTAAAATCTCGGATCCTCAGTTCTTGATAAATGGTCTCCCTGATGATTTATTTTATCATAGTATTTTTCATCTCTCACATTGAAATTATCAGCTTATACTCTGATAGCCTCAAGAGAAATAGGTGACTGTTTCTGGCTCATCTTTGTTTTCCCAATATTTAGCACATAATACAACAGTCTACTTAAGGGTATGTGAAGTTTCAAAAGCCTGTCTATCTAAGGTTATTTTCAAAAATCCAGAAATAACTAAGATGATATTGCAGAAGAAAAACAAATCTGAAGGTCTTATACTACTGAATTTCAAGACTTCTTATAGAGCAGTTAAGAACTTTCAGTATGAAACTAGAAATGGACTAATGGAACAGAAAGGAAAGCTCAGAAACAGACCCACTCATATGTGGTCACTTGATTACTGCAGTACAGTAGGGAAAGGGAAAAGGAAAAAGAAAGGGAATGGGAATGGGAATGGGGAAGGGAAAGAATGGTCTTATTAAATCATGCTGGGACAAGTGAATAGCCATATAAAAATTAATTTTTACCCCTACTTCTCAGTGTAAATAAGATTAATCACAGATGGACAGATGTTATTATAAATAAAATACAACTTCTTTATTAAAATACAGAATTGCTTTATCACCTTGAAATAGACAAAGATTATATAAATAAAATACACTCAAAAGCACTATCCATAAAGAAAAACAAAGATACAGTGGACAACATTATAATTAAGAATGTCAGTTCATGAGGAGATATTATTAAGGCAGTGAAAAGACAAGCTACAGAATGAAAGAACATATTTGCAAAACAGATAGCTCAAAAAGGTGTACTAGTATAAGCAATATATATTTATAGAAATGAATGGGAAATAGATAATGCAATAGAAAAAAAAGAGAGCCCTGACTGGTTTGGCTCAGTAGATAGAGCGTCGGCTTGCGGAGTGAAGTGTCCCAGGTTCGATTCCTGTCAAGGGCATGTACCTTGGTTGCAGGCACATCCCCAGTAGGGGGTGTGCAGGAGGCAGCTGATCGATGTTTCTCTCTCATCGATGTTTCTAACTCTCTATCCCTCTCCCTTCCTCTCTGTAAAAAAATCAATAAAATATGTTTTAAAAAAAGAGTAAAATACATGAAAAGACACATTACAAAAGGAGATATTCAAATGTCTAATAAACATAGGGAAAGGTACTCAACTTGATAGGTTTTAGGGAAATGCCAATTAAAAACAATTTATCTTTTAAATATATATATATATTTTATTTCAGAGAGGAAGGGAGAGGGAGAGAGAGATAGAAACATCAGTGATGAGAGAGAGTCATTGATCAGCTGCCTCCTGCACACCCCCTACTGGGGATCGAGCCCAAAACCCGGGCATGTGCCCTTGGCTGGAATCGAACCCGGGACCCTTCAGTCCGCAGGCTGCTGCTCTATCCACTGAGCCAAACCAGCTAGGGCCAATTAAAAACAATTCAAATACCATTTTACAATTACATTAATGGCTCAAATGAAGAAGACAAGCAACTGCAAGTATTGGTGATACAGCACTGTCCTATATACTGATGGTGGGAGTGCATGTTGGTGTTGAGTACTTCAGCATACTATTTGGCGGTATCTAATAAAACTGAACATGAGCATTCTCTACCACCCAGCAATTTCATTTGCAAAAAATATATCCAGAAGTAATGCATACAGACAGTCATCATAAAATATGTACAAAAAATGTATGTGACACAATTATTTGTAATAGCCCCAAACTAATACCAACTCAAATGTATATCAAGAGTGAAATCTATATATACAAAAGCGTAATATGCAAATAGACCAGACGGTGGAACAACTGTTCACTATGACACGCACTGACCACCAGGGGGCAGACGCTCAATGCAGGAGCTGCCCCAACCCACAGGCCCCGATCACCCGAGTGGGGCCCCGATCACCCCACTGGTCACCACACACAGAGAGGGCAACTGGTGGTGGTGGCAGTGGGAGGTGGGGCCGGCTGCTGGCAGCCAGAGAAGATCAGCCCTGATTGCAGGCCAGGCCTAGAGACCCTATCCATGCACAAATTTTGTGCACTGGGCCTCTAGTGAATATATAAATCATGTACAAGGCAATCTCTTCATCATATGCATGTCATAAGGTAAAGAGAACTCTGGGAGTTAATGTCTCTGAATTCCACTCCATCTGTCAACAGTTCTTTTAGCTTGTGGCCCCTACAATGAAGAGTGGTTATCTGCCTCATTAGCAGTTCAGGGGAGTTAGCCATCGACATCTGATGGATGACCTAGTTCCCAAATCCTGCAGTGCATTTGGAAGTTTCTTAGAATACCCCAAAGCAGTGTTTCTCAAAGTGTGCTTTAGAATCACCTGATCCAGTCTCTCTTGGGAATCATTTCCCTTGTGGGTGGGACCCTGGTATCCAAATATACTTTCTTCTGCTCTGGTTCTGATACTAAGCTGGGAAGCCAAGCCCAAGGCCACCTCAATAATTTTTATAAGGAAATTTTAGAAATCTATGTCTTAGCGGGGTATTGCCTTTTAGATATAAGGGGGAAGAATCTCAATTTTAAAATGCCTAAAAATAACCTTGAATTATGGTTATTATCTATATACTAGAGACCCGGTGCACAAATTTGTGCACAAGTGGGGTCCCTTGGCCTGGCTGGCGATCTGGGCTGACTGGGGCTGTCTCACCCAGTCCCAATCAGGGCTAATGGGGGTTGACCAGCTGGGGGGAGGGACAACGGGAGGTTGGCTGTCCATGGGAGGTTGGCTGTAGGAGTGCACTGACCACCAGAGGGCAGCTCCTGTGTTGAGCGTCTGCCCCCTGGTGGTCAGTGTGCATCATAGCAATTGGTCAACCCATCGTTCAGTTGTTCGGTCGCTTAGGCTTTTATATATATAGATATAAAAGCCTAGGCAACTGGCCAACACCAACCAGCCAACTGGCTGACCGTCTGGTAGCTATGATGCACAATGACCACCAGGAGCAGACGCTCAACACATAAGCATGGAAACATGAAACAGACGGATGAATCTCAGATAGGAGGGTGGGAAGAGATTAACCAAAGATCTTATATGCAAAGAACCAGAGGCTCGGTGCATGTACTCGTGCACTGGTGGGGTCCCTTGGCCTGGCCTGCGGGGATCGGTCCAAAACCGACAGTCTGACATCCTGCGAGGGGTCCCGGATTGCGAGAGGGTGCAGGCCAGGCGAGGGACCCCACTGGTGCACAAATCTGTGCACCGAACCTCTAGTATTTATATAAAAATGCAATATTATGACTTCACTCTTAAGAATGCATGACTGTCATTTTGTTGTTGTTACTGTTTATATCTGTTTTATCCAGTAGCAGGAAGATTTTCATTGAAATATTCATGCTGTTTTGTCATGTTGTGAAGAAGGCTGGGTAAGGATCAGAACCAGGAAAATCAACTGGCCCACATTGGCATCAAACATGTAGGATTATGCACATCAGATAACCCTGTGAATGGACCCATTACAAATAGCTGTGAATTACATTATTATGCACACTGTCATTATTTAGGTGGCTGAATTTTCTATTCTGATGATCTATGCAAAGGATAAATTTCTTCTCTATTTGTTGTTGTTTTTTTTAACAGAAAAAGAATGAAGATTGCATGGTCAGTGTGATAAACATGAACCAACCCACGGGGCCAATATATACCAAATATATTTTCAAACCCAAGCTAAGCCAAAATGTAAAACACGAAAAAATGGTGTTCCCAGGTAAAACAGAAATACTGTGTAGATTATAGGGAGCTAACTGCAACAATAGAATTTAATAGTAAGTCAAATGTCCCCTACATCAGCCATGATTAGTGTAAGGCAATAATTCTACCAATGATGTGGAAATACCAAGATATTATCTAAATGAAGCAGTAATTAGATCAGGAAGGATTTAAGAGACAATTGTCAGAAAGCATGTCATCAGACCTATTGGACAAATGATCACTGTTGAAGCTCAGTGATACTTGGAGTGTCTAGTCTCTATCTTTGAAAAATGATAAGCATATACGTCAATAAAAATTATGTTAATTTCTTAAAAAGTGATACTCAAATAAGGAAAGTGTGTGAAAACTAAATCACATTTTTAATTCTCTAGAAGAATAAAGTTTTAAGTGACAGGTTATATGAAAAAAAGTGAATAATTCTGCAATGAATATAACTGGACTTTACCACAATGGAATTCACATTCATTAAAAAATTCGCAGTGAAACAAAGTAAACCTAGTTGCCAAACACACACACACACACACACACACACACACACACACACACACACCCCAAACTTGGCCTCCAGCTTCTATGTGTGTTGAGGTCTTGAAACCTAGACAGGACACAGGTTCCAAACATGTCTTCCTCTTTGAGTTTCCTGAACTATGACTTAGCCCTTCCAGTAAATTCTTGGCTTGTTCCCTCTTGGAGCTCCAGTTATCACCTTCCTGCCTGACCCCAGCTTGGTTCAGCCCCATGTGTGATCCCAGGTCCCTACCCCATGGACTGGCTTCATGTCCAGTCTATGGCTCCATCTTCTCAAGTTTTGCCTTCACATCAGCAGTGTCTAATTAGCTTACAACCTGAGTTGATGATATCATCTATATATATAAAAGCCCAGTGACCATTATGGCAGAATGACCAGTCGCTATGACACCCACTGACCACCAGGGGGCAGACACTCAATGCAGGAGCTGCCCCCTGGTGATTAGTGAGCTCCCACAGCGGGAGCGCCGCTCAGCCAGAAGCAGGGCTCATGGCTGGTGAATGCCTCTCCCGCCTCCACAGCAGCGCTAAGGAGCAGCAAGCCAAGCAGTAAGGAGCAAGCAGGCAGGGGGTAAGGAGAGGCGAGCCAAGCAAGCAGGCAGGCAGTTAGGAGCGAGGGGTCCCAGATTGTGAGAGGGATCCAGGATTGCAAGAGGGCGCAGGCTGAACTGAGGAACCTCACCCCCCGCATGAATTTCATGCCTCAGGCCTCTAGTTATTCAAATAAATCTTGGTAGGAAAAACAAAAATGTTAAGGAAGCTTTATTTTGCAGACAACAATAGTTCTCTCTCTCTCTCCCTTCTGGCTTTTATAAAGCTTCTACAAACAAAAGGCATAGACTCTCCATCACAGGGGAAAAAAAACAGTAAGGCAAGAGTTGTGAACTCAAATGCCTTAACAGACCAGGTAGATGAAATGATTAAATTTTTGTAAAATGTGTTTTCCTATAAAAAGAAGAGAATATGCTTTTTTCCCCATTTTTCTAAAATTATACAGCTCTCAGTCTAAAGTTGTAGGTGTGTTCACTATACATATGAAGAGTAACAGTGCAAATAAAATCATTAAAGGCAACTCCTCTTAGAGCAGACATGTACTGTAGTCAAGTGTAGGGCTCATGCCTTGCCTACAATAGATGGGTGACACTGTTCCACCTGCATGGAGCTGTGGAGAAATAGAGTCCTAGTACCTAGTAAGAGATAGACTATATTTTTAGGTAAAATCATTTGCCTGGTAAATTTTAATTAGAAAACTTAAAAAACTATGGAAGTCAAATAAAAAGATTTGGAGCTGGATTTAGCCAATGGGTCATTTGTAACCTCTCTTATGAGCTAGTTATATATTCATTAAATTCATCCCTTCATTAAAGAAATTTCAGAGGGATTCTTGTTTTGAAAATACCTAGAGATCCTTGTGCTGCATCCAAGTTATGGACCAAGCCTGGAAGAGTCAATGTCAACCACTTTTTCTCAGATTCAGAGACAGAACCAGGTTTAGGTGAGTAAGCTAATTCATTCATTTATTCATTTACTCAGTAAACATTTATTGAGCAGCTGCTTTCCAGATGTATTTCAATTTGGTTCCTTTGAATTACTTAATTATTCAAATGGACAGCCAAATGTAAGCAAATACTCAAAGTAAGAAAGCTTTTGGTTGAATGGCAGGCCTGGACTTAAGATTCAGGAACCATGACCCTCTATGGGAAAACTCTTTGGCAGCAGCTTTTATGGTGGCTACTCAGAGGTCAGTTGTGGGGTCTAGAAGGAAATTAAAAGCCTCTGAAAACTGACCTTTCGAACCAGTCTTGTCATTGCTCAATTCACATATAAGAGAGAGGAGCAAAAGACAGAGAAAGGGCTCACTAGACACAAATAGTTAAATAAATTAATTCATGCAGAATGATATGTGGAAGTAGAAATAGAGGTTAGACCAAGGTCCTAATAGCTAAGGAAGCATTCAAGAGCAAAATTTGATGTGTAATCTATCCCACTTTTCAGTTTATTTTTGTTTTAAAGGGAAAGGCACAAAGGCTTAAATCCTGTCATCCCAATAGCCTTTTATTTTGGAGAGTTGAGGTCACTAACCTTTTTTTTTTTGGTTACTTTCTCTGGGGTCTACTTTTTCCTTGCATCTACAGGCCAATCTTAAATAAATATTTTTCTTCTTACAATATCACCCAAAGACCCAAACATTAATTTTTCTGATGACAGCAATTACCCTTTTATGTAACATCAGTTCTCCTATTCAGGGGCTTCCCAGAGAAAATGTTGAAGTTGCCAACTCAGTCCATATTGAGTGTAAGGCCAAAGTGAATCCTTTCCTGGAACCAAAGTACGTCTTTCTGAACTTTGTTTACAGAATTCAATTTCTTCTCTTTTTGATTCCAGCAGAGCTTGTGACAAAGACATATGAACACATTCTTTAGCAACTCCAAGGTCAAGATCATAGCCCAAAAGGGCCCTGTGGTTTGTTCCTTCTTATCAACATTTGTGCAGATGAAAAAAGGATTGCTAAATTTCCCTGTATTGAGGTAGTCAAAATGATGTCTGATTAAAAAAAAAATCTTGGACTGGATTTTGTTTGCCTTGCCCCTATCCTCATAAAAAGAAATGTAAATGTTTGGCAGACTCACCCAGTCTTCCCGTAACCTTCCCAGGCCCATATTTCTTTCTCCATACCTACTTATTCTAGCCTAACATCTGCTGATTTATGGGCATAGGATGGTGCCTTAGTGAGCATAGTATAGAGCTCACTGCCTCCTAGATTCTCTCAGCAGTGACATCTTCTAGAAGATGTTTTCTGAGGGTCACTAGTATGATGGAAAATTCCTAGATTTGGCCTGGCCACAGTGGTTCAGTGGTTGAGCATCAACTTATGAACCAAGAGGTCAAGGTCACGGTTCGATTCCCAGTCAGGATATATGCCCGGATTGTGTGCTCAATCCCCTACCCCATCCTGTAGGAGATAGACAATCAATAATTCTCTCTCATCATTGATGTTTCTTTCTCTCTCTCTCCCTCTCCCTATATCTCTGAAATCAATAGAGATATTTTTTTTAAATTATTAGAAAATTCCTGGACTTGGACTCTGAAGTCTAGCTTCAGTATCCTTATATGTCTAAAGGAGATAAATAGCCATATCATGTAGTTGCAATAAAAATTAAACTACATGAGGAATATGAGATATCCAAAATGGTATTTTGTGCAAAAAGGTTTTGAATAAATGAAGGTTAAATTTGAATTTCTAAGAGAACTGGCTTCTTAAATATTGATCACAATGTTGCATATTATTCACAAAACTTGAAGGAAATAGGCAATCTGAAATATTTATCAATATG
Organism: Plecotus auritus; assembly: GCF_963455305.1. NCBI lineage: Eukaryota > Metazoa > Chordata > Mammalia > Chiroptera > Vespertilionidae > Plecotus > Plecotus auritus. The sequence goes on along the minus strand of NC_137783.1, from coordinate 28,191,088 downwards.
TCTGTTTCCTTGGTTTTATAAAGCCTGAATGCTCTAGAAGTTTACTCAACATCATCACAGAACTCAAACACATCCTCCCCACAAAGGAACACATAAAGTTTTGAAATTCCAAATCCAACTATCCAGAAAATTAATATAAAGATCAAACCAGAACAATTTTTCTAGTTTAAAATCCTGTTGTTGTTTTCTTAATCCAAACACTTGATAAATCTAAATAATAGATTGATTATATTTTAAATATTCACTTTGGTCTATTTGGTTCCATTTGATTAAAAGAATCTGGCCGGGGAGAAACCAAGATGGCGGCATAGGTAAGCACCTAAACTGCTGCCTCGCACAACAATTTCAAAACTACAACTAAAAGACAGAACGGACACCATCCAGAACCACAGGAAAGCTGGCTGAGTGGAAATTCTACAACTAGAAGGAAAGAGAAAAGCTCACAGAGAATTGGAGGTACGGCAAAGGGTCTTTGTGCACGCAGAGAGGAAGGGCGGCTGAGAGCCTGGCTGACTTTCTCTGGCGGAAGGGGGAAGGAAGCCCCTGACCACACTGAACCCCAGTTCTGACTGCACTGAACCCCAGTCCCAGGCGAAAGCCCATGGACCCAGGCTCATACAGGGGGAGTCTGGACTGTCAGGTAGAGAGAAAGGCACCCAGAGACTCGGACCCGGGGGAGACCCGGGGGATCCCCTGTGGGCAGGGGTTTGGAGATGCGCGCGCCAGTGTGCACAAAGGCTACGGAGGTTGCCACAGGCTTTCCCTAGCAGAAGGGAGTCGGAAGCTCCTGACTGCACTGAACCCCAGTTCTGACTGCACTGAACCCCAGTTCCAGGCAAGCCCCTGGGGACCCACGCTCTTATGGGGGCGGAATCTGGACTCTCGGGCGGAGACTCGGGAGCTGGGGAAGGCAGAGGTCTGGAGGCGCGCGCACAAGGGCAAAGCTGACTGGAAGCCAAGACTGTCTGCTCCGCCCTGGGACTCCACCCCATCCAAGCTGAGCACAGAGGCTATTGAAATTTGGCAAGTCTAATCCTGTAAGTCTGTCTCCAGCAGCGAACTTCTCCCAGCATAGACACAGCTGATTCTTACAGCCAACTGGCCTGGAGGTCAATTCCTCCCAGTGATACCAATAACAATCAAGACTTAACTACAACAAGGCTGTACACACAGTCCACAAAGGGGTGCACCAAGAGTATCCACCTCAGGTTAACTGGGGAGGCCAACCCACTGGGCCATATAGGAAACCTAGCACACAAATCTACCCTACCAACTCAGGGAAGCAGTGAAAATGCAGCATCAAAGAAACAGATCACAAATGAAAGAAATGGAGGAAAACAAACGACTGGGTATAGAATTCAAAACCACAGTTATAAGGCTTTTCAAGAATATCCTAGAAAAGGCCAATAAATATAACGTGACCCTCGAAGATATGAAAAAGGACCAACTAGAAATTAAACATACACTGACTAAAATAAAAAATATTATACAGAGACCCAACAACAGACTAAAGCAGCCGTGGGCAAACTACAGCCCGCGGGTCGGATCCGGCCCGTTCGGCTGTTCTATCCGGCCTGCGGAGCCGAAAGAGCGGAGGGTTCTCTTGCTCTCCCCTCTGCTCCTTTACTTTGAATTTATATTAGTTCACACAAACACTCCATCCATGCTTTTGTTCCGGCCCTCCGGTCCAGTTTAAGAACCCATTGTGGCCCTCGAGTCAAAAAGTTTGCCCACCCCTGGACTAGAGGAACACAAGAATCAAGTCAAAGAATTGAAATACAAAGAAGCAAAAAACACTCAACTGAAAAAGCAAAAAGCAAAAAAAATCCAAAAAGTTGAAGATAGTGTAGGAAGCCTCTGGGACAACTTCAAGCATACTAACATCAGAATTATGGGGGTGCCAGAAGAAGAGAGAGAGCAAGATACTGAAAACCTATTTGAAGAAATAATGACCGAAAACTTCCCCCACCTGGTGAAAGAAATAGACTTACAAGTCCAGGAAGCGCACAGAACCCCAAACAAAAGGAATCCAAAGAGGACCACACCAAGACACATCATAATTAAAATGCCAAGAGCAAAAGACAAAGAGAGAATATTAAAAGCAGCAAGAGAAAAATAGTCAATTACCTACAAGGGAGCACCCATACGACTGTCAGCTGATTTCTCAACAGAAACTATGCAGGCCAGACGGGAGTGGCAAGAAATTTTCAATGTGATGAACAGCAAGAACCTACAACCAAGATTACTCTACCCAGCAAAGCTATCATTCAGAATTGAAGGGCAGATAAAGAGCTTCACAGATAAGAAAAAGCTAAAGGAGTTCATCACCACCAAACCAGTATTATATGAAATGCTGAAAGGTATTCTTAAAGAAGAGGAAGAAGAAAAAAGTAAAGAGAAAAATTATGAACAACAAATACATATCTATCAACAAGTGAACCTAAAAATCAAGTGAATTAAAAACCTGAGGAACAGAATAATCTGGTGAATATAATAGAATCAGGGGCATAGAAAGGGAGTGGACTGATAATTCTCAGGGGGAAACGGGTATGGGGGGGTTCAGGAAGAGACTGGACAGAAATCATACACCTATGGATGAGGACAGTGTGGGGGGGAGGTAAGGGTAGAAGGTGGGGTGGGAACTGGGTGGAGGGGAGCTATGGGAGGAAAAAGGAGAAACAATTGTAATAATCTGAATAAAGATTTATTTTAAAAAATTTGTTTAAAAAGATTTAAAAAAAAAAAAAAGAATCTCTCTGGGCTTTTATTTTTGTCTTAGAATCAAGGGTCATTCTCTGTAGAAGATCAAACCCACCTACACTCTTGACTGATAGTCTATTCACTGAGACTTTGCAGCAAAAATGGCAGACATTGCCACTCTCAATTCCAATCATTACAGGCTGTTGTTCCTTGTGATTAAGCCCCTATCCCAGTGGTCAGCAAACTCATCAGTCAACAGAGTGGCAAACCGCGGCTCGCGAGCCGCATGTGGCTCACGAGCCTCAGTTTGCTGACCACTGCCCTAGCCGGTTTGGCTCAGTAGATAGAGCGTCGGCCTGTGGACTGAAGGGTCCTGGGTTCGATTCCGGTCAGGGGCATATGCCTGGGTTGCAGGCCTAATCCCCAATGGTGGGTGTGCAGGAGGCAACCGATCAATGATTCTCTCTCATCATTGATGTTTCTATCTCTCTCCCTCTTCTTTCCTCTCTGAAATCAATAAAAATATTTTTTTTAAAAAAACTGCAGCCGAAACCGGTTTGGCTCAGTGGATGGAGCGTCGGCCTGCGGACTGAAAGGTCCCAGGTTCGATTCCGGTCAAGGGCATGTACCTTGGTTGCGGGCACATCCTCAGTGGGGGGTGTGCAGGAGGCAGCTGATCGATGTTTCTCTCTCATCGATGTTTCTGGCTCTCTGTCCCTCTCCCTTCCTCTCTGTGAAATATCAATAAAATATATTAAAAAAAAAACTGCACGCATGTACTTTTTAAGAAAAAATGTATTAACATATAGCATATCTACAGTAAAGTGTATACATCATAAGTGTGCAGCTCAAATAAAGTTTACAATCTGATCACACCCACGTAACAAGCACCCAAATATAATAAAATAAACAGAATAATACCAGCATCTCAGAATCCCCCAAGTACCCCCACCCCAGCACTGCCCAATTCGGGGTAACCTGATAGCATAGAGGAGTGAGTTTCGCCAGTTTTTACATGTTTTATAAAGTGACTCATACAGTAGGTACTCTTTTTTGGTCTGGCTTCTAGCTCAACCAGTATGTTTCTGAGACTGACTCACATTTTTGAATATCTTTGTAGATCAATGCAGTATTTCATTGTGTGAATATATCATAGTTTGTTTACCTAATGTGCCGATGGCTACTTGGAGCTCTTTTCTTCCAGTTTTTTGACTTTACAAGTAATGTTGCAATAAGCATTCTAGTTCTTGTCTTTTGGTAAGCATATGTATATGTTTCTGTTGGTTATAGACCTAGAAATGGCATTAATTTTTTTTAAATAAGCCTATCTGTGGCTTTAGTGGATGATGCCTAACGGTTATATTAAATGACTATGCCAAAATATATGCCTACCCACAGTGTATGAGAATTCTTACTGATCCAGATCCTCACTGACACTTGATATTGTTGGTCTTTTTCATATGAGACATTCCTCTGAGTTTGTAGTGTTATTATATGGAAAATGTGTGTATTTTGAAACAATTTTATTTGTATAAAGAAAATAGGTATAGCATTCTGGCCTTAAAGAAATATTGTCAACCAAAGAACTTGTATGCATATATGCATAACCCATGGACACAGGCAGGGTGGCAGCAGCAGGCTACAAGGGGTGGAAGGGGCGGGGGAAGAGGACATATGTAATACTTTAAACAATAAATATTTTTAAAATAAAAAAGAAATATTGTCAAAGAAGTAATTTTTAGGAATAGTAGATGAGCTTTCTACATATTCTTCACAAAATACAGACACACAGCTTAGAGTTTTCGAGACCAAGTCTCCGATGAATTGAAGCCACAAATGAGCTGGTTAGCTTTCCATAAAATAAAACTTCTTCCTATCCAGAGTGGTACACCCAATGTTTGCTTGTAAAGAGAGGTTAGTCATTCCCAAGGCCTAGGGAATGAAGTGTTTGGGTGGATCACCACAAAGCCATCAGGGAGATCAGAAAAACTCATTTTCTTTTTGTTTTTCCAATAGTACCTCTATAAAATTCATCTTCCTATACTTGATATAAAAATTCCTTTTACTACATTAGGGTACTAGTAAAGCATAGAATCTGGAACCAGGTTGCTAGGATCTGACTCCTGGGTCTACTAGCTGTCTGACCTTGCCCAAGTTTCTTAGCCTCTCATGCCTCCGTGTCCTCATACATAAAATGTGGAAATAATAATACCTACTAAAGTGTTGTCATGAAGATTAAATGTGAGTTATATAAAGTGCTTAGAATAGTTCCTAGCACATGGTAGGTATTGTATAAATATTGGCCATTATTTCATAGTACTATGTCATGAAATTATGCTCTTTTTGCCTAAGATAACCCTGCAATAGTCCCTAAAGTCTGTCATCATATGTGGACAGACTCCTTCCAGAGAAGTCCATGAGCAAAGGAGGAGAAGTTACTAGCCTCAGACTAATTGAGGAGTCATGGATTACTGAGTCAAGCACACTGATCGGTATGACTTCCTGAATCTCTTGCATCTGTGAGATTTCCTAACTCTGGGATGAAGCCAGAAAGTGAATCTTAGAATAAGAAATGTGGCTTAGTATCTGGGCTTGCTGACTTTTAAATCTTGGAGCTTCTTGCCTATTTCATGAATAAAGTAGACCACCTGACCAAATAAAGACCTATCCTAGGGAAACTTATCCAGAAGTTAACCAAGAAATAAAAGGTTAATCTTGCTAAGCAATTATATCTGTTATGCTGAATTGTTGAAAATTATAGAAACCCAAACTCAAAAATGTCCAATGATAAGAGGAAATTTAGTATTTGTGAATAATCATGCTTCAGGTATATTTCGATCAGTGCTCTAACCCCATTTCTCTGAAATTGTTGTTGCAATACCCTGCTCCATGCCTCGAGGTGGCTGTCGGCAGAATCATGGCTGCCTGCTTTCTTGTTCACATCAAAAGACAGAGAGCATCTCTTCCTACAATCATTTAGCCAGAGTCCTAGGCAGCACTACAACTGAACCCACAAGACTGACTCTGAGGTAGGAGCTTTGGTGGAATGGGTAGAGATTATCTGAATAACCTACTCCAACCACGGCACACTCTGGCACTTGGCATATGTAAACCACCAAAATCTCCCTGCTGCTATGTTTCTGGAGGAGTGGAATAAATATTAGGGTGGGCAGGGACAAAAACGATGTTCCCATGATCAGAGGTGGTCACAGCATTAATTTGGATGTGGGAAATTGAGTAGGGGAAGGTAAGATGGAATCACATTACAAAAGAGCAAGGAAATGTCATAGAGAAACAAAGAGAAAGGTAAGAATCTAATAAAGATCATACCTGAGGCCAGTTTATTATGTTTTTGCTTATATCTTTTAAAAAATTGAATTTATTGGGGTGACATAGGTTCACAAAACCATACAGGTTTCAAGTGTACAATTCAACAAAACATCATCTGCACACTGTATCGTACCCCCATTACCCAAAGTACAGTCTCTTTCTGTCCCCATTTATCCCCACTTGGTCTACCTCCACTTACCCCACCCCTTTTCCTCTGGCTATTACTGTTGTCTATGTCTATGCGATATATATGCATATATATATAGATATATATATATGTATATATTATAGTGTTAAGTATTAACTATATATTAGGCAGTATAATAAGCACTTTACAGAAGCCATCTAATTAAATGTAATGATCATAATAACCATATAAGGTAAGTACTACTGTTATTTCTATTTTGTAGCTCAGAAGCAATTAATAAAAAAAATAGTCTAAAAAACACATTAAGTTTTTTAGTTTGGAAAGATACCGCCTAAGATTTATATGACTTTGGTTTATGAAAACCACGAAAGGAATGCATAATGTGAAGAGGATCTATTTCACTGAATAAATGTTCCAGGCGATATCGACACCCACTAGAACTTCAAAGAAATAGCCATGGGCAATGCTAATACCAAAAAGTCTGATGAAAGAATATGAATGATTCAGTTAAAATGAGCCACATAGAAATATCACTCAAGTCCTTGTCAAGGAGGAAAGTTAAACATCTTTTAAAGATATAATAATCTATAATAATAAAAGCATAACATGCAAATTGACTGAAGGACTGAACAGCAGACAGAACGACCGTCCAGAAGACCTTCTGGATGACCATGCCAGGCCAGCCAAGGCGGGTGCCATGCGATTGGTGTGTGTGGTGGGGGGGGGAGCGCGCCATTGCCCCATGATCACCCCACAGAGGGAGGTCCAGGCCACCTGGCTAGCAGAGCTGTGGCAGGTGGGTGGGGCCTCCCTCTGGGGGGCAATCGATCTGGGGGCCCCTCAATCAATCACCCCACAGAGGGAGGCCCAGGCCATCAGCCAGTGATGCTGTGGCAGGTGTGCGGCGCTGGCCAGCAATCACCACGCAGAGGCAGGCCCAGGCCAGCCAAGCGATCACACCCCTATGCCTGTCGCCCGCAGAGGAAGGTGACCAGTGGTGGAAGAGCGGGGCAGCACCACACAGATGGCAAGCAGTGGCAGCGGCGGGGCGGGGCCAGCTGCCGGCAGCTGGCAGCCGGGGGAAGGAAAGCCCCCATAGGCACCAATCTCCCGCCAAGCCTAGGGACCCTACCCAAGGGGTCCCAGATTGCAAGAAGGTGCAGGCCGGGCTGAGGGACAACCCCCGCTCCCGAGCACAAATTCATGCACGGGGTCTCTAGTTATTAATAATTTAGAACAAATAGGACAAATAAAGCAAAAGACAACTTGTCATGGTAACTAGTATATATAAGAAATCTACTATACTCAAGGGATAAAAAATAAAATAAGAAAGAATAAATGAATGTATAATAAATTGGTTTAAAAGTATAAATATATTTTAAAAATCACCCTTAGTGAACTGGAAAATCTGGGAGACATTCCTTATTCCAATATCTGGTCTGCATTTAGGACTGGATGAATCAGAGCCTTGAACCATTATGGCACTTCTTTTGATTAGTTCCAGTTTGATCATTTAGAAGCAAAATGAACCTAGTCCCCTCACCTGTAAAATAGTGGCTATAATACCTGCTCCACTGATCTGTGAGGCTTAAACATGAATATTACAAAGGGTTAAAGCAACACATTTTTTTCAGTTTTGTAGGTGAGGAAACAATTCATGGTCTGTGTGGCTTGGTTATGCTTGACACTGAATAGAAATAATGTAGTGAAGTCTTTTTTTAATATAAGCCTCAGAAGAGACAAATCATTTGCACAAGGAAAAACTCCTTCAAACAGTCAGAGAATGTAGCTTCAGCACCTGCCTGGGACTGTGAAATGCTCTACTTCAGCCAGATGGTCTCCAGATGACAGAAAGCTAAGGAATTAGCTCAAGTCCATTTGCAGTCTAACAAAGACTGACCTGTTTCTCATCAGACATTGTTCAATGGAAAGAATTTCTTTTGGCAGATTCATTAGGTTGGATTAACAAAATTTAGAGACAATGGGGTCTGAGGAATGATCTGACAAGGGAGGTTTATCTGCTGGCTTTCTCCTTAAGACATTTGCTGAATTTTGAAGTTGCTCCTGGAAGTAGTAAGGAAGTGGAAGAGAAAACCTTCAAAAACCAGGGAGGTATTTGGGCAGTTTCCACATTCTGACAAAACAGCTAGCATGAGGGATCCAGCAGTGGGAAGTGGTCCCGGGGCTTTCAGTCAGAACACTGGAAGGCCCCGCTGTGGGGAGTGAGCCTCCTCCTATTTGGCATTTAATCTCAGGGGTGAAGCGGTAGCCATAGCTTCCTGATTATTTAGGGTCTTAGTCCTAGTGGCCAGGTATGATGGTTAATCTTTTTAAATTTTTATTTTGTATTGGTTTTGGGGGTACCGCTTAGTGGATTAGCAATCATATTTACTTAGTGTTCTCCTTGATATTTCTAGTACCCCAACTGGCATCATACATCGTTATTACAATATTATTAGCTATGTTTCCTATGCTTTACTTACTTCCCTGTGACTATTTTGTAACCACCAATTTGTGCTTCTCAGTCCCTTCACCTTTTTCACCCAGTGCCCCCAAACCCCTCCCCCTCTGGCAACCACCAGTTCTCTCTGTATCTATGAGTTTGTTTCAATTTTGTTTGTTCGTTTATTTTGTTCTTTTTTTTAATATATATTTTATTGATATTTTACAGAGAGGAAGGGAGAGGGATAGAGAGCTAGAAACATCGATGAGAGAGAAACATCGATCAGCTGCCTCCTGCACACCTCCCACTGGGGATGTGCCCGCAACCAAGGTACATGCCCTTGACCGGAATCGAACCCGGGACCCTTCAGTCCGCAGGCCAACGCTCTATCCACTGAGCCAAACCGGTTTTGGCGGTTTATTTTGTTCTTTAGATTCCATATATAAGTGAAATCACATGGTACTTGTATTTCTCTGCCTGGCTTTTATTTCCCTTAGCATAAAACTCTCCAAGTCCATCCATGCTGCAGCAAAAGGTAAGATTTCATTCTTTTTTATGCCTGAGCAATATCCCATTGTGTGTATATATATATATATATATATATATATATATATATATATATCATAGCTTTTTATCCACTGTCTATTTATGGGCACTTAGGTTGCTTCCACATCTTGGCTATTGTAAATAACACTACCATGACCATAAGAGTGCTTATATTATTTTCAAGTTTGTATTTTCAAGTTTGAGTTACTTTGGATAAATCCCCAGAAGTGGAATCACTGGATGATAAGGCAGAGTCATTTTTAATTTTTTGAGGGAATTCCATTTTACTTATCAATTTGGCTACATTATGGTGCCCAATTGGTTGGCCAAATACTAGTCTAGGTGTTGCTGTAAACGTATTTTATAGATGTGATTAACATTTATAATCAGTTGACTTTAAGTAAAGATTGCCCTCAATAATGGTGATGGGCTTTATCTAATAAGTTGAAGACTTTAAGAGTAAAAACTGAGGTTTCCTGGAGAAGGAATTCTGCATCAAGACTGTAGCATAAGAATTTTACCTGAGTTCCAGACTGCTGGCCTGATCTATGAATTTCAGATTCAAGACTACAACCTCAGCTCTTTCCTGAATTTCTGTCTGATGCCAATCATACAGATTTCAGAGTTGCCAGTCCCCCAACTTCATAAACCAGTTCTGTTTCTCTGAGGAATTCTGATTGACATACCTAGTCATCAATCCTAACATGGCCCCCACACAAAGCATAATCCTTCAAACACATCTGAATTCTTAGGGTGCACAAATAATAGGACCTCATTTTGGGAAACTCCATACATCACTTGTAATTTGTAAACTCACTAATGGTAACTTTGCTGAATGAGACGGAAAATACCACCATTTCTGTATGAGGCTGTTTCAGGCTGTGATTAAACAGATTAACACAGTATTTTTAAAGCTGAGTAACTTAACTAACTTATTTATTGCAGCCATTTAAAGGACCAGCTGGAGACAATATCTAACATCGCTGCTTAAACAGCTGCACTGAGGCAATGGTTATTTTCAAACCAGATTGCTTAGATTTTAATCTTTGTTATAAACCATTTTTAAGGCCTCAATTTGTATTAAAGACAGCATTCATTTTATTTAGTGCCACAGCCCATACAATCTATTGCAGGGACAGATTAAATTTAAGCTAAAATGTCTTTAATTACTATATATAATGAATGACTATGTTGAGGGTGGAAATTGTTTGCATTCCATGGCCAAATTTTCATGAAAATCATGAATAATATAAAAACTGCAGATAAAGTTCAATAGTTCTTTATAGAGCCAATATGGAAATTTTGTTTTGAAGGCATCCACATTTTGTCTTAAACACCCCTTCATCTGTCTTTGTAGCTGTTATACACGTATGTAATTCATGATGAGACCCCTTTGGGCCGCAACACTGTCTACTTTTTCTCTCCTTTCTCATCTTTTTTCCCCACTGTCTCCCCCACCAGCCTCTCATAGCCTTTCTCATCTCTAATGTGTGGGATGGATCCTTCTCAGTAGCATTTTTCAAATCAATTAAAATAAAAGCTATCCATATTTCAAACAACACATTATATTATGAACTGTCCACTCTGAAAGACTATATTCAGGAAATGGAATGTTAGCTAAAATATATTTTCATTAATAGGCTATCTGTTATTCACAATTAGAATGAGAGCTAGGGCTTTGGCCAACATGTAAGAGTCCATGAGAACAGGGAGTTATTTCTTACTATTTGGTGGATATTTACAATTTCCCCCTGCATTTTGAATACAAAGTTATTGTGGATTTAAATGACTGTACAGGAAACATTTGTACATTTCTCAACATTCACAAGTCCTTTTAGAACATTTTATGGGCCAGGTAATGCATATTACACTTGTGATATTACAGTTATAATTCCTTTATGAATGGATAGACAACCCCAATATAAGGTTGGGTAGTGTGGCTGGCACATATAGAAAGAAAGAAAAGCTTTGAGGGATATTGTGGCCTATTTAAAGTGGATACATATTTTTAAATTCATGAGGAAGAATATGGAACAGCCTTGAAGGGCTAGTGCAAATGTGAATGATTTGGATTCATCAGAGATTAACATAATGTGACTCCAAGCAGTGGGCAGCTCCAAGCTAAGCTGGTTAGAAGAGGTTCTGAGCCTGTGGGAGGGGAGAGAGGGAGGCGGGAGGGGAACTGAAGTGGCAGGTCATAGTTTAAAGAAGCAGTAAAAATACAGTGGAAAACTAAGGAGTAAGAAATAAAAGAGAGAGTAGCCCATTTTCTTAGATGTCTCTTTCTGGAAGATTTCCTATGTCTCTTTCTGGAAGATTTCCTTCAGGCATTCATTGACCTTCCAATCCAGTCGATTCTCCCTCCCTGTCCCCCACTGATCTTTGTCCTGCTACTCTGTTTATATCCGCCATTGCACTTACCATAATGTGAAATTATTACTCTTACATCTTTTATTTGTGCCTGTCACTGGTCTGGGAGCTCTGGGAAGGCAGTAGTCTTGTTTATCTTGTTCATTGCTGTAATCCTCAAAGCGGTGCCCAGCACATTATTGTTGAATGATGGATTGGTTGATTGAATACATGAAGGAAAAACTAAAAGAACAATTTGCTTCTAGGCAGAAGCAATCAAGCATAGTGGATGAGTTAGTAGACAAGAAGATTTGCAATCAAATTTTGAGTCCTCCAAAATACTAGTTATGTGTGGTCAAATGCCTTAACTTCTCTATTGCTCCATTGCCTCATCTATAGGTAGGATACTCTGTCCTACCCTTTTCAGTGGCTGTGAAGATAAGAGATATTTTGTGTAAACTCATTAGCATAACACTTGTACTAGTGACCTATTGCTGTGTAACAAATTACCCCAAAACATAACAACTAGAAACAAGGAACATTTATTATTTCAACCAGTTCTGTGGATCAGGAATCTGGGAGCAGCTAAACTGGGTCTTCACAAGGCTGCAGTCAAGGTGTCTGTTGAGGCTGAAGACATCTCCAGGCTCATCTTGGGGAGGATCCGTTTCCAAGCTCACTCATGTGGTCACCAGCAGCCTCAGAAGATCCACTCCCAAGCTTTCACCTGAGCCTCTCCGAAGGCTGTCTCAAAAGACGGTAGTTGGCTTCCTCCAGAGGAAGCAATCCAAGCGACAGCTAGAGAGAAAGCTCAGGGCAAGTCACAGTCTTCATAACATATTCTCAGAAGTGACATCCCATCATGTCAGCCGTATCCTGTTTGTCAGAAGTGGGGGCCTCGAGGAGATTACATAAGGGCATAAATATGAGGAGACAGGGATCAGTGGGGTCATTTTAGAGGCTGCCTATCACAATAACTGAATAGCTAACATTTGACATGGCTAACTACCTGCCAGGGAAAGTACTTTATAGGTATGATCTATTTAATTCTCACACAGTACTGTGAGGGAGATACAGTTAGTGGTTGAGGAAATGAAGGCAAAGAGGTTAAGAAATCCTATAAAAGTCCAATTAGCATGAAGCATCCTCAGGCTTCAAAACATGATAATCTGACCTGAGGACCATTGTTTTAAGGTCAAGCTAACCTTCCTCTCAGAAATGAGTTCAATAAATGCTAACTGTTGTCATTAAATGCAAGGACAACAACTGTTGCTCAATAGTTAAAGAGCAGAGTAGGCAGACAGAACCCAGGGATATGGTAGCTTGACTCAAGAAACTGAGAAAGCAGCTGAATTTTCACATCCAGGAGCAAACACAGGGATTTCCTATATATTAAGCCCAGGGATTCGGGCCCTTGGGGAGCATCTTGGAGGCTACAAAGAATTGGTCTGACTAAGAAAGGAAAGAGCTTTGCTGAAGATAGTATCATAGTTTTATAATATGGGACAGCTTCCTTGGCACGGATGCCGGTCAAGATTTATAGAGCCTTAAACGTTTGCCACACTATCATGATTTTTTTTTCAGGGTAAATAATTTGGCCTGTGAGTCCCCAGACTAAGTTATTGTTTTTGGCTAGAGAAAATAAAAAAGAGCATTTACCAAAATGACATGACCCTTTTATGTGTTTCTCTATATTTTAAAATATTGTTTCTAAAAACGATCCATGACTCAAGAGCTAGGCTTGGAAGTAACGGCTCTGCACGTGGTAACTGGCAAACTGGCCCACCACTCGAGGCCTTGACAACACTTATGGATCTGGCAAAAACGAGTTATTAAGGAGTGAAGGCAACCATCTCTTCTAAGCTACACATATGTTCACAACATCTGGTTAGAGGACAGGAAACAGTGGGAAAAGGTAATTTATTTGGATTTATGCTTGCAAGTTACATCCAAAAAGAGAGTTTCAAAGAAAGCTACAGCTGGTGTTCAGATAATCAGCCAAGAGTGCTAGCAAAGCCCCAACAGAAAGTGGTGTGAGTCTGTGAATGTTTTCAAGGAAAGAGAAAAAATGGATTCCTTGACTCTATAACACTGAGCCAGAATAATGACATGTAGAAAGTTCTTCTCTTTCTAGAGAATGACTCACTTTGAGAAATGCAGTGTGAATTTTAAAATTGGAGAATGAATTATTTGGAGGGTGACTATATTGCATTCCTAAGTATCGTTTCATTTCAGGAAGGATTATGTTGAAACTTCAGTTTCTGTTCTTCAGAAGTTTGCTTGGAATCATGGGATTGCAAATTTTTGGAGCTGAAGAGGACATTGCAGGTCAGAGTCCATCTGAGAAGTGATGTTTGGGGACTAGGGACTCGGAAGAAGGTTGCCTTGTTGCTAGTATGATAAAGTTCTACTTGATCATGTTTCTGACTGGGCAGAAAGAGGGGTGGAACAAAGAACCAGCGGAATATATTATGGAATTTGCTTCTTTCCCTAATGAATGGTGGTGGTTTGGGAGGAAGATGCACTAGAAAATCCTCTTTCAGGAGTCCTCAGGTTGTATTTACTGAATTTCCCTCATCCCACAGCAGTTTGGAGGAAGCTCTTTACTACAGCTGAAGAGAGGCTGAGTCAAAGTTCCTGTGAAAAAGTTCGATCTCCAAGGTGTTGAAACTGTGGAGTGCTGTGATAGTCCTTGAGTACTATTACATCACCAGTTCACACTTCACCACCTGAGTCAGTATAAACCATCTAAACATACACTCTTTGAGGGCAGAGTTCAGTCTGCGTCATTTTTGTATTCCTCGCTCTACCCAAGGTGCTCAACGAGTTGCCATGAATTTTTTTCCTGAGCATTTTATAAGAGTTTTTCTGAGCCCAACTGACGAGATATGCTGGGGAGCAAAATCTCAATGCTCCCACCATGGATATTGAATGGTAATTAGTAATACTTCTTAGTATGCCGGCTGTGGAGGCTCAGATCAGTATGTCCATAGCCTGACACCTACACCCTCCACTTCTCACAACCTGAGCAAATCATACCCTCATACAAGGGCCAGAAGCATCCAAGGACAGTTCTTTTGGAGTCCTGGCTGATTCATGAAAGCATGTATCTATCAATTAAGTAATTAATTTATTTAATGAGCACCTTCATGTTAGGCACTGTCCCACATGCTTAGAATCAAAAGACAAACACAACACAACACCTTCCCAAAAAGGGCATCTTTTTTTTTTTGTATAAGAAAAGCATGATTCAGGGAGAAACCAAGATGGCGGCATAGGTAAGCACCTAAATTGCTGCCTCGCACAACAATTTCAAAACTACAACTAAAAGACAGAACGGACACCATCCAGAACCACAGGAAAGCTGGCTGAGTGAAAATTCTACAACTAGAAGGAAAGAGAAAAGCTCACAGAGAATTGGAGGTACAGCAAAGGGTCTTTGTGCGTGCAGAGAGGAAGGGCGGCTGAGAGCCTGGCTGACTTTCTCTGGTGGAAGGGGGAAGGAAGCCCCCGACCGCACTGAACCCCAGTTCTGACTGCACTGAACCCCAGTTCCGGGCGAGCCCCTGGGGACCCACACTCTTACGGGGGGAGTCTGGACTCTCAGGCGGAGACTCGGGAGCCAGGGAAGGCGGAGGACTGAAAGCGCGCGCGCGCCAGTGCGCACAAAGGCTGTGGAGGTTGCCACAGGCTTTCCCTAGTGGAAGGGAGTCAGAGGCTCCTGACTGCACTGAGCCCCAGTTCTGACTGCACTGGACCCCAGTTCCAGGCGAGCCCCTGGGGACCCACGCTCTTATGGGGGGAATCTGGACTCTCGGGCGGAGACTCGGGAGCCGGGGAAGGCAGAGGTCTGGAGGCACACGCGCACAAGGGCAAGGCTGACGGGAAGCCAAGACTGTCTGCTCTGCCCTGAGACTCCACCCCATCCAAGCTGAACACAGAGGCTTTTGCAATTTGGCAAATCTAATCCTACAAGGCTGTCTCCAGCACCGAACTTCTCCCAGCATAGACACAGCTGATCCTCACAGCCAACTGGCCTGGAGGTCAATTCTTCCCAGTGATACCAACAACAATCAAGACTTAATTACAACAAGGCTGTACACACAGTCCACAAAGGGGTGCACCAAGAGTGTCCACCTCGGGTTAACTGGGGAGGCAGACCCACTGGGCCATATTGGAAACCTAGCACACAAATCTACCTTACCAACTCAGGGAAGCAGTGAAAATGCGGCGTCAAAGAATCAGATCACAAACGAAAGAAATGGAGGAAAACAAACGACTGGATATAGAATTCAAAACCATGGTTATAAGGCTTTTTAAAAATATCCTAGAAAAGGCCGATAAATATAACGAGACCCTCGAAGATATGAAAAAGGACCAACTAGAAATTAAACATACACTGACTGAAATAAAAAATATTATACAGAGACCCAAAAACAGACAAGAGGAACACAAAAATCAAGTCAAAGAATTGAATTACAAAGAAGCAAAAAACACTCAACCGAAAAAACAAAAAGCAAAAAAAAAAAAATCCAAATGTTGAAGATAATGTAAGAAGACTCTGGGACAACTTCAAGCGTACCAACATCAGAATTATGGGGGTGCCAGAAGAAGAGAGAGAGCAAGATACTGAAAACCTATTTGAAGAAATAATGACCGAAAACTTCCCCCACCTGGTGAAAGAAATAGACTTACAAGTCCAGGAAGCGCACAGAACCCCAAACAAAGGGAATCCAAAGAGGACCACACCAAGACACATCATAATTAAAATGCCAAGAGCAAAAGACAAAGAGAGAATATTAAAAGCAGCAAGAGAAAAACAGTTAGTTACTTACAAGGGAGCACCCATACGACTGTCAGCTGACTTTTCAACAGAAACTATGCAGGCCAGACGGGAGTGGCAAGAAATTTTCAAAGTGATGAACAGCAAGAACCTACAACCAAGATTACTCTACCCAGCAAAGCTATCATTCAGAATTGAAGGGCAGATAAAGAGTTTCACAGACAAGAAAAAGCTGAAGGAGTTCATCACCACCAAACCAGTATTATATGAAATGCTGAAAGGTATTCTTAAAGAAGAGGAAGAAGAAAAAAGTAAAGAGAAAAATTATGAACAACAAATACATATCTACCAACAAGTGAACCTAAAAATCAAGTGAATTAAAAACCTGAGGAACAGAATAATCTGGTGAATATAATAGAATCAGGGGCATAGAAAGGGAGTGGACTGATAATTCTCAGGGGGAAAGGAGTATGGGGGGTTCATGAAGAGACTGGACAAAAATCATACACCTATGATGAGGACAGTGAGGGGGGAGGTATGGCAGAAGGTGGGGTGGGAAATGGGTGGAGGGGAGCTATGGGGGGAAAAAGGAGAAATAATTGTAATAATCTGAATAAAGATTTATTTAAAAAAAATTAAAAATTAAAAAAAAAGAAAAGCATGATTCAATTTATAAAATGCCTGTGTACATTTCACTTATCAGAAATACATCTCTTGCCTAAAGCTGCATCATCTACAGTCAAACAAACAAAAAAACACTCAAAGTCTATCACTTATGTGGAGAGTACGTCTCATCATTGTAAATGAAGCATAACACACATAAATAGTCAATAAATACAGACACTTTTCAAAAAAGGGCCTAAGACTGAAGACTGGGGTTTTCATATCTATTATCTCACTTGTTAGAAACATCAACTTGGACAAGTCATCTGTCAAATGGGTGAATGAAAATTGCCCATTACTGTAGTTTCAGCACTCAGCCTACAATAAATAAACAATGAATACATCTTAAACAAGTCACTGAATAAATACTATCTCTTCTGCATTATAAAATGTAGTCTCATTCTCTCAGAATATGAAGAGCCCTGAGTAATCATCCTTTGGAATGACACGTGAAATCAATCATTCATTCAACAAATACGTTTTAAACACCTGTTATATGCCAGACCCTGTGCTGGGCACTGGGTAACAAGTGGTAAGCAGATACAGACTCACTCTGGAGAGAGACAAATTATGAGAGTATTTCAGAAGTCTAGCTAATATCTGGAACATGATCATTTATTTAAAAAATGACTCCAATTAATATGCAGTCTGGCCCTAAAGTTGCTTCATCATTTTCCCTCAGGAGTAGGAAATTGTGAAGACTACAACTTTGAGAAGTGATCCTATTTTCATCTATAATAATTTTACTTCTTTTCTTCTAATTCTCTTTGTTTCATCTGTATATTTTTTATTCAAGCCATCTGCATTGGAATAATTCTTTTCAAGGATAACATTCAAATATATTTTACATTCTGTCTAGCTCAGACAACAAACTGACTGACACAGCCATGGGGCTAAAGCCCAGACCTGGATATCCTTAGACACGGGATTATAAGGAGGTTCTGAGAAAGGTTCTGAGGAGGGGTGGTAGGAGGGTTCAGGCTCAGGACAACATCTACTAGTAACTACCCACGCTGTAAGATTGCATCTCAACATTTCCACAATGGCACAGCCATGAAGATGCCCAATGAAGCATCTGCACAGCTAGTCTCTGGATACTGCAGAGCCCCAGGCAGTGCTAAGCATTGGGAACATTTACTCTACTTCCATATGCTCTGCAAAATGAAACTGGCCACCATTATAACCCCCATTTCAAAGTACTCATGTGTGGACTTGTATACAAGCTCTTAACTGGTTAAAATGGTTAAAATGGCAATTTCTAGTTTGTGTCAGACCTAAAATTGGGTAGAAATACAGACTCTTTGCTGTTTCCAGGGAAACAGTGGTTTAAACATTTTATACCTAGTTTTGTATTTGTTTCACCCAATCACATGGATTTCCCCAAATGGCAAGTCATGAACTGCAAGTTCTAAGAAGCTGACATTTCAGTTACTGTTATATCTTGTTTATGTAGATTGTTATTTGTAAAAAAAAAAAAAATAGGATGGGTTGCCTCTGGTTATTTGGAGTAGGAGGAAGGATTAAGAAGAGCAGGGAATAACTCTGTCTTTAGTTCAAAACACAGAGAGGAGGCTCAATTTGCTCTAAGGGGTTGGGGGGCACCTGGAGAGACCAGAGGGTTCAAGTGGAGGTGCCCTTGGAAGGTGGCTGATCCTGAGATTTAGAGAAAAGACGGGGCCAGGGGCAGTTATGCCTCTTCATGAGGATTTTCAGGCTAGTGGGTGGGGTTCTTCAATAGTTTGGGGGATAGTCCACTGAGCACTGAAATAAGAAAAACCAGGAGGACAAGAAGTAATTCTGAGGGAAAATAATGCAGAAAATGATCTTGCTTTACTTGGACTTCTGGTTTTGCACTGGATTAATGGTCATTTGTAATGCTATTTCATTAAGCATAATGAAAAGGTTTTGGTTATAGTGACAAAATGAAGACAGTGGGAATTTTAACTCATTGAAATGAATTGGTTGCCCCTTTCTCTCTCTCTTCTCCCTTCCCTGTTGTTTTCTTCTTTATTCTCTTTCTTCCTCCCCACATCCTCCCCTCATTCCTCTTTGCCTCTTCTCCTACTTCTTCCCCTCTTCTTTTTCTGAAGGAAGGAAGGAGTTGTTCCCCTGACTCCCACAGGCTTACCTTACAAGTGCAATCCCCATTAGTGTTCTCTAGGAATTAAATCTCATTGTGTACCCAACACCTAATGACCCTCAACATATAACTGCAATATTTGGCTAGACTTTCCCACTTGCTAGCTCTAACATGCCCCATTTCCCAACCTCCACCACCATAAATACCCAAACACAAGCTTTGGGTATAAACTTAAGATAAAAAGAAATCCATGACTTACTGATTTTTAGAATATAACAGACCATCAATGCTCTCATCATTGTTTCCCCATTTCCTAGCATAACACCTACCATAGAGGAGGCATCCAGAGAAAAACATTCTTGAATAAATTATGACAAATTCATAAACATAGTCACACTAGAGTCTAAATGTAGACTTTCCACAACGTTACATTTCCAAGGAGAAACCTCAATTTCTTGAACAGTTTCATAACAAAAGTTAATTTCTTTTATCAAGTTTCATCTCTCACCCCATGGCCATTTTCACAACAAATTGTTTATTTGTGGGCCAGGCTTACAAATTGATGAGCAGTGAGTTAAAAAGTCAGCTTTATTCTCTTTTTCCCTGCCCCCAGAAAACATTCATCATATTGGGTACCAGGGATACACTGTGAACAAGATGGAATCAGTTTGTGGCTCAACAGAACTTACCTTCTATTGGATATATAACCTGCTCAGATTGTCAGATGGGTCAGACTCTTCAGAGCTGAGTAATTCTCTCCAGAATATTACTCAAAATTTCAATTACTACATGTCTCTGGCTGAATATTATAGAAGTTAAGATCATGAATGCTGAAGTTATACTGCATTCACACCTAAGCAGTGAGTATATCAAAAGCATCTAGGTAGGTGGCCTTCTGTTCTTCCTAGAGTCAAGGTCACTTCCTTATATTGGAAAGATGCTTTTATATGCATTTAAACTTTTCAGCCCATAAAAAATAATTTAGAGCTTATAATTTGGTCTAATTTTTTATAACAACAATTAAAAAGAACCCACACTCAGACAACTGGCCTATATTCAGTAGTGTGTGTGCTAGGACTTATTTTTTCCAAGAGGACATAAATCATCATTTTCTCTAAATATGACACACATTGATCCTGTTTTCTCTGTAGACAACAGCTAACATGTGAAAGTCAGCTCATGGGTGTGGGTCATGGCCTGACATGTTGTCAAACAGCTGCCCACACAGCACTGGAAATGACTTGTGGTGGGTCTGGAACCACTGTGGAATCTGTCCCTAGCCCACTTCAAGGCAGGCCTTGCCAATGGAACTTCCTGTGTGCACAACACACAAAGAGGAATGGCTTCCAGCTGAGCAAAGCAAACAAATCGAAATCACTTATTACAACATAAAGTTGTTCATGATATGCTTGAACCAGGGCATCCAATGTCAAGAAACTGAACACTGAGACCAAAAGGAAAAAAAGAGAGAAGGTGAGAAGGATAATATAAAGTCAATAATTCAATATCAGAACCAGGAACCCATCCAGAAAGGGAAGCAGAGTGCCTTGGTACAGAGCCGGAAGTACAAAGGTCCAAGAATGTGTTTCTGAACAACAAGCATTTTTAAAAATTCTTGTGCCCTGACCCAAAATGGCAGAATCAGCAGTATATAGAAACAGTGGAAACAAGCTAGAAAACACCGGAGCTCATTCATATGGAGAACATGACTTGCTATGGGAAAAATTCTGCATTCCATGCCTCATTCTTGATTGTCCAACCTCCAAGTTCATGTCTTCTTCCTTTCCTAAGGTACGTTATACCCACTGGAATCATGAAGAGAAAGTTCTTAACCAACTTACATCCCTTTATTTAAGCTTCTGAATGAAATTTGAAATAGTAGTAAAAGAAAATAATAATCTGAATAATTGTCACTATCTATGGGATGGAGATCAATAGTCTCTCGATCATTCAGATACTTAAACAATAGATCACAGGATTTTGTCTCTTTGCCAGCAAAACATTAAGATGATTGAGTGCACTTTCCATCTTTCCTCTGCATATGTGGAATCCTATAAACGTTTGTGCACATTAACCAAATTCCTTTTTTAAGAAATAAAAAAATCTACCTCCCCCTCACAAAAAAAAAAAAAAAAAAATTAAGAGTCCCAAGATGTCTAACCTCTAAGCCTAACTTTAATTTCCAAGTTTCCAAGGAGAATTCTCCAAATAATTTTTTTTCCAAAAATGGCATTTTAACATTTCACCTATTTAGGGGAGCTTATGAGGAAGTTTAATGAATAAGTTTTAAATGGACCAAGCATCTTCATTCTCTGACAAAGACCCAAACCAAGCAACCAACAAATCTATATACATAAAAGGCCAGCGACCAAACAGCAGAACGACTAGTCGCTATGACACGCACTGACCACCAGGGGGCAGATGCTCAATGCAGGAGCTGCCCCCTGGTGGTCAGTGCACTCCCACAGTGGGAGCACCACTTGGCTGACCAGGATGAGCAGCGCTCCCACAGCCGGCCAATCCCTGCAGGCCATGCTCCCCACCAGTGCATGAGTCCATGCACTGGGCCTCTAGTAAGTAATAAGTAAGTAAGTAAATGGGAAGATACAGCTGCATTACGTGATTCAGTGGTCCCTAGTCTTGTGCTTAAATGTGCCTGTTAATGTCAAAGCTTAACCTAATGTGCAGCATAGGATGGGCATTGGGAGTCTTAAGTTAAACACCAAGGTTGTGTTTCCTGGGTCCTCAATAATATTCCAGTTGAGTCTCTAGCATGCCTGTCATAGCTATCTTTGTCTCATAGTTACTCTTTACCCATGAGACAGGAATATGTCCCAGGGTCTAATGTATATATTTCCCATTTCCTTATGTGTCCTCTCCCTGAGAAGCCTGAGGTTGTCCCAGTGTTGTATTTGTCCCGTGTCACACACTGCCTTAGGATAAGGTCTCACAGAAAAACCACACAAGCATCTCTGGGATGTGAATTTTAAAATGAGAGGAAGTGATAAAATGAAAAGATTTGGAAGATAGTGGGGTGAGAGAGGAAATTCCAGCTCTGGCCCATGTTAACTCAATTTATTGGGCATTGTTCCATGCACCAAAAGGTTGCTGGTTCAATTCCTGGTCAAGGCACATGCCTGGGTTGTGAAGTCCATCCCCAATAGGGGTGTGCAGGAGAAAGCTGTTTCTTTCTCATTGTTGTTTCTCTCACTCTCTCTTTCTCTCATCTCCCTTCCTTTCTATCTAAAATCCACTTTTTTAAAAAAGAGGAAATTCCAGGAAATGGAGAAAGAATAAATTTAAAAAGTTAAGTCAACATGAGACTAAGTATTACTGGTTGACAATACCAGGGGCAACCTGCATGGGGGCTGAGTTCAAAGCTATCAAACTTAGGATCTCCATTTGAGGACACTGCATGTGTGCTGTTGGGAGCTACATGAGTTTCCCTTTTCACTGTACTCCTCTGAGGAGCATTCATGGATAGCAGCCAGAACCTCACCTAATGATCATCCTAAAGTGTTCCAAAATTTTGCTTAAGAGCCTACCTCCCAAACTACCCACCTCATATGGACAGCTCTTTCTTCAGTAGCCCAAGTCATTCATAAATTGTCTATCCTAGACACTTAGGTTGGAGTTGATATAGTGGAATGGAAACCCTCTCACACCTAAACAATTTGGAAATAGATTGTCATTGTGTTTTATCATGAGTTATTTCTTATAGGGAGCAGTTATAGGGTTAAGCCTCAGACTGACCTGCTGGCAAAGTTGCAAACAAGTCCCAGCTTGGAGGGCACAGCCCTCTAAGCATAATTAAGCTTGATCTTGTGACTGCTCCCTAGATCTTTCCTGGGTAGCTAATGGGCTGTGGGAGGTGCAGCAAGTGCTGTTAAAACAAGTGAAACTTATAAGAACATTGTAAATTACCTTATTTACCCCTGACTATAAAATAAACCATCAGCTTGCAGTCTGGATCTGTTCTGTGGCCTCAGCCAGGCACAGAAGATCCACCCAGCTTATTCTCTTTGTCTGTCTTTTTCTTCATCCTTCACCAGCCCTCCCTCAGGTTCTCCAAACCCTTGGCTGTGCTGGCACGGCACAATTTCTGGTATATTATAATTTTCTGGTGGTTTCTTCATTTTATTTAAGTTTTTAAGTTACTTATAATTATTAATATTAGCTTATTATAACCTGCTTTATTTATTAGTTATATACTCCTTTTTTCATAATATACTAATGTGTGGTTTCTCCAGAGTTTGGTCTATTTTGTTAGCTACTTTAAAATAAGATTAACTTTTACTGTGTTGTTCTTCTCTGTTGTGTAATAGTTTAGTTTTAAAGTCTATTTCATTGATTCCTAATTCTATTTTTATTATATCTTTCTTTACTCCTTGGGGGGTTTATTTTGTTTTTCTTTTCTTCCTGCATAAAGTGTACAAATAACTCATTATTTTTCAATCTCTGTTTGGTTTTCTAAAACAATTGTTTATGGCTACATATTTGCTTGAAAGCACCATTTTTTTCTACACTTCACAAATTTTGTCAGTCTTTTAAAGTTATCATTCAGTACTATCTCTTAACATTTTTATTATGATTTCTTTTTATCCCATAAATTACATAGCAGTTTACTTTATTTTCTATATATGTGGGGGTTTTATATTAATATATTTTAAATGAATTTGTAACTTATACTTATTGCGGTCAAGGACAATGGTCTGTATAATGTCTATTTTTAGAAATTTATTAAGTTTTTTTTGTAGCCTGATATATAATCAATTTTTAAATGTGTCCTATGTGTGCTTGAGAAAAATGTGTTTTTTGTAACTGTCAAATACATAAACCTGTATGTGCTCATTAAGTTGAGAATGTTTTAGGTATTTTTTACATCTTCTATTTCTTTGCTGATTAATGTGTATAACATTGAAAATCCAGAGAGATATGTTGAAGTCACCCACTGTAATGGTGGGTTGATAATGTTACTCCTGTAATTTTACCTATTTATATATTTCAAGATTATTTTATTAGAAGCATACATGTTTAAGATTGCTTTATATTCTTAGTGACTTAAAACTTTTATTTTTATATAGTGATGGCTTTCTTAGCTGATAATATTTTAGTTTTAAAATCTATTTTATTGGATTCAAATAGATTTATATCAGCTTTTGGGGGCAGCTATACCAGCTTAACATTGTACCACTACCCCTCACCCTGAAAAGGAACTGTTTTAGAAATAATCCCCAACAATGGCATACACACACACACACACACACACACACACACACACACACACAACACTTCCCTAGTGAATTCACTAGACCAGTGGTCGGCAAACTCATTAGTCAACAGAGCCAAATATCAACAGTACAACCATTGAAATTTCTTTTGAGAGCCAAATTTTTTAAATTTAAACTTCTTCTAACGCCACTTCTTCAAAATAGACTCACCCAGGCCGTGGTATTTTGTGGAAGAGCCACACTCAAGGGGCCAAAGAGCCACATGTGGCTCGCGAGCCGCAGTTTGCCGACCATGGCACTAGACAAATGAATTTTAACTTTGGAAAATTAAGAGAACATTTGGGGTGACTTGCAGCAGGCAGATGTATGTTGTGGTATCAGTATGCTTCCTTGTCCTATTCACTCCTCTTCCATGCCCATGATATATCCCCCTCTCTGATTGTGCTCAAGACTGCCAGTACCCAATCTTCAACTTGAAATTGTTTTAATTCTGCCTCTTTGAATTGTTCTCCTTTTTAAAAGGTCTGTCCTTTCTCAATCCTATTGGCTTTTTGGCAAGAAATTCACCTTCTGCATTTTTTGCCTTTTACATTCTTACGTATAATTTTCTATTATAACATTATATAAATAAATGAATAATATAAGTAAAATACGAAGAAATATTTTTAAGTTCAGAGAAAAAGAATATTCATTTCACCAGCAATCATACCTCTAGATACCACCATTACTGATGTTTTGCAATATTCCTCCTGGTGATTTATATATACATATTTCTTTTTACAAAACTACTATCACCTTCTATATTCTGTCTTATGATTTCCCTCTAAGGGTTATATCATGGTTGTTGTTTTTTTCTCATGGCAATAATACTCTTAAGGACATGTTTTTTTTTTCATTAGCTTTTGGTTGCAATTCCTGTTCAATCATATGACTGTACCAGACATTATTGAGTCTATGTTGTAGTATATTTGGGTTGTTTCTATTTGGGTTGTTGCCGTTGAAAAAAAGAATGTTCATATGAACATTCTTGCTCATAAATCATTGCCTAGATCTCTGATTGGTTTCTTACGATAAGCTCTTCGAAGTGGATTTCTGTCTCACACTTTGTTTTGTTTTTCTCATCTCACTGTTTTTTATTATTCCTTTTGAGAAATGATCACCAACTCAGGCTCCTGCAATATCGCATCCCAGCTGAGTCCATGGCTTCATCAGGCCTCTGTCTGGGAAGGCAAAAGAGTCATAGCAGATGCTTCCTTAGATTTTATTCACGTGAAAGTCTTTGTTTGGTCATATATGTAGCCAATCCATTCATAATTGTAAATTCTTAGTGAGAAATAGTGAAAAAAGATCCTTTATAAATCTCCTTGCCTAACACCCAGTAAGGTGTGAGCATCATCCACTTCAGCTGCAATGATCCTGTGCCTGGTTATGAAAACCACACTAAACATCATGACTTCACAATCATTTGGAGCATTTAGATCCTGCATCTTTTTTTAATCTAAATACAACTACCAGCATTTCTTAACACCCTGACTATCCATTGTTCAAATTTTAGCTGAGCCTTACCTGGAAATTAAGGACTAGATTCACCTTTTGACTTTTCCACTGGTCTGATAGCAAGTTTGAATAGCTTGCATACTGGACAGTGCACTTCATATTTCCCCATTTTTGGTTGGAATTGGGGCCTATAAAGAATCTACTAAGACCAATTAATGTATAGGGCAGAGGTCTCTGACTATCCACTTCACTGTTCTTCGGCATCATACGCTGAAGGCTCTGTTGTCTGTGTTAAGGAAAATCTGGGGATTTTACATATATGTTAAACGAACAATAGCAATAACAATAGCTCCCCATTTATCACATTCTTTTTTTTCAGAAGCTGCATTCTATACTTTTCATGCCATTTCCTTCAATCCTCTCAACATCCCAAAACACCTCTGAGATGAATATGATTGTTTTCTCTGTTTTACAAGTGAGAAAACTGAGGACAAGTCAGGTAGGGAGTCTGACAAAAGACTAACTCAGGCAAGGTATTAAGTCTTAAAATAGAGATTTGGGAACTGTCATCCACAGATGATTGTGGATACCATGGATGCAAAAAATAATTAATAAAATAGAAATTAAGAAAATCAAGGACCGATTTGGGATAATATTTAAAATGCAGGTGGAGAAAGATGAGTCAACAAAGGTGACTGCAAAGAAATGGTTAGATTAGTGGAGAACCTGAAAAAATGGCAAAGGAGAAATGGCTTTCAAACAAATACCATCAAATGCCAGAGTAATAATATAAGGCCTAAAACATAGCTATTACTCAAAGTATTGTCAAGTGGTGGTGAATATCCAGCTCAAATTGAATACAAACATTTATAACAGTACCAATTTGCATAGTGTGTAGTGTGCATGTGTAGGTGTGTGTGTGTGTGTGTGTGTGTGTGTGTGTGTGTGTGTGTGTGTGTTGCAGTAAGTGGCTATAAGAGTAGAGAGTTGGGTGACGCCATGGTTTGCTATCTGCAGATGTGTAGATAGGGCAAGAGCCCTGGAACGTTGGCGATTCTGTCATGCGGATGAAGTGGATGAAATGATGCAGCATGGGGAAGGCCTGCATAAAAAGGAAGTAAAGCCAGGAGATGGGTAGTGTATAGGCATAAAAGGCAGCTGCAGAGGGACTAGAACTCTTGATTACGTTAAAGTTATGGCATGTGACTTAGGGACTCAAAGGGAGAGAAGGCTATGATACTAGTTTCTACCATAGAACATTTCCAGTTGGTGTAAAGAACAGGTATGGTCATAGGTAGATAGAGCAAAAAAGGAAACAAAGGCCATTGTAGTGGAGACTATCAAGGAATTTTGAAGTGAGGGGGCTACTTGAGTAATTCCACTGCCATCAGACCTACACACAGCAAAGGGGTCTCCAGCTTGTCTACCAGCAGGGTGCAAGCAACCTGCCGATGGCAGCAGCATGGCAGAGTAGACTTGCCTTGTTGACATAGCTATTGTCTTTCCCATAAACCAATGCATGAGGTGCTGCAATAGAAAGAAAGTAGAGTGGGAGCTGAGTCTTCAAATCTAGTGAATGAGGAAAGCTAATGATGCAAACCAAGGATGCAGTTGGAATAGCTGGAGAACAGCTAATGGCATGGCGGTGAGTCATGGTAGCTCTTCATAACAGGCCACCAGGATCTCATCTCCCACCCTCAGCCAGACTGATGGAAGTTCTAAAAATATCCAAAGAGACACAGTCCCAAAGGCAGCGCTACTTCTAGCAAACTGCATCCTCTCTTCTGTGTGTTTCTGGAAATGCAGAAAGAAATGTGTTCTCTGGCCTCTGGAAGATGTTCCAAGTTTAAACTGCGTTTTTTTTTAGTCTTGGAAGATGTTGATGTCAGAGATTAATTTTCTCCAGGAAAGAGTTTATTCAAATCAGCGCAAGCTTTTTGCTAAGCATTTCCAGTTTCCTCAAACATAAGAGATCAAATCTCTCAGACATGACTGTCTCCACCCAGCTACACTCGGCAGCTCACAGGGACAGATGACGCTAGTTTCTGTTTGTTAGTATCAGTAATTAGTAACTCTGTTCTCTTCAAAGACACAGCCTGTTACTGCAGAGCACACAGACTGTGCACCCAGATGAGATACAGGAGAGAGGAAGGACCATGTATGGTCTGTGCAATGGAATAGATGTAAATCTTGGAGACAGGTCAATCTGAATTTGAATTCTAGCTTTGCTACTGAGAGCTTTGTCATCTTAGGAAATTAACCATTTTGTCACTATGAAACAACTAGCGACCCAGTGCACGAATTCATGCACGGGTGGGGTCCGGCCTGCCCAACCCTGATCGGGCCCAATCAGGGCCAGGCCTGCCAGGGGGAGGAGCCATGGGTGGTTGGCTGGCTGGCCCCGCCCCTGATTGGTGTGGGGTGGGCCCATCAGAGGCAGAGCTGTCTGGGGGGATGGGCCGTGGGCCTATCAGGGCTGTGGGGGCCCATCAGGGGCAGGGCCAGCCAGGGGAAGCGGCTGCTGGTGGTTGGCAGGCCGGCCCCACCCCTAATCCGGGTGGGGGTCTGATCTGGGGTGGGATTTGGCAGGGGTAGGGGTTGTAGGAGGTTGGCCGGCTGGCCCTGCCCCCTATTGGGGTAAGGGGAGTGTTCAGGGGTGGAGCCAGCCAGGGGGAGGGGCCGCGGGAGGTTGGCCCGCCAGCCCCACCCACGATGGGGCAGTGAGCTGGCTCCATTGGGCATCATAGCGACCAGTGGTTCTGATCCTTACAGCATTCCGGTCACTGGCTTTTTATATAGAGAGAGATATTAAATTATGTACTTACCCAAAATGAAAATAAAAGGTATCAAACATAAGTACAGGCAAGCAAGACTTTAGTTCTTAAAATGAAGAAAGATGGTTTTCTTAAGTTAATCAAGTAGCTGATTAACACAACGTAACACATAACTATTTTAATGAAACATAGAATCTTTGCTTTCTCGGTAGAAAACTTTTCTTTATATATATATTCATATATATATATATATATATATATATATATTGATTTTAGAGAGGAAGGGAGGGGGATAGAGAGATAGAAACATTGATGATGAGAGAGAATCATTGATTGGCTGCCTCCTGCACGCCCCCTACTGGGGATTGCGCCTGCAACTTGGGCATGTGCCCTTGATCGGAATCGAGCCTGGGACCTTTCAGTTCGCAGGCCAATGCTCTATTCACTGAGCCAAACCGGCTAGGGCTAGAAAACTTTTCTTAATATTATATCTGGAAAAACCTTGTCCTTTCGACACAGTGAAAAAACACACACAAAAAAACTTTAATTCTGTATTAGCTTACTTTTGCAATTTAAACTCATTTACTCAGTTAAATTTATTCCAAGTAATCTTTGAGCCACAATTTCTTCATCTGGAAAAGGGAGACAATAACATTCACTCTACATAGTTCATGGCCAGATTAGTCATGATGACATGTGTCAAATGCCTGGTGACAAACAGTAGATGATCAAGTAATAAGTCCACTTATCCCCATCCTTTCACTTTTTTTTTTCTTATATAAATGCCATGCCTTGGGTTATACAATAGTGCAGAACGTAATGTGTCCCCTCACATTCCACCATTGAATTCCTATGACTAAAATAAAATCATAATTTTTTTTAGTTGATTTTTATATTCTTTCAACTATTTTTTTT
Source organism: Plecotus auritus (assembly GCF_963455305.1). NCBI lineage: Eukaryota > Metazoa > Chordata > Mammalia > Chiroptera > Vespertilionidae > Plecotus > Plecotus auritus. Next base: position 28,161,629 of record NC_137783.1, on the reverse strand, counting down.
TTTTACAGGTTGACATCTACCTCCTTACATCATTCTGGATTCCATCTTCAGTCATTAGATGGTATTTACCACAAAAAGACAAACTCTTGGAATACTAGCTTTTGGAACCCCTAATAAGAATGCTGGATATTATGTCACAGTCCAACTCATACACTACCCACCCAAGGGCTTTTGAACCAATTGCTCTTTTGGAATTACCCTTAACACATATAAATTAATGCAATACAAATGCAGGTAGATGTAAGACTAGTTCCGTAAATATATATACGTAATCTTGTTCCTTTAGAAATCCAAGCACTACAGACCCAACAATATTTATTTATTATGATTAATTATCCTCCAGATATTTTTCAATGATGCAACAAAAATCTACTAGGACAGCAGTTCTCTAATTTTGCTGCACATTGGAATTACTTGGGAATCTTTACAAATCCAGTGTTTTCTTTGCCACTCCCAGATATTTTGACTTAATTGATAAAGGGTTTGACCTGTGCATTGGGATTTTCCCAGAAGACTCTAATGTTCAGCAAAGTTTGGGAACTGCTATTTGAGGTTAGTAGCTACCCAAGAACCCTCATAGGAAAGCTGCTTACATCTGTACATGTGTGTTTATATTAATGTTACTCAGCTTGAGTTCACGGATTCATTCAATAAATATTTGTAGAAGATGTTGGAAGATAATAACATTGTTAAAATACGTTTTTAGTAGTTCTGGTTCAAGATGAAGCATAGAATTTGTTAGTCAAAAGCAGTGGTCTGCAAACCGCGGCTCGCGAGCCACATGCAGCTCGCGAGCCGCGTTTTGCCACTCTGTTGACTAATGAGTTTGCCAACCACTGGGATAGGGGCTTGATCACAAGGAACAACAACAGCCTGTAATTATTGGAATCGAGAGTCTAGGTCAGTGGTCAGCAAACTCTTTAGACAACAGAGCGGCAAACTGCGGTTCCCAAGCCGCATGTGGCTCATGAGCCGCAGTTTGCCAACCACAGGTCAAAAGGAATGGTGTTTGCTTTTTGGTGTGGTTGTTGTTTTTTGTTTTGTTTTTTAGTAAAAGGCAAACTATACAACAGAATAGCCGGTATCACTTTTCCTTTTACTTTGTTTTTCTCTATCGGGATACTCTGCTTCTAGCCACATACAAAAGTACAAAAGCAAGCCACGTAGGTGTGTGTGTGTGTGTGTGTGTGTGTGTGTGTGTATGTGTATGTGTACATACATATTTTTGTCCAGGGACAACAGGCTTGCTCAGGACTCATAGAAATCACAATGACACAATTCTCAGTCTCCTCATACCTACCCTTCTCTACATTCTCTTAATCTGCTACTCTTCCTAATCCCTACTCTTTGTAGAAGTGGCAGATCCCTCATCATGCAGGGGATTATGGAATGGGCCCGCGTCTTTCACACCTAATTATTTGACTGGGTGTAGAGGCAGAATAAATAAAGTGTTGAAATAAATTTAATATGGGCTTTGGAGCCAAAAGGATTAGTTAATTGAAATATTTACCTTTGGCATTGGCTGGCTACCTGGCTACTTAGGGAAATCAATGCTAGGGCCCCACCTTATAGGTGCTGATTCATTTGGTTTGGGTAGAGTCCAAATTTAGGTCATTTGGACTGGCCAATAGTATCTCATACATAGTTGGTGGTCCCTAAATGTTTACGGATTGAATACAGAAGTGAGCAAGTAAATGAAATGCTGAGAACCTTGGAACTTGCGGAAAAAGACACAGTCTGGATCCTGTGTTCATAAAATCTACAATCTAGTGTAAGATTCATGTGATACATATCCATGACACAATTAGAAAATAACATAGGACATCCTTCCTCAAACAAATATTTAATGAAGCAATTGCTGAAGCTATCTTCGAGTGATTAAGAAGGGGAAAGATAAACATAGAACTAACGAGTTAAGGAACAAGGCTTTGTGAAGGAAATGAAACTTAAACTGGATCTTGCAGATGTGGCAGCATTTAAGGGGTGAGGCTAGACATTAGGAAAGTGAAAAGCAGATGCATGTAATGATGGGTAATGAGTGATAACATCTGAATAAGGGGCTGGATGTCTTTGCAACTGGCAATAGTAACAGAGTTTGGAAGAAATCATGTGATAATAGACTCTTGATGAGTGGGACTTGCTCACCATTACAGTCCTAGTTCCTAGAAGAATGTGTGGCTTATAGTAGGTTCTTAATAAATGAGTAAATGAAAATAATAAGGAAGGAATAAAGTATGCAGTCTCCATTAGGCATTTATTTATCATTCAATGTTTGGTAAGCACCAATTAAATACCTGGTTACCTGCTAGTTAGCTAGGGACACAAAGATGAATAAACATGTAGTCTTTATTGCTCTTATATAGTATACTGCAGTGATTCTCAATTTTTTATTTGCCTGAGAATCTCCTAAAGAGCTTAGAAAAATGCAAATTCCTGGGATTCACTCAACAGAGATCCCTGAGACTCTGACTGAGAATGTAAGGAATGGGGCTCAGGACCATGCATTTCAATAATTCCTTCTGCCTGCCACCAGGTGTTCTGATGCCAGTGACCCAAGAATTATGCTTTCAGAAAACCTTGCCTAGAAGAAAAGATCCAACAACCACCACACCCTAGAAATTCCCCAATAATTGTGAATATTGGGGAGTAGATACTCTAACAGATACTCCCTCAGAGGATAACTGAATTGGTATCACTTGAACTGAGACTTGAGTGAGTTGAGCTTCCTAGAGAGTCAGGAAAAGAGAAAAGAGATTCCTCGTAGAAGAAACAGCAGGGAGGTGTGAAAAAAACATAGAAGAGCCCTAACTGGTTTGGCTCAGTGGATAGAACGTTAGCCTGAGGACTGAAGGGTTCCAGGTTCAATTCTGGTCAAGGGCACATGCCAGGGTTGTGGGCTTGGTCCCCAGTGTGGGGCTTGCAGGGGGCAGCCGATAAATGATTCTCTCTCATCATCAATGTTTCTATCTCTTGCTCCCTCTCCCTTCTTCTCTGAACTCAATAAAAATTAAATATATATTTTTTAAATATAGAAGAGTCAGGAAGTTGCAATTGGTTGGTACAAAGATTTGTTGTATTTTTTGATACAAAATTTACCTAAATAACATAGAGTATTCCAGCTGCTTGGTCTGAAAGAAAGGACAATCAAGTTTTAAATTTTATCAGATTAGATGGCTCAATTAAGAACTTAAGAAAGTTATGAAACAGACCACCGGCTATGATCATGTTTCTAGGCATCTAACTCTATCCCACTCCCCAGGTTTGGGTTCACACATTAGTATAATTAATTTGCTATTTAGTTCCCTGATTACAGGATCTTCAGTTCTCCAGTTCTGGGGAAATTGGGCTGAAAAAAGCAGAACAAAACACAATCCTAGCACTGACTTCCTTTGTACCAAGAATATTTTTTTGTTTGATCAAAACAATGTGGCCTTTCATCTCAATGATCAAGAAAGGAGTAAATGACTTTCCAACTAAATGCAGAAATCTTAAATATAGTTCTCAAAGGAGAAATTTGGGCTATTTGTAAAAGCAGTTGAACACATCTGGAGCCACCTTTTGTCACCCATATGCATCGGTTGGCTAATCTCTTAACTTTACTGTCTGGAAAGGACTCACAGGAAATGATCCCACAACAATAATACTAATTGGGGGTTTTTTGGTTTGGTTTGTTTTGTTTTGTTTTGTTTTGTTTTGTTTTTGTCCTGATGTTTCTGATTCTCCTTATCCTATAGAATAAAAGAGTAATATGCAAATTGACCATCACTCCAACATACAAGATGGCTGCCCCCATGTGGACACAAGATGGCCACCACAAGATGGCCAGCAGGGGAGGGCAGTTGGGAGGGACCAGGCCTGCAAGGGAGGGCAGTTGGGGGTGACCAGGCCTGCAGGGGAGGACAGTTAGGGGCAAACAGGCTGGCAGGGGAGCAATTAGGCATCAATCAGGCTGGCAGGGGAGTGGTTAGGGGGTGATCAGGCTGGCAGGAAGAAGTGGTTAGGGGCAATCAGGAAGGTAGGCAGGCGAGCAGTTGGGAGCCAGCAGTCCTGGATTGGAGAGGTTGCAGGCTGGGCTGAGGGACACACCCACCCGTGCACGAATTTCTTGCACCGGGCCTCTAGTTACCTATAAAACCTATGGGAGGTGAATTTTATGAATTATCCAAGGGGAAAGTACCAGGTTGGCAGAGTCTACTCCACTCATCTTCTTGCATAACTCAGCTATTTTATCTCGGGCAGGCTTCCTTAATATGAGACACTCTTGGGAAAAAGACTCAACCATAAATTGGGGGGATCCTAAAGACATAAGCTCCTAGGCTATCGATCTTAAATAATTAAAACAATTATTAATGTAAAATTTGGATGTATTCTGGGGCTTCTATACCTGCAGGACTTGGGGAGGGTTTGTTTTCTTACACAGGCTGGTGGCTTGGGTACGGGGACAGTATCTCCCCAGCTTCGAGTAGACCACAACCATTCTTACCTCTCCATGCAAGAGGCTGTTAGGAGGGCCACTGGGAGGCTGGGGAATGGGAAACTGGTATTCACTGAATTGTGGCAGAATAGGTTCCCAAGTGACCTACAGGTCACATTTGCACCCTCAACACCAAAGCCCTGCCCTGGGTCACTGACCCTCTTATCTGGGAAGAAGCAGCATTGGTGGTGGTACTCCCACCTCAGCTCCTCCCTCCAAGATGTCTCTGTCATGGGGATGCAGCAGCCCCTTGCAGCATTTCATCCCTTAAAGAGGGACAAAATAGTTTCCTTCACATGTACAACCTGCCATAAGAGGTTGGTCCTTTTAACAACCAAAACAGCTGGGTAAGTGTTTCTACCTTAGGGAGAGCTTTTTTCACTTAAAAAATAACAACTGTGTGCTGCTTCCTTACCAAACATACTGGGTTCTACTGGAGAGTGCCTTGTTCCTTTAAATTTGAAAGCAAATTAAAGGCTATTTATTTGGGGGAGCTTGTGACCAAAAGTGAGATCTTCACCTCCCCGCCCCGCCCCCCGAATCTGTGAAACTCTACCTCGAGGAGTTAGTAACACTTACACTTACTGAGCTGAAATAGCTGAGTTTGCGAGAGAATGAGTAGAGTAGACTCTGCCAATCTGGTTCTTTCCCCTTGGATAATTCATAAAATTTACCTCGCATAAGTTTCATGTAACGAGGAGAAATGGGAACATCTCTGAACCTGACTTCCCTTTTCAGTCTTGTTCCCTGTCATTGCTTCATCTTTCCTCTCTTCTTCCGCTTGAATTATTTTTATTCATAGTGAAATCAATGAGAACATAGAGGGTGGAATAGTCATTTGATCTTCTCAAGTCCCAGTTGGGTCTGATTTCCCAAACTGCACTTCACAACATTTTGCAGGTGTTTTTTGTTGTTTTTTGTTTTTGTTTTTTTTCAGAAGTCTTAAAAATTATGCGAAAGTCTTCCCTTCCTGTGGATGTCTAGTTGGCAGCCTGGCATGCAAATCCCAAGAACTGTAGATATAATCAATAGCCTCTGAAGTGCTGCCAGATTTCCACCCACTTCTACTTTCCTGATGACTATAGTTCTCAAGGCTGGCCCCTCAAAGCCAAGAGTAATGGACAGCCTTTGTTTCTCTATCTCCAAGGGCAGGGACCTTATAGCAGATGCTATTTGTGTGCTGCTCACCATGAAGGACACCTGCAGACAGTTTTATTCAGGGCAGTGGCTTCCTGCAGCTCTCTGCCTAGGAGTATACATTCACCTTATATTCAGCCTGTGCATAGGACAGGCGGAAAGTGCTAGGAAGTAAGGTCTTAGGAATGAACGTCACAATTGAAGGAGAGAGTCAGTGGTGGTGTGTGAGCAGACAGTCGAAGGTAAATATTGCATTGATTTAAGAACCTTTCTTCTGTAGGTAACTCATTTGTATGAGCTCTGTTTTTGAATGTGGTTTTTGTGGTTGAACCAAAGTAGGATACAATTATAGTAGAGAGTGATTACATGAAATAGGACCCGGCTTGCTATCTGATACCATGACTATTGAAGATCATTTGTCACCACTGAATCATAAGATAAATTGTCCTCTTGAGTAGAGTCTAATTGTTTTACTCTCAGTTGCCACAACCTGAGCAAAATGAATGGAAAATTCAAACTGCAAACTATTTCTGCTATAATTTTCCATGCGTTTGGTCAGAACTATAACTTTCTTCCTAGCATTACTAAATCATTGTCTCAATTCATCCCTATAAGTAGATGCAGAAAAAGCATTTGATAAAATCTAGCACCATTTATGATTAAAAAAAAAAAAACTCTCAGCAAAGTGGGAATATGGGGAACATACCTCAACATAATAAAGGCCATATTTGACAAACCCACAAGCAATATATACTCAAAGGGCAAAAAGTAAAAGTGTTCCTCTTAAGATCAGAAACAAGATGGGATGTCCACTTTTACCACTCTTATTCAACCTAGTACTGGAAGTCCTAGCCATAGCAATCAGACAAGAAAAAGAAATAAAAGGCATTCAAATTGGAAAGGAAGAAGTAAAACTGTCATCATTTGCACATGACATGATACTGTATATAGAGAACTCTAAACATTCCACCAAAAAATGACAGCAAGCAAGTGCTGACAAGGATGTGCAGAAAAGGGAACGTTTGTGCACTGTTGGTGGGAACACAGATTGGTGCAACCACTGTGGAAAACAATATGGAATTTCCTCATAAAATTGTCATAGGACCCAAGAATTTCACTTCTGGGAATATCTCAGAAGAAACCCAGAACACTAATTTGAAAGAATATGTGAACCCTATGTTCATGGCATTGATATTTACAACAGCCAAGATTTGGAAGCAGCCCAAGTGCCCATCAATAGATGAATGGATAAATAAGCTGTGTTACATTTACACAATGGAATTCTCTCAGCCGTAAAAAAAAAAAAAAAAAAGAAGAAGAAGAAGAAGAAGAAGAAGAAAATCATACCTTTTGCAACAGCATGGATGGACCTGGAGAGCATTTATGCTAAGTGAAATAAGCCAGTCAAAGAAAGACAAATGCCATATGATTTCACTTATATGTGGAATCTAGTGAACAAAATAGAGTCAGACTCACAGATACAGAGAACAGACTGACAAATTTCAGAGTGGAGGGATGTTGGGGGCTGAGTGAAATAGGTGAAGGGATTAAGCAAAAAAAAGAACTCCGAGGCATCAGTATGGTGATGACCAGAGGGAAAGGAGGGTAGAGGAGGTAGGAGAGGGTAAAGAGGGGATAAATAAGACTTGACTTTGGTGGTAAATATAATACAATATGCAGATGATGTATGATAGAATTGTACACTTAAAACCTATGTAATTTTATTACCAATGTCACCTCAATAAATTCAGTTAAAAAATGTTTAAAGACACCATTGATAGAGTAAAAAGGAAACATGTAGCACGGGAGATAATATCTGAGAACCGTATATCTGGCTAGGGATTAGTATCCAGAAAATAAAGACAACTACTAAAACTCAGTAACAACAAAAACCTCTATTCAAACATGGGGAAAAGACTTTAACAGACATTTTTTCAAAGAAATATATAAAATAGCCAATAAGCACATGACATGATGCTCAACATCATTAATAATTTGGGAAATGCAAATCAAAGCCTGCATGAGATACCACCCCACACCCATGGAAATGGCTATTATAAAACAAACAAACAAAAAAAACCCAGAGAATAACAACTGTTACTGAGGTTGTGAAGAAACTGGAGCCCTTGTGCACTCTTTGTGGGAATGTAAATAGTTCATCCACTGTGGAAAACAGTATGATAGGTCCTCAAATAATTAAAAACAGAATTGCCATATGATCTAGTAATTTCACTTCTGGGCATATACCCAAAAGGATTGAAAGCAGGGTCTCAAAGAGATATAAGTATACCTGTGTTCTTACAGTATTATTCACAATAGCTAAAACATGTAAGCAACCCACGTGTCTAGCAACAGGTGAATGGATAAACAAAATGTGGTATGTCCATACAGTGAAATACAGAATGGGGCAAAAGTAAGTTTACAGTTGTTCCATGTGGAAAATAACACAATAATTAATAATACAAGAATAAACTGTTTTGTGTACTCACATCTGTAAACCTACTTTTGCTCCACCCTGTATTATTCAGCTTTAAAATGGTAGGAAATTCAGACATATTCTACAACATGGATGAATGTTGAGGACATTATAGTCATTGAAATAAGCCAGTCACAAAAAGAAAAATACTGTATGATTCCACTTATCTGAAGTACTTAGAGTAGTAAAAATCATAGAGACAGCCTCTGATGGTTGCCAGGAGCTGGTATGAAAAGGAAATGGGGAGTTATTGTATAACTAGAGGCCCAGTGCATGAATTCGTGAGTTCCTTTGGCCTGGCCTGCGGGATAGGGCCGAAACCGGCTCGCTGACATCCCCCAAGGGGTCCCGGATTGCGAGAGGATGCAGGCCAGGCTGAGGGACCCCACCAGTACACAATTGGGGCCAGGGAGGGATGCAGGGCTCCAGGGCATGTCGGGCCCATCTCACTCAGTCCCTATCTGCTGGACCCCAGCAGCAAGCTAACCTACCGGTCAGAGCATCCGTCCCCTGGTGGTTGGTGCACGTCATAGTGAGCAGTTGAGTGGCCTTAACATATCATTAGCATATTACATTTTGATTGATTGAACGGACAACCAGATGACTGGACACTTAGCATATTAGGCTTTTATTATATAGGATGGGGACAAAGTTTCCATTTTGCAAGATGGAAAAAATTCTAGAGATGTGTAGTGGTGATGGTTGCACAACAATATGAATTAAAATTAGTCAAGATGGTAAATTTTATGTTGTTGTATTTACCACAATAAAAGAAATTGCAAAGCAGGAAAAAAAATGAAATGAGAATAATTTGATGAAGGGAACCAAAAGAGGAAAGGAGAAAATACCTAGAATGTAGAGACCAGGAATTCACCTCTCTACCTCCTTGTCAAAGCTGATCCTTTAGGCTCAAACTCACTTGCCCAATGCCTCCACCTAGTTTCTGGTAACATGTTTCTGAGAGCAAATTGCCCTGCTTCCTGGGCACCATTGCTCCAGCCTCTTGAGTCTAAATAGCTTGGTAATTGAGATGTCTCTCCAGGAACTTGGATCTGCAGACATTTGCATAAGCAGAAAGTAAATTCTAGGTTTTCTGGGAGCCAGAAGAAAACAGCTCAGCCTATAGAGCATTAGGAAGGAAAAAGGAAAAAGGCAGAAGTGTGGGTGGCAGAGCTACTGCATACTTCTGGAGGCTCTTGAAACTTCTCAAAGAGGAAAGCAGGCATGGGTAGTTTTAAGAAAATCAATTTCTAGATCCTTGCATGTTTTTACCAACTTTTAATTTTAAAAAAATTCTTTAAATACAAAAAAAACTTCCATAAGCAATTTACCTAGATTCTGTAATTGCTAACATTTTGGCACATTTCCTCTTTTTCTCAATATCTATCCCCCCCCCCCCCCACACACACACACACACACTTGTTTGTGTGTTTGTTTTTATTCAACAGTTTGTGGTCAAAAGGTACAAACTTCCAGTTATAAAATAATTAAGCCCTGGGCATCCTATATAATAAAAGGCTAATATGCAAATTGACCAAACAGTGGAATGACCAGTTGCTATGATGCGCACTGACCACCATGGGGCAGACACTCAATGCAGTAGCTGCATCCTGATAGTCAGTGTGCTCCCATAGGGGGAGCACTGCTCAGCCAGAAGCCCAGAAGCCAGGCTCACAGCTGGCGAGCGCAGCAGTGGTGGTGGGAGCCTCTCCCGCCTCCATGGCAGCACTAAGGATGTCCGACTGCCGGCTTAGACCATCTCCCCACTGGGAGCGGGTACCTAAGCTGTCAGTTGGACATCCCCTGAGGGCTCCCAGACTGTGAGAGGGCATAGGCCAGGCTGAGGGACCCCCCAATTGCACAAATCTCATGCACCGGGCCTCTAATATAATATAAAGCATGGGGACTATAGTTAATTATACTGCATTCTATATTTGAAAGTTGCTAAGAGAGTAGATCTTCAAAGTTTTCATCACAAGAAAAAAAATTTTAACTATGTATGGTAATGGATGTTAACTAAACATCATGGCCATCATTTTGCAATATGTGCAAATATTGAATCATTATGTTGTACACCTAAAACTAATGTAGTGCTATATGCCAATTACATCTTCTTTAAAAAAAAAAAAGCTGAAGTGAATTCTAATATACTCAGGGCATCTTTGCTTGGGGAAGTGTGACACATAAAGGTAGAGAATTTTGGCTCCTAAGAAAAGAAAGTAATGCTGAAGTGAGTGCATGGAACAGCTAATGGCAGTAAATCAGGCATCTTCCATTGAGGGGCAGTTAACGTTTTCCAGTTTTGTTTATTCACAAAACATTTCAATGTGTTAGAAACTAAAGATTCAGATGACTTAATAAACATGGCCCATATTCTCAAGCTGACGAGGCCCTAGAGATAAGAAGATGAAAGTCCATCTCTTGTCCTCAAGGAAATTGGTTTGTTTAGTGGAGAAGACAGATAAGTAAACAAATAGCTAGTCAGAGGAGGGAAACCAAGATGGCGGCATAGGTAAACACCTAAACTGCTGCCTCGCACAACAATTTCAAAACTACAACTAAAAGACAGAACGGACACCATCCAGAACCACAGGAAAGCTGGCTGAGTGAAAATTCTACAACTAGAAGGAAAGAGAAAAGCTCACAGAGAATTGGAGGTACGGCAAAGGGTCTTTGTGCACACAAAGAGGAAGGGCGGCTGAGAGCCTGGCCGACTTTCTCTGGCGGAAGGGGGAAGGAAGCCCCCGACCGCACTGAACCCCAGTTCTGACTGCACTGAACCCCAGTTCCGGGCGAGCCCCTGGGGACCCACGCTCTTACGGGGGGAAGTCTGGACTCTCGGGCGGAGACTCGGGAGCCGGGAAGGCAGAAGTCTGAAGGCGCGGCGTGCCAGTGCGCACAAAGGCTGCGGAGGTTGCCACAGGCTTTCCCTAGCAGAAGGGAGTCAGAGGCTCCTGACCGCACTGAGCCCCAGTTCTGACTGCACTGGACCCCAGTTCCAGGCGAACCCTGGGGACCCACGCTCTTGTGGGGGGAATCTGGACTCTCGGGCGGAGACTCGGGAGCCGGGAAGGTGGAGGACTGAAGGCGCGCGCATGCCAGTGCACACAAAGGCTGCGGAGGTTGCCACAGGCTTTCCCTAGTGGAAGGGAGTCAGAGGCTCCTGAACGCACTGGGCCCCAGTTCTGACTGCACTGAACCCCAGTTCCAGGCGAGCCCCTGGGGACCCACGCTCTTGTGGGGGGAGTCTGGACTCTCGGACGGAGACTCGGGAGCCGGGAAGGCAGAGGTCTGCGCGTGCGCACAAGGGCAAGGCTGACGGGAAGCCAAGACTGTCTGCTCCGCTCTGAGACTCCACCCCATCCAAGCCGAGCACAGAGGCTATTGCAATTTGGCAAGTCTAATCCTATAAGGCTGTCTCCAGCACTGAACTTCTCCCAGCATAGACACAGCTGATCCTTACAGCCAACTGGCCTGAAGGTCAATTCCTCCCAGTGATACCAACAACAATCAAGATTTAACTACAACAAGGCTGTACACACAGTCCACAAAGGAGTGCACCAAGAGTGTCCACCTCAGGTTAACTGGGGAGGCCGACCCACTGGGCCATATAGGAAACCTAGCACACAAATTTACCCTACCAACTCAGGGAAGCAGTGAAAATGGGGCATCAAAGAAACAGATCACAAACGAAAGAAATGGAGGAAAACAAACGACTGGATATAGAATTCAAAACCACGGTTATAAGGCTTTTCAAGAATATCCTAGAAAAGGCTGATAAATATAATGAGACCCTCGAAGATATGAAAAAGGACCAACTAGAAATTAAACATACACTGACTGAAATAAAAAATATTATACAGAGACCCAAAAACAGACTAGAGGAACACAAGAATCAAGTTAAAGAATTGAAATACAAAGAAGCAAAAAACACTCAACCGAAAAAGCAAAAAGCAAAAAAAAAATCCAAAAAGTTGAAGATAGTGTAAGAAGACTCTGGGACAATGTCAAGCGTACCAACATCAGAATTATGGGGGTGCCAGAAGAAGAGAGAGAGCAAGATACTGAAAACCTATTTGAAGAAATAATGACAGAAAACTTCCCCCACCTGGTGAAAGAAATAGACTTACAAGTTCAGAAAGCACACAGAACCCCAAACAAAAGGAATCCAAAGAGGACCACACCAAGACACATCATAATTAAAATGCCAAGAGCAAAAGACAAAGAGAGAACATTAAAAGCAGCAAGAGAAAAACAGTTAGTTACCTACAAGGGAGCACCCATACGATTGTCAGCTGATTTCTCAACAGAAACTATGCAGGCCAGACGGGAGTGGCAAGAAATTTTCAATGTGATGAATAGCAAGAACCTACAACCAAGATTACTCTACCCAGCAAAGCTATCATTCAGAATTGAAGGCCAGATAAAGAGCTTCACAGATAAGAAAAAGCTAAAGGAGTTCATCACCACCAAACCAGTATTATATGAAATGCTGAAAGGTATTCTTAAAGAAGAGGAAGAAGAAAAAAGTAAAGATAAATATTATGAACAACAAATACATATCTACCAACAAGTGAACCTAAAAATCAAGTGAATTAAAAACCTGAGGAACAGAATAATCTGGTGAATATAATAGAATCAGGGGCATAGAAAGGGAGTGGACTGATAATTCTCAGGGGGGAAGGGGTATGGGGGGTTCATGAAGAGACTGGACAAAAATCATACACCTATGGATGAGGACAGTGTGGGGGAGGTAAGGGCAGAAGGTGGGGTGGGAACTGGGTGGAGGGGAGCTATGGGGGGAAAAAGGAGAAACAATTGTAATAATCTGAATAAAGATTTATTTTAAAAAAAAGAAAAAGAAAAACTCTGCATAGCCTTATTAAAAAAAACAAAAACAAATAGCTAGTCAAATATATAGCAGCATAATTTAAAATGTTCTGGACTTGGGCATAAAAAGTCACGTCAAGTCTGAAAGGAAATAATTTTCAATGATGACACATCCCAAAATCTATTAATCCTCAAGGTTTAAAAACAATATTGTTGGTTTAAAATAGAGAACAATGGGAGTAAAGGGTAAAGGAACTCAAATGTTTGGAGTTAGAGGAAAAGGAAAATGAGTCAGAGAAAAGCACTAAAGAAATTGGGTTTGAGAAAAGTAACACGAGAAGAAAAGAGAATTCCTGGGATCCAGAAAAAGGTTATATTCCAAGAAAATATTATAGTGCCCTGAAAGCTGGAAAGAATCAAATCAAAAAACAAAAACAAAACACACAAGCAATCTGATTTAAAAAATGGGCTCACTGCCCAGCCGGTGTGGCTTAGTGGTTGAGCACTGACCTCTGAACCAGGAGGTCATGTTTCAATTCCCAGTCAGGGTATATGTCTGGGTTGCAGGCTCAAACCCCAGTGTGGGGTGTGCAGGAGGCAACCGATCAATGATTCTCTCTAATCATTGCTGTTTCTATCTTCCTCTCCCTTCCTCTCTGAAATCAATAAAAAAATATATTAAAAATAGGCTCAGGATCTGAATAAACTTTTTTCCAAAGAAGACATACAGATGGCCAACAGGTACATGAAAAGGTGCTCAGTAATCATCAGGGAAACAGAAATCAAAACCACAGTCAGATACCACCTCACACCTGTTAGAATGACTATTATCAAAAAGGTAAATAAGTATTGTCAAGGATGTGGAGAAAAGGGGACTCTTGTGCACTGTTTGTGGGAATGTAAATTGGTCCAGCCACTATGGAAAACAATATGGAGGTTCCTCAAAAAAATTAAAAAGACAACTACTATATGTCCCAGAAATTCCACTTCTAGATGTTTATAAAATAAAATTAAAGCTCACAAAAATACTAACAAAAAGATAAACACACACCCCATGTTCATTGCAGCAGTATTTACAACAGCCAAGACATGGGAGCAATCTACTGGTAAGTGTCCAAAAACAGATAAATGGATTTTTAAAAGTGTCTGATAGATGATATATAGGTAGGTAGGTAGGTAGATAGAGATATATAAATATAAATAAATCAACCATAACAAAGCTTGCCATTTGTAACAACATGGGTGGACCTTGAGAGCATTATGCTGAGAGAAATAAATTAGAGAAAGACAAATACCATATTGATCTAGTTCTGAGTAAAGGAGTCATGAGAGAAAAATAAGGCATGTGCCCCACACTTCTCATATACATGTAGTTATCAAATATCAAACTGCTTAGAATTGGTTATAAATGTTTAGTAACAGGAGAGGTCAATGAGGGTAAAATAGTCAGGGAAACCTTTTTGGAACACATATGAGGCTGGAAGAACTGGTAGAATTTGATTATTTGGATGAATGGAGAGAAGGAAACTGGAATGGTTGTGTGTGTGTGTGTGTGTGTGTGTGTCTGATGGTATGTTCACGTATTGTGTTTTGGGAGTTTCAGAGGGACAGTAATAGCACCAATTTGATGAGAAGAAATAAATAGTGCTCAGACTCTTGAGAGAGGTAGGTTCAGATACAGAGGCCCTGGAAATCAAGACAGAGGCCTTTGTAGGTCAGGCAGCAACGGGTCATTGTCCTCCACTGCAGAGAGAAACATATGATGTATTACTTTCCAATGGCTGCTGTAACAAATTACCAGAGACTTGGTGGATTAAAAACAACACAAGAATATAATCTTACAGTTCTGGAAATTAGTAATCCAAAATGGGTGTAGACCAGGCTGTATTCTTTCCGGAGGCTACCTGCATTTCTTGGCTTGTTGCCTTTCCTTTTATCTTTGGAATTAGCAATCACATCATTCCAACCTCTGTTTCCATCCTAACCTCTTCTCTGATTCTCCTGACTTTCTTTTACATCTTTTAAGGACTTTTGTAATTACATGGGGCTCACCTAGATGATCCAGGATACTCTCCCTATTTTAAGATCCTTAACTTTATCACATTTGCAAAATCTTTTTTACCATAAAAGGTAACATATTTGTAGGTTCTGTAATAGAATGTGGTCACTTTTGGGGATCATTATTGTGCCTACCATATATTGTACACTGGAATAATATGGAATTAGTAGTAAATCACTGTCAGCTTTCAAAAGTTGGTGCCAATGTAAAGATGCTAAGTAGGAATGCGTAACAAGCTTTGTTCCTTAAAATAACTGCTCTTAGCATATAGCTGTATGTCTGATGCACATATCAGATCTAAAAAAACACCAGCACAGAAGAGAATACTGGGGGCCTATGACATTCGCCCTTTTTCCCATCACCACAGGCAATTCAGATTGGCCTGGAACTTGGGAATTCTGCAGGTATAAATAACTTAGGAAGGACATGATCCCCAATGAATGGAAAACTGAAGGACACTAAGATTTTAGGAACCAGTACAGATATATCTAGACTGAGTGACCACATGAAGCAACTGGGTCATGTTAACCAATCCACTGAGTGCTTAATTTCACTTCCCCTTTTACATTAGTTTTTTTATTTCCTTCATTAGTTATCAGTGTAAGTTGTTATATTTTGGTCACATGGATGGAGAAAATGTCCATGGATCTATTTTAATGCAGTAAGAAGTAGTGATATTTCTAAATGATTTCAAAGTAGTAACAGAGCTGACTCATTCTTTTTTTTTTTTAATTTTTTTTATTGATTTCAGAGAGGAAGAGAGAGAGAGAGAGACATTAATGATGTGAGAGAATCATTGATTGGCTGCCTCCCGCAGGCACCCCATTGGAGATGGAGCCCGCAATCCTGGGCATGTGCCCTTGACCGGAATCAAACCTGGGACCCTCTGGTCCGCAGGCCGACGCTCTATCCACTGAGCCAAACCAGTTAGGGCCTGACTCATTCTTTTAATGAATGTATATTGCAAGCCAACTTAGTGCCAGGCTCTCCGAACAGAAAAAAAAAATGGCATTCAGTTTATAATCTCAATGATTTTGTGGTCTAGTAATCCTCACAATAGTCATATGAGAGAGCTGTATCATCCACGGTAATACAGCTAAGAAATGGCAGGGCAGGAATTTGAATGCATATCTACCTGAGGCGAAGGCCCACCTTCTCCCCACGATACTATATCGCTTTCCTCTGGACTCCAACCCTTTTATTAAAAATACTTTATATCTTAACATTTTTGGGTCATACTCTATCGAAAGCTTATATTCACTAAAACAAAGGAGTGCTTTACTTTGTAAAAATTTACACGAATTTTTATTCAATTAATCTTATGTAGCATGGCCTTATAATTTTGAAATTAACTAACTCACCTATCAATTGTGGTTGTGGTATGCTCATTCCACTTTATGCTGACGCACATTAACAATTTTTAAAATACTCAAGAGAATTTTACACTCAGTAAATGCTACATGAGCTCAGAGGGGGCAGATCGGACCATGGTCTGGAGGAAGTCAGTGAAAGCTTCTAGATAGGTCAGCTTTGAACTGAGTCTTAGGGATGCTTGGAATTTGGGTAGGCAGATAGGATAAGGGAAGCCAGGCCAAATAAAGAGGAAGAGGCATGAAATATAAGAATCCGATCGTATTTTTAGAGGCAGTAACACAACTAGTTTGAAAACGAAGTGTTACTTAAAGTATGGAAGGTACCCTAAAGAGTTCTATGAAAACTCTTTCCACTCCTTCCAGACAGGATAATTCCTAACTTGACTATGTTCTCATAACATTTATTTTATATAGGACTATTGTGGCATTTAACACTTTGCATCATAATGTTTCATTTGTGATATCTTACTATCAAATCCATGGCATGGGGCTCAGAGTAGAAGAGCAGGAAATTATTGATTAAGGACAAATGAATACCTCTTCCATTAGTTGTGAACTCTATGGACAACACTTGTGTCTTATTCTTCTCTGTATCTCCAGCTCTGAGCCAGCACTATAGGGATTTTTCAGTCAAACTCCAACTCACCCTTCAAGGGTCTCCCATCCTACATTTCCAATCACCAGGCAAGGAAAAGTAGAACATACTCACAAAATTAGTCACCTCCTGCCTCAGCCCCAGTGGCTCCTCATAGCATAGGGTGCTATGGACAATAGGATGCTGGAGCCATCTCAGACCAAATCCTGACAGCCAATTATAAGATGTTCAAGGATTTTGCAAGTTATCTTTTAAATCTGAATAAATTATATAAAATTAAAATTGAGTAAATTATATTTAAAAACAAAGGATAATAAACACCTAAAACTCATCACTTCTTATTTTTAAATATTTTACTATTATTCATGCCCTTGAGATTCTTTATGTCAACTGCAACAGTGTAATAAAAATAATATATAATCATGTGCTACTGTGCATCTCTTCCCAACTTGAACTCAGTGATGTCACATTGGTAGCTTGAAATGAGACGGAGTTTTCCTAACACAGAAGTTGGCAACTACTGTATAACAGAGTGTGATTTATTGTTTTGTTGACTGTCTAGAAAAGAAGTCAGTAGACTTTTTCTGTAAAGATCCAGACGATACATATTTTAGACTTTATAGTCCATACCTGTCACAACTACTCAACTCTAGGTATAATTTGAATGCACCCATACACAACATGAAAATAAATGGGCATGCTGCCAATAAAACATTTTTTTAATAAAATCAAGGTGGGTTGGGGGTGATGAGGTAAATTTGGTTGTAATTTGACAACACCTGGTCTAGACTTAAGAAAGCAATGGAAAAATTTTAACAATGCAGATTAAATTAACTGTTTCATAACTGCTATATTGTGACTAGTATCAAAATTTAAGGATTATTTTTCTAGTGTTCTAAAACTATGATCCAATTCAGCAAGAAAGTCACTCATGTAATTGATGAACAAATGAGGTTCCAATACATCTTTGTTGTTTCACTTTCCTCTTATTCATTAATGTGTATGAACATATCAATAAGCATTTCTATCAGAACTATCTTCTTTTGTCAATTGTAACAGCAGGTTGACTGCAGATACAAGAATTCAGCCAAAAATCAGTGAAAGCTGATTCCTTGAGAATCAACTGGCTATATGGAATTTACTATACAGGATGTTATATAATTTATTACTTGTAAATTGTGTGCTACATGTCCTTTATATCAGTAAGATTTATAATAAATGTATATACATGTAAGTGCTATTTTGTCTTTTATTGTCCTTGATGCTTAATTTTAATTCAATCTCTGTAACTTAGAAGCAGTACTTAGTTATATCTGAGTCCTCTAGTCCAGTGGTAGGCAAACTGCGGCTCGCGAGCCACACGCGGCTCTTTGGCCCCTTGAGTGTGGCTCTTCCACAAAATACCACGTGTGGGCGCGCACGTACAGTGCGATTGAAACTTCGTGGCCCATGCGCAGAAGTCAGTTTTTGGCTCTCAAAAGAAATTTCAATCGTTGTCCTGTTGATATTTGGCTCTGCTGACTAATGAGTTTGCCTACCACTGCTCCAGTCAAATAACATCACATGGACCCCAATCTCAAGTCAATTGGAGAAAGACGAGTTTTCTGAAACCTGCCTCCTGCCTAATGCAAACACTCTGAGAACTAAATTCTGTAGAGCAGAATTGTTTATGCAATAGCTTACGTCTCTAAAAGTCCTGTCTAGATTAGCTTTATTACTATTTAGTCTGCCATACTTAACCCAGTCAACTTTTACTCCATGGAAGCACATCTGGCTTAAATAAACTCCATTCTTACAGTGAGTTAAAAATCAAAAGACAACATCCTGAAATAAGATGGCCTTAAAAGGGACAGATGGTGTTGGACCACTCACCCTATTCATAATCCCTAGTTTACAAAATCATCATCTCTGCCAGAAAAGACATTTCTAACTCATTTGAAATATCTAAGATTTTAAAAAGCAGATGATGGTTTGGAATTCAAATATGGTTCTGATGAAAACACAGTGGTTGGAGAAAAATTCTCACCAGACATAGAGAATAGGAGAAAAGGTAACGGAGAAAGGGTAACAGAGAAAAAAGAAAATTACACTGACTGCAACTCAGCTTCAGCCCTCCAGTTATCATGTGTGGCCAGTGTGGTCAGATCTGTCTCTACCACCTCTGCACAGGCTGCTGGGCAACTCCAGTGATGCTGCCAAGGGAGCTCAGCTCACATTCCCTCAGCTCCTCTGCCTCAGAAACAAGGTTCTAGTCTAGTTACCATCTTGCATTGCCATTGTTTTTCTATCAATTGTTCCATCTATGAACAAGTTGGCAGTGAGGGTGGAGAACTGCTTCCCTTTGTAATCTAGTTCCTAAAATAGTGGCTGGGACAGAGTCAGTGCTCCATCAAGATGCACCACCTAGAGATGTGAAATAATGAGGGCTTCTTGTTACCAGTTTTATGTCTTGTTATAATGTAAAAGTCTTACCCACAACAATACTGTGAGAGCAATGAGGCAGAAATGACGGAAATAAAATTTTTGATGAAAGAACTGACACACAGGGAGGCTAAGTGTCAAACATGGTAACTAGAAGATTCAAGAATAAATTCCAAATATTGAAGCAAATTTGAGAATCCTAATAGTGACAATAGACTCGGGAAACTTAGGAAGGCAAATAGAGCAGACTTTCAGTAATCTTGGATCTCAGAAGCTGAAGATGTTAGGAGGTTGGCTTAAAAAGAATGACCAATGTTTCCAATTTTGAAGAAAATAATGAGTAGTTTTATTTTGGTTGCCTCAGGCAGTTAGATGCCAAAATTTCCGATAACTAGTATATGCCATACAGACCACATTAAGGAACAAGTTTCATTTGCCCTGCTTAAGGCAAAATTATTATTTCATATTTTCAGTGAGGATGTATTTCTCTGATGACCACAGCCCATTCATTGCTAGGACTCTAGTTAGCCATCAAACACAGGCCAGGCATACAAAGGGGTTAGAAAGCTGTGGCTCTATCTAGGCAAATAGCTCTAAACCTGATTCTCAACATCAAGTCACCTGAAGGATTTTTAATAATGCAGACGCTGAGGCCATAAGCCAGAGAATTTCTATCAGAACCCTCGGAGTGCCACCTAGGGATTAATATTTCTGAAAGCTCTTTGGGTGACTACATATAATGCGCAGCCAAACCAACAATCACTTCATTATGGCCCTTAACACTAATTTAGTGAATCACAACCAGCATTTTATAAAAGAGTGGAATGGAAAATAAAATGTAAGAGGGTATTCTTCATAATAAAGGTAGGATCTGTTTTAGTAAAACTTTTGTTAGTTTTGTGTGTGTTTGCTTACACTGTGTTGCAATGTAAAAGACACTATTTGTTGTGGTCTAAAATGTTTGATGAATAGTGATTTGTGTGGGTAAGCTTTGTGCTCAAGAGCCCTGGCAGGAGAAACATGTAGATGGGGCACTGTTCTCATTTCCTTCCCCATTTCACTTAGAATCAAGTTTGTGGATTAGTCAAACTTCAGAAAATTAGACACATTTCTTGGATTGACAGATTGACCCAAGACAAAGAGTCTGCCTCAGACGAGGGAAAATTCGTGCTTCGATAGAAACTGTGCATAGTCTATAGCACATTCTTTCAGGATATCCTATCATAATTCTATGGGAGCTATTTTACAACTCTGAAAATTATATATAACTGATAGAAATGAATGCTACGTATCGGCATGCAAATTCTGTCCTGTCCAGGGGAGGTTCATTGACTCCCCTCCCCGACTTGGAAGAGGCTAGTGTTGTCTCACCAGGCACATTCCTTTCAACATTCCTTTATTTCATATGTATTTGTGCTTTTGTGACTTCTCCTTTGAACCAATTATAACATCAGCATGGTTCCTAGTTAAGTAAAATATTTAGTACATGTTCACCTCCCCATCTCTATAAGAAAAATGATTTTATGCTTGTATCAGTGATAAATCTCTCTTTGGAACATGACAGGTATTTTTATTTTTTGGTCTCTTTTCTGTGGGCCAAATGGCCTCCACTTCCTGACCCCAGACCACCCTTGCAACCTGTCTCGGGCCAGCCACAAACAGGATCTGAACTCACCACAGATGTCGTGCTTGGATCTGACCCAGGAAAATCATGCCCATGGCTAAGTTAAGTAATACCCTGGCATGTCTGTGGTTTCATGTAAAACAGAATGTACACTGATGAAATCTTGGAAATCAAATGATACAGAAAACTAGCAAACTGCTGAATTTACTAATTCACATCTCTTTTCTTTTTTTTCCTAACAGACACAACTTTCAGAGTACTTTCCCAGTCATGAGATTTATTCAATAGACATTTATAGGAAACTTTCTTTTCTGACATCATAATAAAAAAGATACACTGCAAAACCTCCCACTATAAAATACCTATAAACCACGGGGAAATTAAATAAATATCCATTTAAATATAAGGCAACACTTAAAAGAAAATAGAACAGATAGTGCTAAACAAATAGCAAAAAAAAAAAAAAAAATGAATCTAGACATAGGCCTTATACCCTTCCTAAAAATTAACTCAAAATGGTTGATACACATAAATGTAAAATGCAAAACTATAAAACTCTTAGAAGATACCAAAGGAGAAAATCGAGATGACCTTGGGTGTGGTATGACTTTTGAGATACAACACCAAGGGCTTGATCCATGAAAGACATTATTGATACACTGGACTTCACTGAAATTAAAAACTTCTGCAAAGAACAAGAGTGCAAGCCACAGACTGGAAGAAAACATTTTCAAAAGACTTACCTGATAAAGGACTGATATACAAAATCTACAGAAAACTTAAAATTCAACAATAAGAAAATAACCCAATTAAGAAATAGGCAAAAGACCTCACCAAAGAAGATATACCAAGAAGATGACAAATAAGCATATGAAAAGATGCTCAACATCATATGTCATTAGGAAAATGAAAATTATATTGAGATACCACTACACACCTATTAGAATTGTCAAAATCCAAAATACTGACTATACCAAATGCTGTGAAGAGGTGGAACAACAAAAACTCATTGTTGTTGAGAACACAGAATGATACAAACACCTTAGAAGGCAGTTTGGCAGTTTCTTACAAAACTAAACATGCTCTTAACATACAATTCAACAATCATGCTCCTTGTTACTCACTTAAAAGAGGTGAAAACTTATGTCCACAAAAAAACTTGCACACAGATGTTTATAACAGCCTTATTCTTAATGAGAGGCCCTGTGCATGAATGGGTAGGGTCCCTAGGCCTGGCCGGCGATCAGGGCCAATTTGTGGGATGACCAGTAGGGTGATGGGGGGAGCCCCCCGCTGACATCTGCCTTGACTGGCCTGGCACCACCCACTCGCTGGCCTTGCCCCCTGCTGCCACTATTGGTCACCTCCCTCTGTGCGAGGTGACCAGTGGGGTGATCGGGGGGGTGGTGCTGGCCCACTCACAGGCCCTCTTGCCAGCCAGCACCACCCCCCACCGCCGCCAGACACCTCCCTCTGCAGGGCGACCGGCTAGGTGGTTAGGAGCCCTCGCTGGCACCCACTTTGGCTGGCCTGAGGCCTGCGGACTGGAAGCAGCTCCTGCATTAAGCATCTGCCCCCTGGTGGTCAGTGCACGTCATAGCAACTGGTCTTTCCACTGGTTGTTCCACCATTTGGTAGATTTGCATATTAGGCTTTTATTATATAAGATTGCCAACATATCCTTTAGTAGGTAAACAGATAAATAACCTGTAGTGCATCCAGACAATGAAATAATGTTCATTACTAAAAGGAAATGAGCTATCAAGATATGAAAAAAACAAGGTGGAACCTTAATTTCATATTTTAAAGTGAAAGTAGTAAATCTGAAAAGGCTATAGATTGTATGTTTCCAACTCTCTAACACTAGAAAAACCAAAACTATGATGACAGTAAGAAGATCAGTGGCTGATCATGGGTGAAAGGGAAGGGAGGGATGAATTGGTGAAACATAGAGGATTTTTAGTGCAGTAAAACCACTCAGCATGATACTGTGATAGTGGCTACATGTCACTGTACACTTGTCAAAACCCATAGAATGTGCAACACCAAGAATAACCGCTAATACAAGCTATGGATTTTGGGTGATAATGATGTATCAATGTAGGTTCACTGATTATAACAAATGTACCACTCTGATATGGGATGTTGATAGTAGGGAGGCTGTTTAGGATGGCAGGATCAAGGGATACATGGGAATTTTCTGTGCTTTTCTATCAGTTTTGCTGTGAACCTAAAATTTCTCTAAAAAAAATCAAGTCAATCATTAAAAAAAGAAAAAATAGGGAAATAAATCAATGTTAAAATCATCTTCCCACAAAGAAAATACCGACCTTAGTTTCAAAAGGAAAGTACATCCAAATACTCAAAAAAACAAACTATTCTAATCTTACATAAAATGTGCCATGATATGGAAAACGAAGAAGCACACCACAGCTGATTTTATAAATCTAACACTCCAAGCTTCTGAGAACAGAAACCATTTATTCCCGTACTCAGCCTGGACACTGAACCAAAACTCTTCTTACTGTATACGTTAACATGACTTGTGCTATTTCTTTGTATTCACTAGCATGACTTTGTTCGTCCAAGAGTCTCCTATTCAGGCAAATGGTTATTTGATTCTTCATTATAGGAATTTCCTGGAAGACTCATCAACTCTTCAGTGGTAGTCATCAACAGAGATTACACATTAAGATTTGTTTAATCCTTCATGGTCTTTTAATCAATCCTGAACTGTTGTATCTTAAATATTTACTCACTCGTAATCAGCCCTGCCTCTTTTAAAAGTCCTACCTTTAAGTCAAACTGTCATTTCTATAAACATTAGCCTTACCTTCTCCTTCTCACAGATACTGCCATAGACTCAAAGCTTTGCTGAGCTGGTGTTCTGTTATGGCTATAAGCAATAGTCTCATCATATTGTCAGCTTTGTCTCATCAACTGAATTCGTGCCTTGATAAGAAGAGACCTTGCTTCCACTCTCTGCTCTCCACCATGAGATGATACAATGTGAAGTCAACCATCTATAAGCAAGGAAGCAGGCCCTCTCCAGACCCTGGATCTGCCAGCACCTTGATCTTGGATTTCCTGGCCTCCCACACTATGAGATAGAAATTTTTGTCATTTAAGCCACCATGTCTATGGGAATTTATTATAATTACACAACAAAGCAGCCAGAACTAAGACAGTAGGGTAGGTATTGACTGCAAATGAGTATAAGGAAACTGTGTGGAGCAATGGATACACTGTTCTGTCTTTGGTGATGGTTATATGACTCATACATTTGTAAAGAATCAACAAAATTGGTGAAGTTAATTATAGGTAAATTGTACCTTCACTGGATGAATAAAACAGAAGAGAAAATTCAGAATTATACTTAATCATATATGGTTAAATGTTCTTCAGTAAAAGTAAATTTGGTTAAAAATAAACATAATATAAAAAAAATTTTTTTTAATTAAAAATAAACATAATATAATAAAGATGAACTAAAATATTGGATAATGACATGCAAAATTAGAGTGACAAGATTCAAAGCATTTTAAGGTCATTATACTGTTTAGGTGGAGAGTACAGGTGCTAATTTACTTCAGTTTCTAAAGTGAAGTATACATTTTTTTAATGTTAAATTTAACTACCAAAGTAAAATACTGTAAAAATAAACGTATGAAGACACTGGCGGGGGTGGGGGGCAGGTAAAGGCATGTACTGGGGGGCAAGGGAAGCCGGGGGGAGGTCAATGGGGGGAAAAAAGGAGACATATGTACTACTATTTGTAATACTTCGAACAATAAAAAAGAAAAAGAAATACAAAGGAAATATGAAAAATGAAGTAATAGAGCAATAAATATTTGAAGTGATTATTTAAAAATAAATAAATAAACTGTATGAATTCAAACCAAAAAGAAAGGAAAATTTTTTAAAATCTATCCAAGAGAATGCAAAAATGGTTTTTAAAATTAAGGCATATAGCCAAAACAGGTTTGGCTCAGTGGATAGAGCGTCGGCCTGTGGACTGAAAGGTCCCAGGTTCGATTCCGGTCAAGGGCACGTAACTTGGTTGCGGGCACATCCCCAGTAGGGGGTGTGCAAGAGGCAGCTGATCGATGTTTCTCTCTCATCGATGTTTCTAACTCTCTATCCCTCTTCCTTCCTCTCTGTAAAAAATCAATAAAATATATTAAAAAATAAATAAATAAAAAATAAGGCATATATAACAGTTTAAATAGCACAAAATGAGACAGTAGAAATAAATTTTTATATATCAATAAATTATAAAATATGTAAATGGGTTATATTTGCCCAGTAAATGATAGATAGTATCAGACTGGAGTAACTACTATGTGCTTAGAATATGCCTGGCAGGAGGGATAGAAAAGTAAGGAGCTTATGGAGAAATGACAAGTCAGGCAAAAGGTTACTCAATGGTCAGTACCATGAAATATGTCTGAGGGCAGAGGTCATCACGAGGTGTTACAGGAGAACATGCAAGAGGGGCATGATCCTCTCTGTGGAGTCATATGTCTTGGTGAAGGTGGCCACAAGAGTTGAGTTACCCAGGTCAAGAAGTAGGGAAAGGGTATTTATGGCAGAGGGAACAGTCTGAGCAAAAGCACAGAGGAAAGAAAGAGCATTATGTTCTATAGATAATAAGCCCTTTTGTGTTGCCAGTCTGGGAAATGAGTTTTGATGAATATGAACTGATAAACTCATCTACACCTACATTTTAGGGAGCCATTTCATTCTCTATCTCAGCAGTACAACATCCCAGAAGAGGATTATTTTGGAAGTTGCCAATTATTGCAAAATAAGGACCTTTATTTTCAAACACTCCAGTGCCTCAAGTAGTTAGTATAGTTTGTTAGTATACATGGATTTGTACATTCAAATTTGCTAATGGAGTTGTATTTTCATGACTCATGTCTGTATCCTACCTAACTCAAGATTTATTTCCTCCTCCATAAATTTTTGTTTTGTTTTGTTTTGTTTTTGTTTGTTTTTTGTTTGTTTTTTTAATTTTATATATTTTATTGATATTTTTACAGAGAGGAAGGGAGAGGGATAGAGAGCTAGAAACATCGATGAGAGAGAAACATCGATCAGCTGCCTCCTGCACACCCTCCACTGGGGATGTGCTCGCAACCAAGGTACATGCCCTTGACCGGAATCGAACCCGGGACCCTTCAGTCCACAGGCTGACGCTCTATCCACTGAGCCAAACCAGCCAGGGCATAAATTTTTCTGAATAAAATTCTCTCTGAGTTGTTAGTATATTTACCTTTGGCTTTAAAAATTTTCCATTTTCTCCCTCAGTCTTTACTTATTTGTACTCTCACACTTCTGCAATTTCTTGGAAGACAAAGCCCATGTCCATTTCATTTCAATGACAACACAAACCAGCTGCCTTGCTCATAATGGGTGGGTGTTCTGCACTAAGATGATGGAATAGTTGCTGGACTTTCTGCAAGTTGTTCTTTCAAATATTGTTTTTAAATGGTATTTTGCTTGAAGTTATGAATGATATTATCTTCATAGGGCTCAGTATCTATACCCCCTTTTTCTTTATTTACAATCGCTCCCTGCTGACCACCTTGATCCACTGGCATTAATTTTAATATTGATTAGATGACAACTCCTTAATGATAAAATTAAATGATGCTTTTACATAAATTTTAATGATTTTGGAATTATCCAAAAATATATAAAAAGAATATTTTAAAGATATGTTAGTTCCTATACTTTTTAGAGACCTAGGAGTTGAAGTAGTGGCAAAATAAAGTCACTTCTGACAGATACTTCTGCAAAGAAGGCCATAGTACCACACTGATCTTGAAATTGCAGAAAGTGTAGCTTGCTGCCTCGGTACCAGGAGAGTGCTGGCCGGTGAGCCCCTCGCAGCTCAGGATGGTACTAGCAGTGAGAAGCTGGGAAGTCAGTAGAATCTTTCTGCATAAGCTCCCTAAGATTTCTGAGAATATCTCCATCCTCATTCTTCTGGTATCTCCTACGGCTCCAGAAAGACACTTTTTCCCCCAGAATTTTTTATTCTTCAGTTATGTCTCAGTCTAAATTAATGATATTGCTAAATCCTGAAAAAAAAAAATTTCCATTAACACATTTCATCAAGTACTAGTAAGCCCTCTCCTGATCCCACTTTCGTCATAGACACATTTTTCTCTTTCTTCTTCCCTTTACACACATCTTGAAAGACTTATCTAGACACATTCCCCTTGTTTCTCTCCTTTTCTCTCTTACACCCGCTCCATCTAAGATAGTTTTTCTCAAAGACACTGCTTATCCCTATGTTGTTAAATCCAGGGGTCATTTCTCCGTCCTCCTCTGGCTGACCTGCTACATCAGCAGCACTCTCTCTGCCTTTGAGACACATTTACATGTTGATCCCAGGACACCACACTCACTTGGTTATGCTTTTACAGTTCTTACTGTTTCTTCTCAGTCTCTTTGGCTGGTACCTTCTCTTTCATTTGTACATACTGGCATGCCTTAGGGCTCAGGATCTGTACCACCTTTTCCTTTAATTACAATCACTCCCAGCAGACCTCATTCGATCTACTGGCATTAATTTTAATATCTATTAAATGACCACCCCTTAATAATAGCACTAGCCTGCAATTTTTCTCCTGCAGAACAAACCCATGTAGACAACAGACTTGCCACCCACAGCAACCTGCATAGCTCGCTCCCTGGCTTCCTTCATCTTCTTACTCACAGAGTCACTTTCTCAGAGAGGCCTGCCCTGAACGTCCGCCAGTTCCAGCTCCCCCGCCAAATAAGTCACATTTTCCTCTCCCATTTTACTTTGTCTTCTCCAACATATATATTTTTATTTACATATGTTTATTATTTCTCTCCCCCAACTTGAATGTCAGCTCCACGAAGCAAGGGTTTCTGTTTCCTTGGTTCTCTACCATGTCCCCTATGCTTAAAATAGTGCATGGCAAGTAGTTGTTGCTTGACAATCACTGAATGAATGTAGGATCCCATGTTATAGTTGAAGGAACACAAGTTCAGAATGGGCATTCCCATGGTCACAGAGCTAGTGAATTGCAAAGCTGTGAACTGAATGCTTTTATGTCTGACACCAAATCTCTTACTATTAATCAATATCATACACTGCCTCTACCAGGTATATGAAAGAGTATTATAGGGTCACTTTCCTTCTTCAGCTTTCGTTTTGGTAAATGATATGGTTGGGGGAAAGATTTAGGTCTATTCTCTTGAGCAGGACTGCATTCTCTACCAAGACATGTTAAAACATGTCTAACCAATGAAAGGAGGTGTCCGGACGCGTCTTGCCTGAGGCATATCATTTCCAAGTGGTCCTACTTCAGAGCACTTGGTTGAGAACCAAAAGGGAAATGTGTATTCTGCCTAATTCACCCCCTCTTTCCTCTGCCTCTGCAAACAGGTCTGGGATATTCTTCCTACAGAATGAGCATAGAAAGCAGGGGTTTGTCACTTTCTATGACTCCCCTTTAAAACCTAGGTCGGGATCACAATATCAGGAAACACTCTTGTTCCTTTTCTCTGACTAGACAATTAGAAGTAAATGTCCTTGCCTCTTTCTGCCACTGTGGCCTCAGGACAAGGACTGGTGGAAAGAGAGAACAACTTATGCAAAAGTGTTACTCCTGGTTCTGCCATTTCCAGCAGTGCAATCGACTTCTCCGAGTTTCATTTACTTATCTCTAAAATGAAAATAATAGCACTACTTTGGACGGTTGCTGCAAAGATTAGAGATATGTACCAAAGAGCTTAGGGCAAGGCTTACAAGCTGTTATGAAAGTCTACTTGTTTCTGACTGCAGTAAAACCAGATCTAATTTGTAAGATTTGTTCCTGCTTCTTCACTCCAGCAGTAAAGCAGATTGACTTCCTGGGGATAAAATAAAAGAGCTTTTCAGAGCCCTAATGTGAGCCATTTGCTGTGTAAACACTCTGCACAAACTGTCTCTAGGTCTCACAATGACTCTGTAAGGTAAGTGGAATTAGCTCCATCTCAGAGATGAGGAAACTCAGGTTCAGACATGGTAAAGAACTAGCTCTGGCTCATTCAGTCCATAAGTGGCAGAGTGAGGGTCCCAGCTCAAGCCTAATTCCAACGAGTACCATTTTATGTACCAAAGCAGCACCTTCACCATCCACAGACGTACCTCCCAAGCCCCTTCCCCCAGGCCCACATCCTTCCTTGTGGATTTTCATTGCATGCCAACCAGAGACTTAACTGTGAGTATTCCTAGACGTTTTCTGAATTCTGTCCTTATGTATTTTTTTGCAAGGACCAAAAGCAAAAGAATCCAGCAAAGAATTTGTGAGAGGACATCTCAGAAGGAAAGGATCAGCAATCACAATATCTTTGATTTTGCCTCTTCTGAATTTCCACCTCCATCTGTTCTAGTCCCTCAAACTTTTCCCTGCACCTCAGGTGATTCAGCATAATGGACAAGACCATGGATTTGGCAACAGACTTGAGTGTAAATCCAGCCGCCCTAACTAATTGCTAGACCTTGGGAAATTTATTTATCTGAACCTCAGCACTCTCATCTAGAGAATGGAAATAATTTTACATATCTTAATAATTTTAGTGAGATATGATGCAGGTAAAAAGCTTAAAGCCGTTCCCTTCACTTAGAATGCCTCCACCAAATGCTTATTTGAAAGAATGATTTATGTGAATTTGTTTTATGCTCTGCTAAGTATAAAGATTAAGATGCAAAGATTAAGAAGGAAGAGTTGACTCTCATTTTCAGCCCAAAAGCCCATGTCATTTTGAAAGTTTGAGCATTTTTCCTTCCTGTTTACTCTTAGGCTCCTCTTTCTTCTGAGAAGGGGAGTGATCATCTGTTTACACTGTTCAAATCCAGATGTTCAGATTTAGATGCTTGCCTCATGGAGAATTTACTCAAACTTTCCAACAGTTTTTATGAAGTTTGTGGCTGGTTCTGTTTCTAGTCCAACTGTCAAAAGTAGTGAAAGCAAAATAAACTGATGAACAAAATAGATCCATAGACATAGAAGCATGGAACAGACTATAGAACTTCAGAGGGAAGGTGGGGGAAAGGGAGGGAGTGGGAAGAGATCAATCAAAGAACTTGCGTGCATATATGCATAACCCATGGACACAGACAATACGGTGGTGAAGGCCTGGGATCGAGGGCAGGGGCAGGCTACAAGAGGTCAATGAGGGAGAAGGGGACATGTAATGCTTTCAACAATAAAGATTTTTTTACTTTTTAAAATATTTTTTATTGATTTCAGAGAGAAAGGGAGAGGGAGAGAGAAATAGAAACATCAATGATGAGAATCATTGATCGGCTGCGTCCTGCACGCCCAGTGCTGGGAATCGAGCCCACAACCTGGGCACATGCCCTTGACTAGAATTGAACCTGGGACCCTTCAGTCCATAGGCCAATGTTCTATCCACTGAGTCAAACCAGCGTGGGCCAATAAGATTTTTTTTTAAAAAAAAAGTAGTGAAAGCAAGTATCTCATTAATTACTGATTAAACTATTAATTAGTATTAATGATGGCACCATGGTTAAACCAACCCCATGAAGCAATAATTTTCAGTTTGTTCACTGTCACATTCCCATCACTTAGAAAATGCTGGCAGATAGCAAGAATTCAATACTGAATGTATGTGTGTGTCTCTGTGTGTGGAGAAAGTAGGTTAAATCATGTGAAATTGCTTATATTTGACCATTTGTGACCCATAAAAACAGCAATTTTATGTGATCCATCTTAATAATTATAAAGAAAAAGATATGGAAGGATATATGTAAATTAGTAACAGTGGTTATCTCTTGGAAGGGGAGTAGGACTAATAATTGGTGCTCAAGAGATGATATTTTGATTATCTGAATGATTTGAATTTTTATAATGTGAATTATATATGTATTACTTTTATAATTAAAACTAAGGTAAGCCTGGCTGGCATGGCTTAGTGGTGGAGCATCAACCTATGGACCAGGAGACCACGGTTCAATTCTAGTCAGGGCACATGCCCAGGTTGTGGGCTCGATCCCCGGTGGGGGCATGCAGGAGGCAGCTGATCAATGATTCTCATCATTGATACTTCTGTCTCTCTCTCTCCCTCTCCATTCCTTTCTGAAAGCAATAAAAATATATAAAATAATTAACTTTTTTAAAAAACTAAGGTGAAACTTACATTTAATAATGAAGGAAGGGAAGAAGGAAGGCAGGAAAACATCATGCATACTAGACCCAAAAAAATTGAGGAACTATGGAAAGAAGAGAAAAGGGTAGGTTTAAAGATTTAAAAAAGGGGGAGGGGGGTGAGAGGAAATATTGCTCTGATCCATGTATGTTCCAACCACACCTCAGTTATTTTCTTGCAAGATTAAGCAAGGATTTAAATTTAGTTCAATTGATTTGAAACAATAATAATAATCATTATAAAAACAAAGACAACAGAGGTAACTGACCTCATTAGGCAAGAGGGAACCACAGTTAAAAAATGAAACTGCCATGAGATCACGGTCTTCGGGAGAGTTTCAAACAGGATGTTACATGAGTCACATATAAAAATGTTAATTGTCTCCTGGGGAAGATTAATTTTGATGGCAAGACAGAGAACAGAACCAACCTCATAGGGTATATAAGTGATTAGACAATGTGTGGGAAAACTCTTAGGCAATGCTGTTAATTCCACACAGCCTAGTATCCACAGTGGGTCACCAGTTGGAAACCGTAACCATTCTCTCCCAGGTCGTGCTCTGGGGCCCACTACAGTGTGTTACACATGCAAGATGCTCAATAAGTAATGGTTACTTTGGTTTTATTTATGAGCATTTAGCTTCTAAGTTTAGTGGCTTCTTTGGAGGTGAAAGTGGCTTTGAAGATGGAAAGGTAACAGAGCTAATAATTGTATTGCTTTATTAAGTGTTCCCTGTGGGCCCAAACACAGGGATTGGTACACTATGTGTATTATCTTATCAAACTCACCCAATGATCCCACCAGAAAGAATTGTGGTTTCTAAATGAGGAAATGAGGCTTAGAGACCTGCCCAATGTCACACAGCAAATAAGAAGTGTGGTTGGGCCTGGCTGGTATGGTTCAGTGGTTGAGCATCGACCTACAAACGAGGTTATGGTTCAATTCCCAGTCAGGGCACATGCCTGGGTTTGGGTTTAATCCCCAGAAGGGGGTGTGTAGGAGGCAGCAAATCAATGATTTTCTCTCAGCATTGATGTTTCTATCTCTCTCTCCATCTCCCTTCCTCTCTGAAATCAATAAAAATATTTTTTTAAGAAATGTGATTGGGAAATGAATACAGATCTGTCTAATCTAAAGTCTGGGTTCTATTTTAAGGAAATAAAATTCAAGATCACGTTCTCCACCTCCAGTTAATGGACCACAGAGGTAAATTCAGACTGTGTCCCACTCAGGGCTCCACCTCTGGCCTGCGTTTTTGTCCTCTGCCCATGTGGTAGAGAATTCAGGGAGCCTTCCATCCCGTGTGAGATTTAAACATGGAAATAGGAATCTAAAGATATATTCTTGCAATGCAGAATTTATCTTTTATTACAATGTAAGAAATACATACGTTTACAAACATGTGCTTATGTGTCCAGCTATCGACAAAAGCTATTACATGTAATCCTGATAAGTTTATGAAAGAATATCAAGAAAAATGTGCACATAGACAGGTGCAGCCATATGAACATGTCCACCTTACACATACTAACCACCAAACACCGATTCCATGACATTGTGTGCTATCCTGAATTCTCATTTGGGGATGGTACCATCTTAGATCAACAATACTCTTTTGTGTACTGTGCATTTCAGAAAATTCTGAAATGGAAAAAGTTGTGGGTTGCGTATGTGTTAATCTGTTAGCACGGTCATATCCAATCCTACTGGGTTACCAAATCGGGTTATCTAAATGATACCTATCTGTACTGCCCAAGGGAGATAAAAAAAAAAAAAATTTTGAGAAATAATTCTTCCCAGATGAGTCAGCGTTGGGTTTACCCTCTGGGGCTCACTGGTTTAACTTAGATTGGATGTTATAGCTGAGAAGCTGCCAAGATAAAAGTCCTTCCCCTCACCTCCTCTCTATTTAGCAATGTGAACTGAACCAACTCACTTTCCTCTTTGGTCTCATTTCCTCAAAAATGAAATGAGGGACCTGGGCTGGATCAATGGTTTTCAAATTATTTCATTTCAATTCCAGTTAAGAACAGTTTTTTATTGTGATAAAAAACACAAAGCATAAACTCACCCACTTCACAAATGTTTAAATATGCACACAATACAGCATATGCATATGGTTGTACAATAGACCCCTAGGCCTTTATTATCTTCCATGACTGCACTCTGTACCCACTGAACAACTCCCATTCCCCCCTTCTGCCAGCCCCAGGCAACCGCTATTCTACTTTCTGTTTCTGTGAGTTTGATTACGTTAGGTACCTCGAGTAGGTGGAATCAGATAGTATTTATTTTATCTTTGTGGGATTAGTTTATATTACTAAGCATAATGTCCTCAAGTTTATTCATCTTGTAGCATATGATAGGATTTCTGTATTTACAAGGCTGAATAATATTTCATTGTATGTATATAACACATCTTCTGATGTAATTTACTTACAGAAGATTACTCCACTCTATGCTGGAGGCTAAATCCAGCGATCTTCTTCATTCATTAATCTGTGGAAGGGGGTGTTCACATCTTGGCTAATTGGGAATAATGCTGCAATGAAATGAGTGTGCAAATATCTCTTTGAGATCCTGTTTTTCATTATTTTGAATATATACCTTGAAGTGGGAATGCTGGATTATACGGTATCTCTGTTTTTTATTTTTTAAGAAACCTCCTTGGGGGGATAAGCACACATTTGTAATATCTTAATCAATAAAGGGAAGAAAAAAAAAGAAATCTCTGTGTGTCATTGTTAAGAAGATAGCTTTATGGTGTTTTGAAGAGTTCAGCCCATGCATATCTGTTCATGTAAAATTACTACTAGAGTACGGTACTATGTGATATCTCCCAGCACTCAGATACACGCCTACCAAAGCCTCTGGCTTACCTGCTTTTCTCATAGTATCGTGTATGGCTGTGCACTAAAAAGTGAGCACCAGATATCTTTCTTTTAATTTATCTTTCTTGTTTAAAGTATTATAGATGTCCCCTTTCTTTTCCCCCATTGACTCTCTCCTCCCCCCTCCCGACCCCTCCCCAGGCCTTCATCACACATCGTCTGTGTCCGTGGGTTATGCATATATGCATATAAATTCTTTGGTTAATTTCTCCCCCCTCCTTCCCTCTTTCATCAGCCTGTTGCATGCTTCCCTGTCTCTGAATCTATTTTGTCAGTTTGTTTATTAGATTTCACATATGAGATCATGTGATACTTGTCTTTCTCGGACTGGCTTATTTTGTTTAGCATAATAATCTCCAGGTCCCTCCAAGTTGTCTCTTTCTTACAGCTGCATATGTACCACAGCTTTTTTATCCACTCGTCTACTGATGGGCACTTGGGCTATTTCCAGATCTTAACTATTATAAATAATTCTGCTATGAACATAGGGGTGCATATATTCTTTCTGATTGGTGTTTTGGGCTTCTTGTGATACATTCCTAGACGTGGGATCCCTGAGTCAAATGGCAGCTCCATTTTTAACTTTTTGAGGAAACTCAGCACTGTTTTCCATAATGGTTTATCAGTCTGCATTCCCACCAGCAGTGTACTAGGGTCCCTGTTTCTCCACATCCCTGCCAGCACTTGTTGTTTGTTGATTTATGATGGTAGCCTCTCTGGCAGGTGTGAGATGATACCTCATTGCCATTTCAATTTGCATTTCTCTGATAACTGGTGGCATTGAGCTTTTTTTTTTTCATGTCTCTTGGCCATTTGTATCTTCTCTTTAGAGAAGTGTCTATTCAGGTCCTCTGCCCATTTTTTTTGTTGTTTTTTTTTTGTTTGTTTGTTTAAGATTTTTTTTATTAAGGTATTATATGTGTACATATCTTACCATTGCCCCCCCACCCCACTCCCATACATGCCCTCACACCCCAATGTTTTGCATTTGTTGGTTATTCTTATATGCATGCATATAAGTCCTTCCGTTGATCTCTTATTTCCCCCACCTCTCCCTAACCTTTCCGCTATAATTTGACAGTCTGTTTGATGCTTTACTGCCTCTGTATCTATCTTTTTGTTCATCAGTTTATAATGTTTTTTATTATCCACAAATGAGTGAGATCATGTGGTATTTTTCTTTCATTGACTGGCTTATTTCACTTAGCATAATGTTCTCCAATTCCATCCAGGTTGCTACAAATGGTAAGAATTCCTACTTTTTTATGGCAGCATAGTATTCCATTGTGTAGATGTACCACTGTTTTCTGATCTAGTCATCTGCTGATGGGCACCTAAGCTGTTTCCAAATCTTAGCTATTGTAAATTGTGCTGCTCTGAACATAGGGGTGCATATATCCTTTCTGATTGGTGTTTCTAGTTTCTTAGGATATATTCCTAGAAGTGGGATTACTGGGTCAAATGGGAGTTCCACTTTCAGTTTTTTGAGGAAACTCCATACTGTTCTACACAGTGGCTGCACCAGTCTGCATTCCCATCAGCAGTGCACAAGGGTTCCTTTTTCTCTGCATCCTCGCCAACACTTGTCGTTTGTTGATTTGTTGATGATAGCCATTCTGACAGGTGTGAGATGGTATCGAATTGTTGTTTTGATTTGCATCTCTCGGATAATTAGTGACTTTGAGCATGTTTTCATGTGTCTCTTGGCCTTCCTTCTGTCTTCTTTCGAAAAGATTCTATTTAGGTCCGTTGCCCATTTTTTTTATTGGATCATTTATCTTCCTTTTATTAAGTTGTATAAGCTGCCTGTAGATGTTGGAGATTAAACCTTTATCAGTGGTAACATTTGCAAATATGTTCTTCCATACAGTGGGGTTTCTTGTTGTTTTGTTGATGGTTTCTTTTGCTGTGAAAAAGCTTTTTATTTTGATGTAGTCCCATTTGTTTATTTTCTCTTTGGCTTCCATTGCCCTAGGGGCAGGATCAGTGAAGAAGTTCTTTCAGCATACGCATACGTCTGAGATTTTCTCTGCCCATTTTTTAATGCGTCATTGTCTTCCTTTTGTTGAGTTGTATGGGTACTTTATATGTTTTAGAAATTAACCCCTTATCAGGTGTATCATTGGCAAATATGTTCTCCCATACAGTGGGTTCCCTTTTCATTTTGTTCCTGGTTTCTTTTGCTGTGCAGAAGTTTTTTATTTTGATATAGTTCCTTTTGTTTTTCTTGCCCTAGGTGATGTATCATTGAAAACTGGTACGTGGGATGTCTGATATTTTGCTGCTTACATTTTCTTCTAGGACTTCCATGGTTTCATGACTTACATTTAAATCATTTACCTGGATATCTTAACCCATAATATAGTCTTGATAGTGCTTATTATACATTTGAGTTGTTCACTAATATTTAAAATAAATGATGCAGTCACTTGTGAGATGTTCATGATTCATTCAACCACATCACAAAGATTTCTTCTTATCAGTTCTCATTCAAAGTGCTGACATTTTTTTGATGTAGGTGCTATTTATATCACCATTTCATGGGTGAGGAAATTGAAACACAAAGATTTTAAATTATTCCCAAGACTTCACACCTGATATGTGATTCTGTGAGAACCTCACTATTGTTTTCCCCATTCTATGAAAAAAAAATACCATCAGGTTCTTGGGTACCCCCAGAGGGGCAAGAAGTTATCCCAGAAGGAGGAATGAAGGACTGAAGAGATGATTTCACCTACTTTTCAGTTCTGCCTTTGATCACACAAGGAAAAGAATGGGGGGAAGTAGAAAAGGGCAAAGGGAGTCAAATATTATAATGAACGAAGATTTGACTTGGGATGGTGAACACAATGCAATACACCAAAGATGTATTTGAGAATTATACACTTGAAAGCTATATAATTTTATTAACCGATGTCACCCCAATAGATTTAATTAAAAAAATTTTTAAAGGAATTGAAAGAAAGGCTGAAGAGAAGAAGGTGGATGTGGGGTCAGGTGTGGGAAAAACAGGAAGAAAGAGGACACAAACTAACTCACCTCTGCCTAATCAGTTTTCCTGGGAGTTAACACTATGTAAAATAATCTCTGAATATTGAAACATTATCACCCATTAATGGAAGCCAGAATCTTTGTTATAGAAGGCTAGGACCTTATATAACATGAACCCAAAAATAAGAAATTATATTTAACTAGCATTTATTAACACAAGGCTCTATGGGGGATAAATATGAAGTCTATACATCCTAGATTTTTTGTTAGATTTTTTTGTAATAAAATTATTATCAGTAAAGGTAATTGGTTCCAGGTAAACTATTTTTTAAATTCTGCAAGATTTTTCATGAAATAAATTTATAAATTTAAAATAACTTTTGTTGTACTTGGAATATAATCATTAAAATTCTGACTGTGAAATTTATTAATTCTGTGACTCTAGGTAAATATTTTAACCTTCTGAGCCACAATTTTTTCATTGCTTAAATAAGGATAATAAAATATTTCCCGCTCCTATCACAGTCTTCTTTTGAGGAACATAACATGATATGTGTGAGAATGGGTTCTAATGGATGGATGATTCAAAGAAACCAATGGGAGGCATGGGCTTTACTACAGAGAAACCCACTCACTACAGAGCAACCCTGGGCAACTTTCTTAATCTTCCCAAACCTCAGTTTCCTCAACTGTGATATGGAAATAGCAACAGGAGTTTCTTGAAAGAATTAAATGAGATAATGTAAATATAATATAGTATCTTCATATAGCAAGTACTCAAAAATTGGTACCATTCATTCCTTATTGAGAGTCTGTGATGGGGCTAAAGATGTAGTAACCAACAAAACACAATCCCTGAATTCAAGGAATTTATATTATAATGGAAGGAGACAGGCAGTAAACAGAGAAACAAATCAATATCTAATACATTAAGACATAAGTGTAATGAAGAAAATTAAAG
The DNA here is from genome assembly GCF_963455305.1 of Plecotus auritus. Classification (NCBI taxonomy): domain Eukaryota; kingdom Metazoa; phylum Chordata; class Mammalia; order Chiroptera; family Vespertilionidae; genus Plecotus; species Plecotus auritus. The sequence continues at coordinate 28,123,600 of NC_137783.1, read as the reverse complement.
AAGAAAGGAGAGTGATAGGGGCACTAGCCTGTGTCAGGTAATCAGGGCAGGCCTTTCTGATGAGGTACCTCTGAGCAGAGGCATGAGGGAAATGAGAGAAAGAGCCATGTGATTAGATGGAGGAAGAGGATCCCCAGAAGCAGAAGGAGCAGGTGCAAAGGCTCTGAGGCAGGAGTGTGCTGGGTGATTTCCAGGAACAGCAAAAAGGCCAGCATGACTGGAGGACAGTGTACAAGCAGAGAGTTGTAGGAAATGGTTTAGAGAGAAAAATACAAAGAGCATTGTAGAGCCTTGTATGCTATGGAAAGAACTAGAACTTCACTGTGAATGAAATGAGAAGCTATTGAGATATTTTCAGTACAGGCACAGTGGGAAAGGAGGGGACGAGTCAGGAGACAATTGTAAGAGCCCACCTGATAGATAATAGTAAACTAAAGTAGTAGCAGTGGAGAAGGGCTTGGTTTCTGGAGGAAGGGCTGATAGGACTTCCTGATGGATAAGATATGGTAGGACTGAAATAGAAGAGTGAAGAGTTTGTTTTCTAAACTGAGCAACTGGAAAAATTAAGGTTTCATTTAATGAGCTGGGAAAGACCATGGAAAGGAATAGACTTGAGTGTTGGGAAAAAGACCAAAAAAAAAAGAGTTCAGTTTTGTATATATTATGGTGGGAGGGCCTATTGGACATTAATGTAAAGATGTTGAATAAGTATTTGGATATCCAAGCATAAATCGGAAGAGAAATCATATTGGAGATACAAATTTGGGAGTTACCTGCCATGAGATTAGGTGTGTTTACTTAAAGAGCCTGTGCTGATAGATAAGGGAAGCTGGTAAAGGAGGAAGCTCTGAGTTCGGAGAGTTTAGGGGGTGGGGGGGGTGGAGAGGGGTAGTATGAGGAACTACCAAAAGAGAATGACAAGGAGAGAATAGTGAAGTGGGGGAAGACCTATAAGAGGACAAGTTATGAAAACCAAGGAATGAATGCATTTCTAGAAGAAGGAAAGACACACACGCAGAGAGGGCTGGCAACTGAGTGCATGGCTGGCTTTCTCAAGCGGGAGGGAGACAAAAGCTCCCGACTGTGCTGAACTCCAGTTCCAGGCGAGTCTCTGGGGACCCAGACTCATACAGGGTGAAACTGGACTGTCAGGAAAGAGATAAGCACACTGAGACTCAGAGGAACTGCAGAAGGCAGAGGTACCAAGGCGCGCGCATGGAGAGGGCGGGCAATTGAGTATGCGGCTGGCTTTCTCAAGTGGGAGGGAGACAAAAGTTCCCGACTGCACAGAGCTCCAGTTCCGGGCGAGACTCTGGGAACCCTGACTCATTCGGGGAGAAACTGGATTGTCTGGCAGCAGGCAAAACTTGAGGGCGGCTTTCTCTCAGAGGTGCTTGCAGCGATTACCATGGGACACTGAGACACAGGGGTCTATTAGGGCAGGGCTGACAGGAAGCCATTGCTGTCTGCTCTGCCCTGAGACTCTGCCCCATCCAAGCTGAGCACAGAGGCTTTTGCAAGTCTTGTCTCATAAGGGTGTCTCCAGCACAGAAGTTCTCCCAGCATAGACAGAGCTGATCCTCACAGCCAATTGGCCTGGAGGTCAATTCCTCCCAGTGATACCAACAACAATCAAGACTTAACTACAACAAGACTGTGCACACAGCCCACAAAGGGGTGCACCAAGAGTGTCTACCTCAGGTATCTGGGGAGGCTGAGCCACTGGGCCCTATAGGACACCTAGCACACAAAGCCCCTCTATCAACTCAGGGAAGCAGCCAAAATGTGGAGACAAAGAAACAGATCTCAAATGAAAGAAATGGAGGAAAGCAAATGACTGGATATAGGGTTCAAAACCACGGTTATAAGGTTTTTCAAGAGTTTTCTAGAAAAGGCCGATAAATTTAGTGGACCCTCGAGGATATGAAAAAGGACCAACTAGAAATTAAGCACACACTGACTGAAATAAAAAATATTATACAGAGATCTAACAGCAGACTAGAGGATCATAAGAATCAAGTCAAAGATTTGAAATACAAAGAAGCAAAACACACTCAACTGGAAAAGAAAAAAGAAAAAAGAATCCAAAAATATGAAGATAGTGTAAGAAGCCTCTGGGACAACTTCAAGCATACCAACATCCGAATTGTTGGGGTGCCAGAAGAAGAGAGAGAGCAAGATACTGAAAACCTATTTGAAGAAATAATGACAGAAAACTTCCCCCACCTGGTGAAATAGACTTACAAGTCCAGGAAGTGCAGAGAACCCCAAACAAAAGGAATCCAAAGAGGACCACACCAAGACACATCATAATTAAAATGCCAAGAGCAAAAGACAAAGAGAGAATATTAAAAGCAGCAAGAGAAAAACAGTTACCTACAAGGGAGCACCCATACAACTGTCAGCTGATTTCTCAACAGAAACTATGCAGGCCAGACAGGAGTGGCAAGAAATATTCAAAGTGATAAATAGCAAGAACCTACAATCAAGATTACTCTACCCAGCAAAGCTATCATTCAGAATTGAAGGGCAGATAAAGAGCTTCACAGATAAGAAAAAGCTAAAGGAGTTCATCACCACCAAACCAGTATTATATGAAATGCTGAAAGGTACTCTTCAAGAAAAGGAAGAAGAAGAAAAAGGTAAAGATAAAAATTAGGAACAACAAATACATATCTACCAACAAGTGAATTTAAATATTAAGTGGGGGAAAAATCTGATGAACAGAATAAACTGGTGAATATAATAGAATCAGGGGCATAGAAAGGGAGTGGACTGACAATTCTCAGGGGGAAAGAGGTGTGGGGGGTGCTGGAAGAGACTGGACAAAAATCGTACACCTATGGATGAGGACAGTGTGGGGGGGTAAGGGGAGAGGGTGGGGTGGGAACCGGGTGGAGGGGAGCTGTGGGGGAAAAAAGAGGAACAACTGTAATAATCTGAACAATAAAGATTTATTAAATTTTTTAAAAATTAACTTCATCTTAATGTTGAAGATAAAGCTCAAGAGAGGGTAAGTAATTTTTTCAAAGTCACATAGCAAAATTACAAAACTGAGGTTTGAACTAAAGTGTTTCATGCCAATATCCTTCTTTCCTAATCCTTATAGGAAGGATACAATTAGCTACTACTGTTCTCCCTCCTTCAGCTTTTGGGCTTTCCCACCATTCCGTAATTATTTTGATAATTATTAAATGATGTCTACATTCTTCCTAGATGTTCTGTTTCAACTAAAATATATGTATAATAATTAAGATTTAATGTACTAAAGCTGCTATAGTTCCTATAACTTCATTTTTGAGAATAAAATGAACAATTGCAAATATTATTAATGTATTTCTTTCCACTAATTAAGTCAATTAATTTTTTAATTAGAATCACAGACTTAGAAAGCTCTTAAATATTCCCATGCCCAGGCTCCACCCAGACCAATTAAATCAGACTTTGGTGAAAGTTTTCAAGTAATTGGGGATTTCAGAGTAGATCTTACTTTGAGCACAGCTGCCTTTTCATCATGTCAGGAAATTAGGGGTTTTTCAATACTGTTTCTACCAATGGACCTGACATACTTCTCAGTTTCATGTCATACATAAACTTGATCATCATAACTTACATGGGCTTATCTAGGTTACTAATATGAAACAGGGTTGAACCAAGTGAATTTGGTTGAACCAAATATATTTACCCACCTGGGTTTTATTTATGGGTGGTCTGAGAATGAAAATCATTCCAAAATCAGTTCATAAATAATTTTATTAGCCCATAAATGCTTTATTGTGTGGTGATTAATAGTACAGGGTTTTTTTGCGACAAAGATCTTTATTAAAGACTCAACCTGACTTTTTTGTACAGTGTGACTCTTGGTAAATCATTCTCTAATTCACGGTTCTTTTGCCTATGAAATGTGGATATTACACCACATTATCTGGAAGAGTTGTGAAGAATAAATTACTAGTAGAACATCCATTAAAGCATTTAGCTCATGATTGGTACATGAAAAGAATTTAATAAAAACAGCTACTGTCATTATCATTTGATTTAGAAATAAGTGTCACATTTTGTGTAATATTAAAAACCTTTACTATTAATTCTTTTATATTTGTGGTTGGCTGATTTGCTGTTGAATTAGTTGTCTTGCTTTGATTTGGATTGGATTGATTTTCACTTTCTGTTTGATAATACTAAGACAAAGCAAATTATTATCCACTAGACAGACAGTGCTTTAAACTTTGCTAGTATATAACATAAAACCCATTATGTAATGGCTCCAATTTTCTTCTAAGAAATGAGTGGCAAAATGTTTTGTTACTCTCCTTACATTAAAAACTGCTGATTTCCAGTATAGTCTCACACCTAGAGTTAAGTGGTGGCAGAAACTAACAGAGTGCCCTGTTTATTTTCTCAATTATTAGAATTACAGCATTATTTGTAAGATTATCTGCAAAATTTTGGTCCTTTTCACTAGGTAAACTATAAGCATTTTAAGAGCAGAAATTTCATCTCTAGCACAGTGTCTAGCTCACAGTAGATGCTCAATAAATATCCCAAGAGAAATAAATGGAATGTCTGTTGTACATCTAATATGCCTTGCAATTATTCATTTTTTAGAACAATCTTTCTATGTAGATTAATCCCATTTCACAGATGAAGAAATTGAGCCCAGAGTTAGTGAACTTAAGACTGGGATACATGACCTAAATCATAGCCTTGGATCCTTACTGCTGGTGGCACTTCTCAGGGGCAACTGACCATTATGCTTTCTCATAAATCCAATCTTGGTGTTTTCCTTTACATAAATAGAATTGAGTCCTGTACCAAGCAAAACAATAAGCTTTATGCATTTTCCTGAGAAGTTACAATAGACCCTCACCTCCCGAATGCAAGTGATCAAGATTTACTCTTTACAAATTGGATTGGAATTCCAGTCTGGCCGGTGGTCAATTCTTCCATGACAAATAGGTTACAACCCAGTTCCAGAGAGAAAAATGTGAGTAGGTGTCTGAAAGGACAGATACCACCAGCAAGATGAGTTAAATTTTCCTGTATCGGCAGGCTTTCTGCTTATCCTGGCTCCTTACTGTGCATTTGGCCCAGGTGGACTGAAAAACAAGACTTACAAGGAAATTGAAACTTGTAACCAAACAGGAGAGGCCACTTGTCATATAGCATGTCTCAACATTGCTCTCACAGCATCACAACTTGCATAATCTCCTATTTGGAATTGGATATAAATTTGAATCCGTAGCAATGTTAAGTTTGGAGTTCATCTCACCTAGTAGAGAATTCTTGACTGGAAATTCTACCTGTGGTTCTTCCAGTGACTTTGTGGTATTAGGAGCCTTTTAACTACTCTGGGAATAAGATAGTCTTCAAAGCCAACGTTATAGAGAGTTTTAAGGAAAAAATAAAATTTGTCTCTGTGAGAGAACAGTACTTGCTGGAGAGAAGGCAGCACGGCTACTCATGGTGATTAAAATGGAGCAAATGGCCTGGCTGGTGTGGCTCCAAAATTGAGATCAACCTATGAACCAGGAGGTCATGGTTTGATCCCAGTCAGGGCTGGATTCCCAGTAGGGAATGTGCACTGATGTTTCTCTCTCTCTCCTTCCTCTCTGAAATAAATAAATAAATAAATAAATAAATAAATAAATAAATAAATACATACATACATACATACATACATACATACATACATACATAAATACATAAATATTTTTTAAATGGAGCAAATGGCTGCCAGTGACTCTTGTGGACACATTTCAGAAAGTAGAGGAGGCAGAGAATAGGGTGTGGGCACCAGCCAAGTAGAACCTGATGGAGAAAGAAAAGCTAAGAGCATTGCAGCAGGCACATAGCAGGTGGAACTTAGAAGTTGAGCTGCGTACACCGAGCCTAGGATATTTCCCCTGAATTATGCCAGGGATATGGTGACTGCTATAAATGGGTATCAGAAGTAGAACATAAAGGGGAGGGGGATTAATAGGGAATAGCAATAAAATAGTTTTAAAGAAAAAGAGCCCCCCCAAAAAAGGAGGAAAGGGAGAGAAAGCAGATTCTGACCATTGTATCTTCTGTGTTACAGAATAAAGGAGCAAAACAATTCAGGATGAGGGTCATGGTGTAGAGAACCTTAAGGATCACTTATGGAGAAGGAGGATGTCAGAGGAAGAAACTCCAGGAAGTCACCTCAGAAAAAAAAAATTACTGTGAAGCATGTATTGGATGAAAATAAGGAGAGTTAGACACCATACTTCCAGCTGCAGATGTCTATCTGCTAAGGCACAGAACGAAGGACATCAAGTATATTTGAGTTCTTAACCCAAAAAGACAAGTCTGATACCATAAATATCAATACTACCTTATTAAATGGAATTCATAATCAAAATGTAATAGAAGGATTTTTTTTTTCCAAAAGCATAGACCTGATCAGATTGCTGGGAGGGGATGGTGGGGGGGAGGGGTTGCGGGGGAGAAGGGGAAGCAATTTGGCCTGGGTCTCTGAAGTAATTTTACACAAACAGTCCCAGAAGATTCTCATCACACAATATATGCACATATTCAACTTGGAAAAGTGTTAGACTGCAAATAGAAAACTGAACTGTGTTTTAAACAATTAAGGATTTTATCTCTCAGAATCTTTTTCTCTTTCCATTCCACTATATTTGACCAAAAAACAACAACAATCCAACTGAAACCTTCATGTCCACATTTCAGGCCAAAAGAAATGGAAGGATGATGGGCAAAAAGCAAAGGGTGCTACTTATTTTATTCAGAAAGGACCTCCCTCGCCCAAGGGCACCTGCTATCTTCAAATTCAAAAAAAATGAAATCGGGTAAATGGAGGACCAGAGGAACCTTAGAAGGATGTTCTTAAATGCAGAAAAGAGTGACGAGATGTCTCTTCAATCTAAAATATGTTTATCCATATTGAGTTGGAGCCAGATGTGGGAGCTTACACTCACTTTTTTCAATTGCATGTCTTAAACTTGACCTTTTCCTCCAACTTACTGGGATCTTTTTGGATCCTACTCAACTTGGACTTGAACTCCTATATATTGTGATATGCAGGTCCTCTCTAACTGTACTTAAGTCATTGAAGAAAATGTGAAAAAACAATAGCACTGAGGTCAGATCCCAGTGGTAGTTCTCACCCTTACTGTCAGGGAAATCTAGTTATTTAGCTGGTCTCCTTTTCACTCAGAAAAAAATATATATATTATTCAAGGAAAAAAGGATACTGGGCAAACAAACTGAGAATCATAATAGAAATTAATATTTGAAATAAATCTTATTATTATTTACCAATATAATTTTTTCTATATATGAAACTATATTTCAAAAATAAAACCAGTTAAAATATATAGTGGAATTTAGCACTGTATTTTAACTTAACCATTTTTTAAAAATCTACTAGCTTCAAAAATTTTTAAATAGTTTGGGTCTCTCATTCCCTGAAAGATGTTGACACTGACATAAAGATAGAAGAGTATAAATGTTTGTGTATATACAAGTAATGCATATCTAAGGATGAGGAATTTTAAAAAATGAGAAAAGTATAGAAATAATAGGTGAATAAGTTCTAGGATTCTCATTTACCAGGTGGAGGACATAAAAATATATCCCCGACAAAGATCGCTAAACCAGCACGAAGTGAAATAAAGTGGTGATAGAAAAGCTCTCCTACCTAGACATCTGGTAAAATTAGCAAAAAGTAGAGAATTGAATACATTTGTGACCTTTGTTTTAAAAAGTTAGTTTCAAAGAAAGTGAAAGTTTTTTTAAAAAAAAGAAGCTATTCCCACAAAGAGGAAATAAACCCACATAAATATGGTTAACTAATCTTCTACAAAGAAGCAAAGGCAATACAATGAAGAACAGATCATCTTTTCAACAATTGATGCTGAAAAAATAGGACATTTACATGGCAAAACAAATAATAAATCTATATACAGTGCATATGCCCTTCACAAAAAAATTAATTCAAAATGAATCATAGACCTAAATTTAAAATGCAAATTTTAAAACCCCTAGATTTCAGAGGAGAAATAATCTTAGGAATAGCAATGACATTTTAGTAAAACACCAAAGGTATAATCCATGAAAGAAATCACTGATTAAGCTGAACTTCACAAAAAAATAAAAAACTTCTGCTCTCCAAAAGACACTATTAATTAAGAGAATGAGAAGACAAGCCATAGAAAATATTTGCAAAGACATATCTGTAAAGAATGGTTATCCAAAACATGCCACACACACACACACACACAAAAAGAACTTTTAAAACTCAACAATAAAAAAATAAAAAGAGCTGAACATACACCTCACCAAAGAAATTATACAGATGACAAATAAGCATATGAAAATATGCTCAACCTCATGTGTCATTAACCTCATGTGCAAATAAAACAACATTGAGATGCCACTATGTACCTATCAGAATGGTTGAAATCTAAAACTTAGCAACATCAAATGCTGAGGAGGATGTGGAGCAAAAGGAACTAATTACTAGTGAGAATTCAAAATGGTACAGCCATTTTGGAAGATTGTTTCTTACAAAACTAAACATATCTTACCACATGATCCAGAAATTGTGCTCCTTGGTATTAACCCAAATGTACTGAAAACTTGTGTCCACACAAAACTTGCACACATATGTTTATAACAGTTTTATTTATAAGTGCCAAAATTTGGAAGCACCAAGATGCCCTTCAGTAAGTGACTGGATAAGCAAACTGTGGTATACCGAGGCAATAGAATACTACTCAGCATTAAAAAGGAACAAGCTATTAAGCCATCAAATGACATAGAGGAACCATAATTTCATATTGCTAAGTGAAAGAAGCCAACTGAAAAGGTTATATATTGTGTGATTCAACTCTATTACATTCTGGAAAAGCCAAAACTATGGAGACCATAAAAAGAATCAGTGACTACCAGGGGTGATGGGGGATGAAGGGATGAATAGGTGGAGCACAGAGGATTTTCAGATCAATGAAACTATTCTATATGATACTATAGTGGTAGGTACACGTCATTATACACTTGTCAAAAGACATAGAATATACAACACCAAGAGTGAATTATAACATAAACTATGGAATATTGGTGATAATGATGTATCAATGTAGATTCATTGATTATAACAAATGTACCACTCTGGTATGGGATGCTTTATAGAGGTTCCTGGTATGTAGCAGGCACTCAACAAATATTTGTTTCCTTTTTCCCCTCTTGGTTGCACAGAGTGTAAGTGTGAGGGCAAGAAAGGGGCTTCTTTTTTCCTTGCTGTAGTCTTCCACAATTTATAAGAAGCACCTAGTAATTAAACCCCAAGATTGTTAGCTCCTCTGATTCAAACAACCCCTCTGTTCAAACTGCAAGACAAGATAAGCTACTTTCAAGGCTCCATTCTTGCATACCCCTCCTCCCTGTGGTTTTAATGACTCCAGGGAAAAATGGTACCAAAGAGTTTCTAGTTAGTAGAAGTGCTCTACTCCCTCCCTTTCAACCCCAAGCTGCTCCCCTTTCAAACTCTTTGGTTTTAAGAATGGTTTACAGGCTTGTGAAGACGCTGATAAAGACACCTCCCAAGAACATCTGCTCGGACTAAAATAGCAAACAAACTTTCAGCCCCAAAGACAATCCCCCAATTATCTACTCAATTTCAACCCCAACCCCACCCCCTTCCCTGTCACCTAGCAACAGCAGCTAAGGCTTTAAAAGGGGATCCGCTTCTTATTCTTTGCCCTTGTATTAATTAGCAATGCACCAGCCCTTCCTCTTCTGGGAAAATAAAATAAATTTCCTCTCTGTATCTCTTCTTTTAGTTGTTAATTCTTTCACAGCCCACATCACCAGCCAAAAACTCTAACACAGCGAATATGTTTTTCTTATTTCTCTGAAGAGCAGTTTGGGAGGGAACAACTGATCTACAGATGATAGAACTGGTGAGAACTACCACTGGGATCTGACCTCAGTGTTACTGTTTTTCACATTTTCTCCAATGACGTAAGTACAGTCAGAGAGAACCTGCATATCACAAAGTATAGGAGTCAAAGTCCAAGTTGAGTAGGATCCAAAAAGATCCCAGTCAGCTGGAGGAAAAGGTCAAGTTTAAGACATGCAATTGAAAAAAGTGAGTGTAAGCTCCCACATCTGGCTCCAACTCAAGTGTATATGGATAAACATCATATTTTAGATTGAAGAGACTTATCCCGTCACTCTTTTATGCATTTAAGAAGAACATGCTTGTAAGGTTCCTCTGGTCCTCCATTTACCTGATTTCATATTTGCTGAATTTGTTGAAAATTTTATTTTCGATATGTTATATGTTAATTTATATGTAACATAAGCCCTTAGCCAAGTGCAACTATGTGAAACTTGGCACTTCGGCTTAAGTTTAAATTTATGAGAAAAGTAAATGAAGTCTGTGCCTGAATGACTCAAATAGAAGAGATGCTCTCTTTCATTTTCCCCAAATGTCTTCAGGCTATTATAACACAACACAGCCAAGATGATGCAGAGGATAAAGCAACGTGCTCTTTCCTTATATGTGAGACTCGTGTTCCTGAATACAGGAAATGCTTCCTTATAAGTACAAAAAAATCAAGACTTGAAATCCGGGGCGGGGAAGGGGGACATCTGAGAGCAATTATAATTTTGAGTAACTAAGTGCCACTACTATCATAGAGCCAAAAACAAACCATATAAGAATAAAAATCTTTTTAATACTAAAAATGAAGAATAATGGCAGTTTCTTCAGGATTTTGAAGATACATGAATGCATGAGTCCCATCCTCCCCAAGGACTAGAAAATGAGGGAAATTAAATTGTTGCTCTTTGAGAATGAACGTCACTTTCAGATGAAGAGGAGAAATATTCTAAGTCCCTAAAAATAACTAGATGATTGGGGGATGATAATTCAAGTAAAGCAAGAATGTAGCAACTGATGGGGTTGAGGATATAGAGCCATGGTTTGGAGAAACACAGAGGAGGCAATGGTTCACTGGGGGCAATGTGGCTCATTAGTCAACAAGCAACCATCTGATGCCTAGGTCAGCCTTCTAGGGGCTGAAATACTAGAAACTGTGTGCTCTGGACAAGGGATGACCCTGCTTGTTAAATACAATTATGTACATTTATATGTATATAATTATGTACATTTATATGTATATGTTTTATATATTTATATTTTACATTTAACTTATGGGAAGTTCAATAAAACTAATAATCGAGGCTGGGCTGCATATTGGATGCTGCCGTGCAAAGGTGATTCACTTGGATTTGGTAAATAGTGAGCCCCATATAACCAGCATCATGCCAGGTTCTGAGATCAGAGCAATGAATTAAAACAAAAATATCCTGTTCTCACGGAGCTTGCAATTTAATTTATTCTGTAGGATGTCATGATAGGCAACCAGTTGCCTCCCCAGCAACCTCACAATACCAAGCACTGTCTTTTAGACCCTGAAAGATGTTAAATCTGGGTAAAATTTCCCAGGGCGCTGCTGACCCAACAGAGGCCAATCACAAGAAGCCAGATTGCATTCTTCTGCCCCACAGAGAGCTCTTTTATGTGGCAGGTAATAAATCTATGATATTTTCTAGCCTAAGCTATAACACAAGAGAAAAAAATAACTTGGTTCAGGAAGTGATTGAAGGAAATAAGTGTATTAGACACTGATCCTGGGGGGCGAAGCTACAAGAGGCTTCTGCAATGAGGCGGGATGAGGGATGAGAGAGACACTGCGGCTTCCTCTGGTGATTGAATTCAAGAAACACAGAGTGCCCTCTCCTCACACTCTCTTAATGCAGGTGTTAAGAATGAAATATTGATCTGGATTCACCATAGATCACCAATAGGAGCTTATTCTCCCTGAGGCTCTGGTAAAACCCCACCAGGAAGGCATGAAAATAACAAAAACTTACTGCTGGGTATGTGTTGGCCACCTAAAAAATGTGGAGGCATAAAAAAGTGTTTGCAAACTAGGGACAGACTATAAGTCTGATAGGTAAGCTAATTCTTAGGTTTGAGGAAAGTATCAGAGTGTAGTGTAAAGAAAAATAAACTTCGAAATTGAAAGTCCTGCCTTAAGGCCCAGCTCCATCATTACACACTGTGGTGCTAGAGCTCTTGTTGAAAATTTCTTCATCTGGAGAACCTTGTACCTAACTTGAAGTAGCCATCTCACTTACACAAGAATAACAATAAGCCTGCTTCTCTGTCAGGACAATTCACTGTGCGGGTGATCTAGACAATTGCATGGGGTTGAGATAGGAGAGGGAGGTAGATGACCACAACCAGAGATTTAAGCAACCCTCTCTCAACTTAAAGGCCTCACCCATCCATCCATCAAATTATGCACAAGAGTCCAAATGTGTACATCAATCTACACCTTGTCAGAGAGCCCTAGCAGGCTGCTGTCACTGAAGAAAAGATGCCTTATCACTGCATCTGTGAAAGAGCCTGTAATGACTTCTGATGGAGCCAGAGCCAGAGCCTCAGAACACTCAGCTAGGGGACTGGGGCTAGCACCTGCCCATAGAGAGAGAGAGAAAATCTCTTCAATGCCTTGCATCACGACTTTTCTCCAAACACGGTTTAGTTGGAATTGTAGTTGGATCAAGGGCAAGAAGGTCTGGGAGCAGAAATAAACCAGAAAATGGTGTTGGAATATTATTTGCCAAGAGATGTTACTAGACGCCCTAGACAAAAGGGTTCTTTGGTCCAATAAACTTGGGAAACATTGCAAACTAAATCACTCCCTTGAAGATTTGTATTTCACAAGAGCACATTGAGGCTCTTCCCTCTATGACTACTTTGACCCACAATGGCCTTTCAGTTCTGCAGCCACACCAAGATAACTTAGGGTTTTCAATGAGCCATTTCCTCTGCCTAGAGTCTTCTTCCTTCTAATCATCACATGACTGCCTCCTTGTTATTAGGATCTCAGATTAAATGGCACCTTCCCAACAAACTTTCCTGACCACCAAATTGAAACCAACCATCAGCCCACTCTATCAAATATTAGTAACAACTGTTTTCATTTCCTGCATGTTAAGTAAGCTCCACATAACCGTAAATTTTTCATCATTGAATCCCCAGTACATATAAGTATCCAACACAATTTTAGCATTCATTAAGTGTTTGTGAATAAACTGTTGACTAAACATCTGCTGTTTCATATACTATAGTTTGGAATATAATATCTAGTTTCAACATATTCTTGGATAGGTGGGGAAATGTTTGCCCACAGAGATACACTGGCTTTCCCAAGTCATGGCATTCACTGCAAGCACGAGAAAAAGCAAGATAGACCTAAATCCCAAGATGAGAAAGAAGGAATCAACATTTGTTGAATGACCGCTATGTGCTTTTCAGTGTTAAAGCTTATAGCATCACTAAGTACTTACAACTCTGCCAAAGGGGCCTTAGCATGTGTATTACTTCAGATGAGGAAGCCAGGGATCTAACTAATAAAAGGCAGGACTTATATATGAACCCAGGTTCAAGGAAGCCCAAAGCTTGTGACCTTTATACTGGACCACACTGCCTTTCTAGAGTGGAAGAATCTACCATGGCCTTAATCATCAATGGTAAAAGTGGAAGCATACCCTAACCAAGAGAAATGCAAGGGTCCCCTCACAGACACATAAGTTCAAGGTCAGAGCATGCCCAGGAACAAGCTGCTGAGATAAAGCTTCTTAAATCCTGCCTTTCAAGAAGATCGCTGTTCCCAAACCTGGAGTCATGATCAGTCTGCCGGTAGGACCCAAGTTCTTTCCACTTGGAGGGTTTTTAATGTGGGAACAAGAAACAAAGCAGGTCATTATAAATACTTACAACAGAAGTTGACTAGTAGCATACTAGGAAACTGAAAACCCTCTCTAGATTTTCTAAGTTTATTTATTTATTCTACTAGTGACCCGGTGCATGAAATTCATGCACAATAAAAGGGGATTAATTAGAGGAAATAATTTACTATTGCGATTTGCCCTTTCTCTATAATAGAAGTGTCAGAGATGAAAGAAAATTAGTAAAATGTATATGAAAACCTTCCTCCTGTCAGAGTCTGGGGTTCACCACGGGACCCAGAGTCAAGTCCCCACCCACCCACATGCACCTCAAAATTGCATGAGACCCAGACCTGGCTGGCCCCCCCTCATTGGGCTAGATCCAGACCCGGCCAGTCCCACCCTTGTCAAGCCATGCGGGGCAGGGGGTGTAGCCTCAGGTCCCCTGGCCCAGTGCCAGGACGGGGGGCATGGCCTGAGGTCCCCCAGCCCAGATCGGGGTGGGGGGCGTGCCTTGAGGTCCTCCATCAAGCCCCGCCTGGTGAAGGGCATGGCCTGAGATCCTTTGTCAAGCCCCGCTGGGTGGGGGCATAGCCTGAGGTCCCCCTTCAAGCCCCGCTGGGCGGGGACATGGCCTGAGTTCCCCCGACCCAGCACTGGGGGTGCACCTTGAGGTCCTCTGTCAAGCCCTGCTGGGTGGGGGGCACGGCCTGAGGTCCCCTGTCAAACCCAGCCAGTGGGGTGCAGCCTCAGGTCCCCTGGCCCAGTGCTGGGACAGAGGGAGCAGCCTGAGGTCCCCTAGCCCAGCACCAGGACAGGAAGCACACCTTGAGGTCCCCCGTCAAGCCCTGCCAGGTGGGGGATGCAGCCTGAGGTCCCCTGGCCTGGCACTGGGGCGGAGGGAGTAGCCTGAGGTCCCCTAGCCCAGCACCAGGACGGGAAGCGCACCTTGAGGTCCCCTGTCAAACCCTGCCGGGTGGGGGGTGCAGCCTGAGGTCCCCTGTCAAGCCCTGTGAGTGGGGGGTGCAGCCTGAGATCCCCTGTCAAGCCCTGCCGGGTGGGGGACACGGACTGAGGTCCCCTGTCAAGCCCCACGGCAGCAAGGGAGGGCATAGCCCAGCCTTGGGCAAACTACGGCCCGCAGGCCAGATCCAGCTGTTCTATCTGGTTCTCTTGCTCTCCCCTCTGCTCCTTTACTTTGAATTTATATTAGTTCACACAAACACTCCATCCATGCTTTTGTTCCGGCCCTCCGGTCCAATTTAAGAACCCATTGTGGCCCTCGAGTCAAAAAGTTTGCCCACCCCTGGCATAGCCTCAGGTCCCTGCTGATTGCTCGTTAAGGCTCCTTATGGGAACTTGGCCTCAGCTGTGGGTGCAGCCATCTTTGCGATGGAGTGATGGCCAATTAGCATATTTCCTCTTTATTAGATAGGATTGGCACATAAATATGCAATTTAAGACATATATCATTCATTCAACAAGTATTTAACAAGCATTTGCCACATCCCAGGCACTGTGTTATATGTTAGCAATATAGCGGTGAATAAGACAGAGAGATTCCCCTGCCCTGTTCAATAAATGTTTCATGAATGAATGAATGTAGGAATTAATGAATACAGCAAAAGATGTGCAGGGCTTCAAGGGCTACTTGCCAAGCTTTGAGAAGTATGCATTTAACTTTACAAAATATATATTTCGGAGAGGGGGGTGGAAAGCATTGGATTACCCCACTATTTCTTATGTAAGTGTCAATTTACCCTGAGTAAATTTGGTTTTGAGTTCTGCTCCAGAGAAAACTATTTCATTGTGCCTCTGCTTAATGAGGCAGGTCAAATCAAGCACCAGCTACCACCTGCTTGTTCTAAGTCCTGGTAAACTGACACCTGAGAACCTTATCTGAACAACTTTGTCACTTTCAAGAAAAGATGTGGTATGACCTTGGTCAGGGTTCTCCAGAGAAACAAAATCAATAGGATGTGTATATATTTATAGAAAGATTTATTTTAAGGAATTGGCTCATGGGATTGTGGACATTGCCAAGTCTTAACTCTGTTGGGTAAAAACTCAGGCAAGATTTCAATGTTTACAGTCTTAAGGCAGAATTTCTTCTTCTCTGAGAAATCTGTTTTTGCTTTTGAGGCCTTCAACTGCTTGAATGAAGGCCACCCACTTTATCAGTGTGGTCCAGTAGAAAGTTTACTTTTAAAGTCAACTGATTGTAATAATTACATCCATAAAACACCTTGACAATGGCATCTAGACCAGTTGTGTTTGACCAAACTTTTGGGCACATAGCCAGGGTGACATATAAATCACAACCTCTTAAGTGGCCAAAGTTTTTTGTATGACTTAACTAGAGCATTGGATTAAGTTATTGTTTTCTATTTCTCAACAACAGTCTCAAAGTCAATTATTCAGAAAATAAAACAAGTGAAGTTAGTAAGAAAAAAATAAAATAAAACAAAGCTGTGTTTTTATTGTTCGCAGAGACACTGCCCAAACTCTACTGATTTTCAAATGACAGATTGTGTGACATGCAGTAAATAAACAATGCCGCAAAATAGCCAGCCTATTTGTGCTGTCACCTTAAAGCCAGGATGCTGCTGAAGAGGGGGAATTATCACTGGATGCCAAAATCAGCAACATCAGAACCAAAGAAACTATAGAGAATTATAAAGACTTTAGAAAGCAAGGAGGAGAAAAAAGAAGGGAAAGAGAATGATAAAAAGGAGAGGAAGAAAGGGAGAAGGAGAAGGAGGAGGGAAGGAGGAAAATGGAGAAGGATTAAAAGGAGGCAGAGGAGGAGAAGGAGGAGACAGGAGGAATTACAGAGAGGGAGAGGGTGAGAGGGTAAAGGAAACAAGAATCCTCTTGGGGGCTAGAATCTGATTTAAACTGGTGTGTGTGTGTGTGTGTGTGTGTGTGTGTGTCTGCAGCCTAGGAGGGAGGGTGGCTGGCACTAAGAGAATAAGCTGGAGAAAAGCAAAGTAAGTTCTGCGCCTGCCTCTCCCCTCCATTCGCCTGCTCCCTCTTTGCAGAAATCTGCAGCAATAGCCAGAGCCCAGATGCAGGGTCTTTGGAAATAAAATCCCAGCAGAGCAGAAGCCAACTGGGGTGAGGAGGTGAAGAACACGGTGTGACTGAATGGTTTCAGGAATTCACGGCACCCAATGGGAGCACCCAGAGTTGCTGTTTTAACATGTAGAGGAATTAGAACCTCATACATTGCTGGTGGGGATGCAGCTACTATGAAAACAGTTTGGCAGTTTCTAACTGTGGTGATGGTTGCACAATACTGTGATCATACTAAGAACCACTTAATTATACACTTTAAATAGGTTAATTGTATAGTATGTTAATTATCTCTCAACAAAGCTGTTAAAAAAAATAATCCTCTCTCTAACCCTAACTCTAATCCCATGCATTTTCTCTGAGGGTTTGAAAATGAAGCCCTGATGATGATCGCTAAAAGGTTGCTAGGTGGGTGATTTCAAAGATTAACTATGATTTTTAACGTTCTAGGACTCCTGTCCTTCTCTCTCCTTGAACTTACCAGGATGGATATAGACTAGAGCAGTGTCTCAACAGCAGTACTGGCAATTTGGACCGGATCATTCTGTGCTGGGAAAGGCTGTCCTATGCATTGTAGAATGTTTAGCGGCATGCCTGCCTCTATCCAACAGATGCCAGTAGCTCCTCCCAGTCATGAAAATCAAAAATGTCTTCAGACATGGCCAAATATCTCCTAAAATTGCCTCTGAGAACCAGTTGAGAACAACTGGACTAGAGTCTGGCTTCTGGCCCTTCCCCAGGAAGAGTTGCCAGAGTGGCCAACCTGAACTCACAGGCAAGACACATCTGAGCAGGATGACTACCCCAAGAGGAAAACAATACACTGGACAACATGTACTCGTGAACAAAAGTATCAGAACTAGAGAAAACAGTGATTTAAAATGACAGTTAGAAATAAATAAGAGAAAAGGGAAGGTCTACTGGAAAATATGATGAGGGGTTGTCTCTGGGGAAGAGTAGCAGGGGGGTGAAGGACTGGGATGGGAAGGAGAGTACATGTTTCCTTTATAAAAAATATTTTAATTGCAATATGCAGCACATGGACACAAAAGACTGTTAAACACAAAAGAATAGCTATTTTAACCATTACTCCAGACCACAATTGCTTCCCTTTCCCTAGAGTTAGCCAGTATCCTGCTTTTTATTACTTCTTTGTTTTTAATATCTTTACCACTATGCATGCATCCCTATACAATACAGTTCAGTTTCAAATTTCTATAAATAGAATGTTATTACATTTATTCTTTGTTCAACATTAAAGTTGTAAGATTCATACAGATTGTTGCATGTTATTGTTATTTACTCGTTTTTATTGCTGTATAATAATGAGTTGCACGAATATACCACAACTCGTGTACTCATTTCATTGTTAATGGACATTTGGGTTGTATCTATTTTAAGACTGTCATGAAATGCTTCTATAAACAACCTTGTATGCTCTCCTTAGATGCATATTGTTCTCTAGGGCACATACATAGAAGTGGAATCGCTAAGTCACACGACCTTCATAAATTCACTTTTACTAAACAATCCAAACAATTTTTTAAAGTAGTTTTACCCATATACATTAGCTCCCCGATTATCCTCGGTCCATGTGTTCCAAGACCCCCAGCGGATGCCTGAAACCAAGGCTAGTACTGAGCCCTAATCAGGCCTACCCCTTGGAGATACTGTGGTTCAGTTCCAGATCACCATAATAAAGTAAATATTGCAATAAAGCAAGTCACACAAATGTTTTGGTTTCCCATTGTATATTTACACTATACTGTAGTCTATTAAGTGTGCAATAGCATTATGTCTTTTTAAAAAACAATGTGACAAACAAGTGGAAGAATATATCATGTTCATAGATTGGTAGACTCAACATCATTAAAATGTCCATCTACCCAAAGCAATCTATAGATTCAATGCAATCCCCATTAAAATACCCATGGCATATTTCACAGATCTAGAACAAACACTCCAAAAATGTATATGGACCAAAAAAAGACCCTGAATAGCTGCAACAATCTTAAGAAAGAAAAACAAATTTGGAGGAATCACAATACCAGATAGCGAGTTATACTACAAAGCCACTGTACTCAAAACAGCCTGGTACTGGCACAGGACAGAATAGAGAACCCAGAAATCAACCCAAACCATTATGCTCAATTAATATTAGACAAAGGAGGAGGAGCATACAATGGAACAAAGACAGTCTCTTCACTAAATCGTGTTGGGAAAATTGGACAGGTACATTCCAAAAAATGAAACTAGACCACCAACTTAATACCGTACACAAGAATAAACTAAAAATGGATAAAAGACTTAACTGTAAGTCATGAAACCATAAAAATCTTAGAAGAAACCACAGGCAGCAAAATTTCAGACATCTCTCATAGCAATATGTTTACTGATACATCTCCTAGGATGAAGGAAACTAAGGAGAAAATAAACAAGTGGGACTACACCAAAATAAAAAGCTTCTGCACAGCAGCCCTGACTGGTTTGGCTCAGTGGATGGAACGTCAGCCTGTGGACTGAAGGGTCCCAGGTTCGATTCTGGTCAAGGGCATGTACCTTGGTTGTGGGCACATCCCCAGTAGGAGGTGTGCAGGAGGCAGCTGATCGATGTTTCTCTCTCATCGATGTTTCTAACTCTCTATCCCTCTCTCTTCCTCTCTGTGAAAAATCAATAAAATATATTTAAAAAAAAAAAAGCTTCTGCACAGCAGAAGATACTATCAGAAAAATGACAAGAGAGTCCATTGCATGGGAGAACATATTTGCCAGTGATACATCCGATAAGGGGTTAGTTTCCAAAATATATAGGGAACTTATACACTTAACAAAAGGAAGACAAATGATCCAATTAAAAACTGGGCAAATGACCTAAATAGACACTTCTCCAAAGAAGACATACAGAAGGCCAAGAAACATATGAAAAAAAATGCTCAGTCACTAATCATCTGAGACATGCAAGTCAAAATGACAGTGAGGTACCATCTCACACCTGTCAGAATGGCTATCATCAACAAATCAACAAACTGCAAGTATTGGTGAGGTTGTGGAGAAAAGGGAACCCTAGTACACTGCTGGTGGGAATTCAGACTGGTGCAGCCACCGTGGAAAACAGTTTGGAGTTTCCTCAAAAAAATTAAAAATGGAACTCCCATTTAACCCAGTGATCACACTTCTGCCGGCTTGGTCACCCCTAACTGCCCTCCCCTGCAGGCTTGTTCGCCCCCAACTGCCCTCCCTTGCAGGCCTCTTCCCTCCCAACTGCCCTCCCCTGCTGGCCATCTTGTGGCAGCCATCTTGTGTCCACATGGGGGCAGGATCTTTGACCACATGGGGGCAGCCATCTTGTGTGTTAGAGTGATGGTCAAACTGCATATTACTCTTTTATTAGATAGGATCATTACCTTTATCAATACAAACAAAACTACATAGAAAGATTAAAGAGAGTGGGTAGCCCTAGCCAGGTTTGCTCATTGGAGAGAACGTTGGCCTGAGGACTGAAGGGTCCAGGGTTTGATTCCAGTCAAGGGTATGTACCTTGGTTGCAGGCTCCTCCCCAGCCCAGGCCCTGGTCAGGGCTCGAGCAGGAGGCAACCAATCAATGTGATTCTCTCACATTGATGTTTCCCTCTCTCTTCCACTCTCTCTAAAAATCAATAGAAAAATATCCTCCAGTAAGGACTTAAGAGAGAGAAAGAGAGGATGAAAAATTAACAACAGTGACTAGCAAAATACTTTGGAATAAGATTACCACAAATTGTGTGTGATCCCATGTAAGAAAAGATGTAAAACACTGGAAAGACGTAATGACTTGAAGAACTGGAAAGATATAACATGTTCTTGAATAGAAAGATTCAACATAATGAAGATATCTGTTCTAATTAAGCTAAATTACAAATTTATTGTACCGGCAATAAACTGCCAACAGGGTTTGGGGGAATTGAGGACACTGAAAAACAAATTATTGGGAAGTTCATAAAGAACAATAAAAACAAGAATGGTTAAAATTTTTTTGAAAAAAGAGTAAATGAGAGGCAACTAGCCTGATCAGATAATAAAACATTCCAAAACTACAATATCTAAGAGCTACTAAATAGGCTATAAAATCTCCCACCCACTCCTGCCCCCACCTGATCATGTCC
This sequence comes from Plecotus auritus, assembly GCF_963455305.1. Classification (NCBI taxonomy): domain Eukaryota; kingdom Metazoa; phylum Chordata; class Mammalia; order Chiroptera; family Vespertilionidae; genus Plecotus; species Plecotus auritus. The sequence continues at coordinate 28,102,589 of NC_137783.1, read as the reverse complement.
CACCCACTGTCTTCCACTACAGGTTACCTCTGTTATTGGTCTCTTGTGAATCTTTTCAGAGTCTCTCTCTCTCTCTCTCTCTCTCTCTCTCTCTCTCTCCATATATATATATATATATATATATATGGGCAAATTCATGCCCAGGTGGGGTCCGGTCGGCCCGCCCTGATTGGGGCTGATCAGGGCAAGGCCGGCCAGGGGGAGGGGCCAAGGGCTGTTGGCCAGCTGGCCCTGCCCTCTATCGGGGTGGAGGGGGCCAATCAGGGGCCCCAGTGCGTGTCAAAGCAACTGCTCTTTCCGATCGTTCTGGCATTCCAGTTGCTTGGTTTTAATATACACTGAGTGGCCAGATTATTATGATCTCTGAACACATAATAATCTGGCTACTCAGTGTGTGTGTGTGTGTGTGTGTGTGTGTGTGTGTGTGTGTATTAGAGGCCCGGTGCATGAATTCGTGTATGGGTGGGGTCCGGCCAGCCTGCCCAGGGGGAGGGGACATGGGTGATTGGCCGGCCTGCCTGCTGGTCAAACTTCTCGTTGAGAGGACAATTTGCGTATTAGCCTTTTATTATGTAGGATATACACTGAGTGGCCAGATTATTATGCGTTCAGAGATCATAATAATCTGGCCACTCAGTGTATATAGGTATATATCCTTATTTTCCCTCATTTTTACACAAAAGGTAGCATTTCATTTCAAAACCTGCTAAGTGTCATTGCTTCCAACACTAGTGTCATCACATTCCTAGTTCCCAATCTCCTGCCAAGTCCCACGTAGACAATTAACTGACCCACTAGTTGTAAGTTTCTGAGTGTAAACAAAGTGTCTTGGCATGTGCCTGTCCCTCATGATACCTTGCTGAGAGTCTAATACTCAGTGGTACTCAATATATATTTGAGTTGAATGAGTATCTTGCCATCTTAGAAGGCAGGAGTCTGGTCCTTCAGAGGGGAAATGCAGAACAAATAAATTCAGGGTAGAGGGAGAGTGTTGCAGCAGCAAACCCCGAGGGCCTAAGGAACAGCCAGGAGAGTAGAAGGGCACTAACATCTATGGGACAGCCACTGACTGAGCCTGTGCACAGAGGTGTCTGCAGGTGAGTAAATGCGCCCAGCACTCTGCCAGTCACTGTGAGGAACACAAACACCTAGAAGATACGATCCAGGCTGGCTAAACACTTCGGAAAATAGAAACAACCTGAGGCTTCACAGCTGCCTTAGAGACTTACCAACATAAATGGGCAGGTAAGACAGCCAAACAGATATATGATACACCAGGTCTCCACATACTGACAAAGCCAGGGCTGACCCCAACTGATGCGAACCCCCAAATTTGTGATACTCCGTTAAGTTCTTGAATTGGAGCCCAAACTGCCCATGTCAGCAAATAAAAGATGTTTAGACAAAAGGGTAGATAAAACAGTCTAAGAAATGGCCATTGTCCACGTCCAAGATACACAGCAAACAACAGCAAATCTGAAAGGCCAGAGGCTGAAGGCCCGGAGCCAGGAGCCAGGTGTTCAGAAATTGGCAGACAGCTCCTCGCTGGTTGGGAAGGAACGTTGTGATGGATTATAAAGACACCACCCCTAGAGTCCAGGGAGAGCTCTCAGTGAGAGCACAGCCAATGAATTGAATGGGACGGCAGAGGCCACTTCATTCGTGTTTTACCTGTAAGAGAACTACCATCAAATTCATCTCTGAATATACACAAAAAATAAAGGCACTTTTTGGCCGCAGAATGTTCTTTGGGAGCTGAGCTTTTCCTGTAAACTATGTAACTCACCATAGCTTTTGCTGAAAAGCTGGTGAGTCTTAGTCACATGTGTTTCCTTAAGTTCTTTTATGGCAATTATTTCCTTGAAGATTTCCGGTGTTCTCTGTTACTGAGGGCACATGTCATGTTAAAAATTTAAGCCTACTCTGAAGGCTGAGGAGGAAATGAAGTCCAAGATCGTTGGGTGGGATAATTGCGCTCTGCCCCCATCAGCACAATTCTCCCAGGTGCACAATTTCACATGAGGTGCCCATATACCCTAGCACACACTTACACACACACACACACACACACACATCCCACTCCAATGCAAGCACAACACACTGCACACACCACACACAGGCACTAGACATGCAGACAGAGGAACATACACATGTGCACAACACACACACACACACACACACAAACACTCAAAAACCCCATGACATAACACCACGCACAACCCCACACCAAGTACACTACTCTCTCTCTTGCACACATACATACACACACACATTATGAATACACCACCCATATGCACACACACCACACCACACACACGCACAAGAAAGAATTGCCTTTATAGTTTATGTGTCTTTCTCTCACACAAGATTGTAAACATAAAGAAGACAAGCACTCTGGCTCATTCCTTTTTTTTTTTTTAATATAGTCTTATTGATTTCAGAGAGAGGAAAGAAGAGGGAGAGACTATTTTCCCTAAAAATAGCGATAAGGAGAGCGAAATAGCAATGATCGGCTACCTCATGCATGCCCCCTACTGGGGATGGAGCCTACAACCTGGGTATGTGTCCTGACCGAGAATCAAATGTGACCTCCTGGTTCATATGTCGATGCTCAACCACTGAGCCACACTGGCCAGGCCTAGCTCATTCCTTTTTGATCTTTAAGACCTCCTGGCACCTAGTTGCATAGGGCTGGCTGCAACACAGGTTTTCCTCAGGAAAGGTAGAAATCTAGCAGCTGCCACATTGACAATTACAGTGAGATTTCTTTTTTCTGTATGACCTGATATAAAGTAATATTGTTCTTTGATTTATTGCTGTTTTGCCTCCCAAATCCATTCATCTTGAGCTTTGTTAAAGGTGATCTCAGGTGAAAATGACAAACCACACAACAGCAATGGAGAACCCCGGGAAGGGGCTGGGACGCACTGTTCGTGGATTACGATCACAGCTCTGGCCCTTTACTAACCATGTGGCCTTGAGTGGGCTGAGTAATATCCTCACACTTCAGTTTCCTCCACTTCCAAAACAAGGGTGATATTAACAGCAACTTCCCCAAACTGTTGTCAGAATTCAGTATTATAATGTGCCATACTAACAGGTTTGGCACCCTCCCTGGTTTACCCTGAGTGCCCAATAAATGTTAGCTATTTTCATTTGTTCTCAAAAGAAATTGGGAGCTTTAGAAGCTAGTCAGTACAACCCTGACCTTCATTTGAAAATGAGCTGAAATAATTTCTGGAAGAAGAAAAGTCACAGTAACGTCAACAAGTAATGGAAAGTTTGAATTCGCCTGAGGAATGCTAAGTGTGACGGAATCATACATTTGTGGTTTGTACTTTATTCATCAGAAATACATTCTAGGATTGTGTGTTGCAGAGCAGTAATACAGCCCAAACATGCAAATTAATAAAAGGGGCATAGGAAGAAATCCTGGTGGTTGAATCTCTGAACAACACTCAGTCAAATGTTTTCAACCACTGAGGCAAAAATTCTCTCTTACATTTCTGTGTATTTGTAACTGTTTTCTGTACATGTTTTGCCTTTAAAAATGGGGCTGAAAGAAAGCAAAATTAATTTTGCTGATTCTGCTAAATTCATTCTAATTCCTTCTATATTGCATAAGAGAAGTGTGGCTTTTGATCTCATTCATTGAGAAGTGTTTTTGTTGTTTGTTTGCTTGCTTGTTTGTTTGTTTTTTCTTTTGTTTCCCTTGCCCAAGAAGATATGTCAGAAAAAGATATTGCTAACAGGATATCAGAGATTTTACTGCTTATGTTTTCTTCCAGGAGTTTTTGGTTTTAAGTCTTCTATTTAAGTAGAACAAGAAGAACCTTGCTCTCCAACTCAGGATGGTCTACCTTAGTAAACCTCACCATGACCTTCAGTATATCATTCGTTAACAAATATATCATGGTACTACCAAGGTAAATTCCCTACCTTCAACAGTAGTCACCTCCCAGAAGCCACACAAAATGAGTGGATTCCCAGCACCTTAATGCTACTCTAAGGTCATTTTTTTCATACCTCTAGGAAGTCTTGATCCTTTGTGGTGAGAACTGTGGAAGAAGCCCTAGTCAGGGGTGGGCAAACTTTTTGACTCGAGGGCCACAATGGGTTCTTAAACTGGACCGGAGAGCCGGAACAAAAGCATGGATGGAGTGTTTGTGTGAACTAATATAAATTCAAAATAAACATCATTACATAAAAGGCTACGGTCTTTTTTTTTAATTTCAATAGTTTTATTCATTTCAAACATTTTAACAAGAAGAATGTAAACACTAATTATTATAATTTGAAACTTCAAAAAATGGAGGAATCATAGCACAATAACATACCTTATATTGAAGATGGCAAAGGCAAAATAAAATTGCCTAACAAAGGAAAGGTACAAAAGCCTTTCAAATTAAACTTAAATATAACAAAATAATTTAAAACTAAAACAAATAGAAAAGAACAAAATGTGTAAACAGTAAATTAAACATTTTCTTTAGTGCAACTTCCAAATTATGCCCGGGACATAGATGTAGATGGCAATGTAGACTGGGTTGAAAGGTTTTTGGTCTTTAAAACATCAACTTCAGTGGGAACAGTGTTGGTGGTCTCCTTTTTAGCTAATGCTCTGATACTGTGCTCTCCAGGGGCGTGTCTCCCTACATCACCACGATAAGGTGTCTCCGCATTCCCAGGGTGATGTCGGGGGGCGCGTCCACGGGCATTACAAGGAGCCTCTGGAAGATTGAGAGGTTGTTCCTTCTACTGAATGGGCAGATATAAATCCGCCCACTCAGAAGAAGGAGCTGCGGCCATGTTTCCCGACGTTGCCATGTTAACGCTGCTGCTGGTGAAGGAGCGGAGGGGAGAGCAAGAGAACCCTCCACTCTTTTGGCTCCGCAGGCCGGATAGAACAGCCGAACGGGCCGGATCCGGCCTGCGGGCCGTAGTTTGCCCACGGCTGCCCTAGCTGGTGTGGCTCAGTGGCTAGAGAATCGGCCTGCAAACTGAAGGGTCCCAGGTTCGATTCTGGTCAAGGGCATATGCCCAGGTTGCTGGCTCAATCCCCAGTAGGGGGTGTGCAGGAGGCAGCCGGAGGCAGCCAATCACTGATTCTTCTCATCACTGATGTTTCTGTCTCTCTCTCTCCCTCTCCCTCCCTCTCTGAAATCAATAAAAATATATTTTTAAAAATAATAAAAAATAAAAAAGTTTTAAAATTGGAAAAAAAAGAGACTTGTTTCAGACCACAACCTCATATCTACTACAAGAACAAACAGAATGTCCTTCCAGAAAACTTCAGGTCAAATGCTGCTTGCTCTGTTCTGAATGTTTGTAGCCCCCAAAGTCATATGTTGAAAACCTACACCCCAAATATGATGGTAGGTGGGTCTTTAGAGGGTTATATAGGTCAAGAGGGTGGTGCCCTCATTAATGAGATTAGTGTTCTTATAAAAGAGGCCCCTAGAGATCCCTACCCCCTACCACCATGCAAAGGATAGCAAGAAGGCACTGTCTCTGAACCAGGAAGAAGGCTCTCACCCAACCATGCTGGTGCCTTGATCTTGACTTTCAGCCTCCAGAACCATAGGAGAGAGATTGTTGTTGTTTATAAGGTACAGAAGGATCCTGGTTTGGATTTTGGTTACATATTTGTTCCATTTGTTTTCCTAGAGGGGAAACACATCAATAGGCCATAGGGAAAGCTTCTGGCACTTTACCTCCAAACCCTTGAATCAGACAGAGCACACACATACACACACATCCCAAGATCAGCTGTGAGGAAGTTCACACAGTGGCTCATGAGAGTCAACCTGCACAAAGAGTCAGGAGAGGTAACCTCAGATCTCAGAGAGGGCACATTTGCTGAGCGCAGTCAGAACTGTGATCCCTTGCAGGGCTACTTGACTCCTGTCCCAAGTTGCCTCTGTGAGGACATGTCTAAATTCCTCAGTAGAGGGCACTGTCGATGCAGGCAGAGAACCTGGCTAGATAACCTAAGTCCAACTGAGTTGTTCTGGAAGCCCATGCCCACCAAACAACCCAAGGGAGAGACCCATAAGGGAGACCATATATGGGAAGCTGAGAGGGCAACACAGGCACATGGAGAGGCCCAATTGCTCCAGGCCCCTGGAGACAGTGCAAGACTGGCCACTGGCAGCACTGGCTTAACTTCTCTAGACTGCCATTCAGTAGTCCTTAGGACAGCCTGTAATCTACTTTCACAATCTAGTTTATGCTCTTGGGAAAGTGTTTTTAATGACGTGTCACATTTCATAACAAATAGTGGAAGATCTGGAAGCAGGCCAATCTTATCTGACATTTCTATTGCTCCTACACAAGTTTGTCAGAAATCCATTTTTTTTTACATTTTTTAATATATATTTTATTGATTCTTTACAGAGAGGAAGGAAGAGGGATAGAAAGTTATAAACATCGATGAGAGAGAAACATCGATCAGCTGCCTCCTGCACACCTACTGGGGATGTGCCCGCAACCAAGGTACATGCCCTTGACCGGAACCGAACCTGGGACCCTTCAGTCCGCAGGCCGACGCTCTATCCACTGAGCCAAACCAGTTAGGGCAGAAATCCATATTTTTTAGCTTGGTTTGCAACCTATGATACTTTTTTTTTTGAAACATTTTCCAGAAATATCCATGCCTTGCCATTATTTTGTGCATAATTTTTTTATTTATTTTAATTGATATTTTACAGAGAGGAAGGGTGAGAGATAGAGAGTTAGAAACATCAATGAGAGAGAAACATCGATCAGCTGCCTCCTGCACACCTCCTACTGGGGATGTGCCCGCAACCAAGGTACATGCCCTTGACCGGAATCGAACCTGGGACCTTTCAGTCCGCAGGCTGACGCTCTATCCACTGAGCCAAACCGGTTTCGGCTGTGCATAATTTTTACAGAGAAAATTGTGGTAAATGAGGTTTGCATTTGATACATGTATGCAAGCTCTATAAATTCCTTTCTTCTCTTACTCATTGTAGAGCTTCTGGATCTGGAATCTCTCATGTTGTTTCTGACAGCTACATTATCTATGTGGAGATTGAGGTTCTAGCTTTGTGTATTAAAATGGGACCAAATGATTTGTTACAAAAGGAGAATTTTAGGAATAATCCTTAAAAAGACAACATATTCATGTCTTAATTTTGCTGTGCTTTAATCCTCACCACCTGTTCTGATCGATGTTTCTCTCTGTCTTTCCCTCTCTCTTCTACTCTCCCTAAAAACCAATGGAAAAATATCCTCAGGTGAGGATTAAAAACAACAACAACAAACAAACAAAGATCCCTGGGATATTTATTCTCATTTCTTGAAGATTTTAGCTCCTGGCTCACTGTTTTCTCTCCAAATCTCTCAAAAAAAAAAAAAAAAAAGTCCTTCCAATTCCCTGATCTCTGAATTTCATGATCTCCTGTCCTACAATGATCTTGTCCACCACACTACCTTAGTCATTCACTTCTATAGTCATAACCTAGATGTTGACATTACCAATAACATTTCCCACCAAAATTTAATTTCACCATTTCATCTTGACTACACCACAGCCTATATTTGCAACTCACTTCATCAGTCCTTTGACCCCATCCAGACCTTTAATCAATATTCCTCCCACTTTTCAGTAGCCTCACCCAGTTTGTCTCATTTTCCTCTTTCCCCAGGTGAAATGCAATAGTCAATTATTACAACCCTTCCCTTGCTTCATAATTGTTAGCAATGATCACATTGTTTTTTTGAATAACATTTATATTTCTCTTAACATAGAAACTATAGAATCTTATATTTTTGAAAAATTGAACAGAAAAAAAGGACATAGGAAAAAAACAATTCTAATCTTATCACCCAGAGATTATTTCTGTAAAAATTTGGTGTATATATTTTAGACTTCATACATGACAAACTGTTTCCTTTTTTAAAGTATCTATAAATGTATGTAATTTTAGTGGTAAAAAGCATATAATAAATTATTTGATGAGGAAAATGATTGGTTTCCTAGTGACTTCCTATTGTAGAGATTTTATTTTTAAAAGTGTTTATCTGTGGAGTAATGATGAGGAAAGTTGAAAGGCAGGTGCAGTCAAGGCCAAATTTCATACAAAAGTCAACAATTATCTAAAAGGAACTTCTAGCACTATGACTCTTCCTGCCATTTTCCTGTCTCCATAGAGTCCACAGGCTACTCTCATTGTTTAATTCCAATTTATCGTATCAGACAGCTGCAGATGTCAGTCTAGCTGGCATTCCCAGAAGGGCAAGAACAACTCCATCCCTCCTGGAACACACACACACACACACACACACACACACACACACACACACACACACTCATTCATTTTCTTCCACAAGTACTGCTACAAACTGCCATAACCGATGTGTGTTCCAACTTGGCTGTGTAGTCATCTAGATATGCTTGCATCTGTGTTCTCTGTACCAGATCTTATCTAGGTAACAGACTAGCACTGATCATGACTCTTGATACTTTTCTCCACTCCTTCCCATGCAGTGTTTTGTTCTCCAGAGCCATCTGAGAAAAATCATCTGGCTGGGAAACAAGGCAGCTACTTCACATTCCCCATCAGTCAGGATCACAACTTAGAACTCTGTTGTATTTCTGATTATAACTCATCAGAGCTGAAAAGGAGATTAGCAGCTGAAGTTCATAAATGAAAAATGAAGAAAACCAACAAGGAAAGTGAACTGTGCTAGGCTATACGTGGTGTGGTAGGATCATGGAGATGAATAAAACCCACGATATTTTTAACTTTTACTCCAGAGTTCTTTATCAAACAGCTGTATTCTATTCCCTACATTCAGAACATTACTTTTAAGGATACCTGTTAACAGATTTCATCCAAGAAGAGTGATTCTCAAAGACAAAGGGAAGAGGCACTTAATTGGGGCAAGATGGAATTTGAAATTTAAATGTTAATTAAAATGGAGTCAGTTGTATGTCCCCAAAAGTTAACAGAATATATTGTTTCAGTAAGAGAACTCTAGTTAAATACCAAAAGGCTTCTTAAAAGACATCTTCAGTTCCCTTAGAAATCTGTGTAAATTATGTTAACAGAGTTTATAAACTTTGTTGTAGTGTTTCCCATTCAGCTATTTCTCGGTAAGAGCTGACAAGATTGAGGAGTAGCTGGGATGACAGACCTCATCAATAATCTGGGGATATCTTGGCTATAAAACACTGATTTGTGGAGAAACCAAGATGGCGGCATAGGTAAGCACCTAAACTGCTGCCTCGCACAACAATTTCAAAACTACAACTAAAAGACAGAACGGACACCATCCAGAACCACAGGAAAGCTGGCTGAGTGAAAATTCTACAACTAGAAGGAAAGAGAAAACCTCACAGAGAATTGGAGGTACGGCAAAGGGTCTTTGTGCACGCAAAGAGGAAGGGCGGCTGAGAGCCTGGCTGACTTTCTCTGGCAGAAGGGGGAAGGAAGCCCCCAACCGCACTGAACCCCAGTTCTGACTGCACTAAACCCCAGTTCCGGGCGAGCCCCTGGGGACCCACACTTTTGTGAGGGGAGTCTGGACTCTCGGGTGGAGACTCGGGAGCTGGGGAAGGCCGAAGTCTGAAGGCGCGCGTGTGCCAGTGCGCACAAAGGCTGCGGAGGTTGCCACAGGCTTTCCCTAGTGGAAGGGAGTCAGAGGCTTCTGACTGCACTGGACCCCAGTTCCAGGCGAGCCCCTGGGGACCCACGCTCTTGTGGGGGGAATCTGGACTCTCGGGCGGAGACTCGGGAGCCGGGGAAGGCAGAGGTCTGGAGGCACACGCGCACAAGGGCAAGGCTGACGGGAAGCCAAGACTGTCTGCTCTGCCCTGAGACTCCACCCCATCCAAGCTGAGCACAGAGGCTTTTGCAATTTGGCAAATCTAATCCTACAAGGCTGTCTCCAGCACCGAACTTCTCCCAGCATAGACACAGCTGATCCTCACAGCCAACTGGCCTGGAGGTCAATTCCTCCCAGTGATACCAACAACAATCAAGACTTAACTACAACAAGGCTGTACACACAGTCCACAAAGGGGTGCACCAAGAGTGTCCACCTCAGGTTAACTGGGGAGGCCGACCCACTGGGCCATATAGGAAACCTAGCACACAAATTTACCCTACCAACTCAGGGAAGCAGTGAAAATGCGGCGTCAAAGAAACAGATCACAAACGAAAGAAATGGAGGAAAACAAACGACTGGATATAGAATTCAAAACCACAGTTATAAGGCTTTTCAAGAATATCCTAGAAAAGGCTGATAAATATAACAAGACCCTCGAAGATATGAAAAAGGACCAACTAGAAATTAAACATACACTGACTGAAATAAAAAATATTATACAGAGACCCAGAAACAGAATAGAGGAACACAAGAATCAAGTCAAAGAATTGAAATACAAAGAAGCAAAAAACACTCAACTGAAAAAGCAAAAAGCAAAAAAAAAAATCCAAAAAGTTGAAGATAGTGTAAGAAGACTCTGGGACAACTTCAAGCGTTCCAACATCAGAATTATGGGGGTGCCAGAAGAAGAGAGAGAGCAAGATACTGAAAACCTATTTGAAGAAATAATGACCGAAAACTTCCCCCACCTGGTGAAAGAAATAGACTTACAAGTCCAGGAAGCGCACAGAACCCCAAACAAACGGAATCCAAAGAGGACCACACCAAGACACATCATAATTAAAATGCCAAGAGCAAAAGACAAAGAGAGAATATTAAAAGCAGCAAGAGAAAAATAGTTAGTTACCTACAAGGGAGCACCCATACGACTGTCAGCTGATTTCTCAACAGAAACTATGCAGGCCAGACGGGAGTGGCAAGAAATTTTCAATGTGATGAATAGCAAGAACCTACAACCAAGATTACTCTACCCAGCGAAGCTATCATTCAGAATTGAAGGGCAGATAAAGAGCTTCACAGATAAGAAAAAGCTGAAGGAGTTCATCACCACCAAACCAGTATTATATGAAATGCTGAAAGGTATTCTTAAAGAAGAGGAAGAAGAAAAAAGTAAAGAGAAAAATTATGAACAACAAATACATATCTATCAACAAGTGAACCTAAAAATCAAGTGAATTAAAAACCTGAGGAACAGAATAATCTGGTGAATATAATAGAATCAGGGGCATAGAAAGGGAGTGGACTGATAATTCTCAGGGGGAAAGGAGTATGGGGGGTTCATGAAGAGACTGGACAAAAATCATACACCTCTGGATGAGGACAGTGGGAGGGAGGTAAGGGCAGAAGGTGGGGTGGGAACTGGGTGGAGGGGAGCTATGGGGGGAAAAAGGAGAAACAATTGTAATAATCTGAATAAAGATTTATTAAAATAAAAAAATAAAAAATATTTCTTAACTAGAAAAAAAATAAATAAATAAAACACTGATTTGTTAAAACAAGAATACCATAACTGGTTCATTTCAATGAGACATTATGGGACTAATTTACACCTCCTATAAAGATACCGCTGTTGCTCAGAACATACTGGAGGGGTGAGGCAGGGGGTGGGGAGCTCTCTTTTAACCTGCCTTCATGGGTTTTTGTCTACTACATATTATTTCAACCATCCTCTGGTGTTAAAAACCTTTTTTTGACATTGGAACTGATTATGGAATCAACATCATTTATAATGATGCTTCTTTGTTTAAAAAAATTACTTAATATTCTAAAATCAAATCTGTCATACCTACCTCTAAGCCTTCTTTGTGGACTAATTGGTTAGAATAACCTTTTGTAAACACTTATTATATACAAATGTCAGTTGTTACTACCATCTAAATCTCATGCCTTTTAGTCATAATATTTAGCAACTATCAAAATATCATAATCACAAAGGAATTTGGTTTTTCCATTCTGTCCTGATGATAGATTTCAATAGACACTGCTAATAAGATGACTTTCTTCGAAATAATGTGGTTACAGAGATTTGCATATGTTGTTCTGTCATTCATTCCACATTATTTTGAACACATTTCGACTACTACTTGATACTTTGGGGGCTATTTCAGGCTTTGAAAAAATGTGCCTAAATACTTACTAGTAAAGCAATATACAGCTCAATGCAATTTCTATTAAAATACCAATGGCATTCTTCTCAGAATTAGAGCAACTAATTCTAAAAATTATATGGAACCACAAAAGACTCTGAATAGCCAAAGAAGACCTGAGAGAGAATGAAGTGAGAAGTATAACACTCACTAATATAAAACTATACTTTAAAGCTACAATAATCAAAACAGTGTGGTACAGACATACAAACAGATATATAAATCAATGGAATAGAATAGAGAGCCCAGAAGTGAATCCTCACTTACATGGCCAATTAATCTATTACAAAGGAGACAATAATGTACAATGAGGTAAAGACAGTATTGTCATAAGTAGTGTTGGGAAACTGGGCAGATACATGCAAAAAAAAAAAAAAAGAAATTGGACCACTTTCTTACACTATATACAAAATAAATTCAAAATGAATTAAATATAAGACCTGAAACCAGAAAATTCCTAAAGAAAACATAGGCATTAAAATCTTAGACATTTCTCATAAGAATATCTTTTTAGATATGTCTCCTCAGCAAAGGAAACATAAGTAAAAATAAGGAAATGGGACTGCATCAAACTAAAAAGTTTTTGCAGAGCAAAGGAATCAATCAACAAAATGAAAAGGCAGCTTACTGAATGGGAGAGAATATTAGCAAATCATACATCTGATAAAAGATTAATATCCAAAATATATAAGAAATTCATACAACTTAACACCAAAAAAAAACCAAACAATTCAATTAAAAAATGGGCAGAGGACCTAAATACACATTTCTCCAAAGAGGACATACAGATGGTCAAATATTGCTCATCATCCTGAAAATGCAAATTAAAACCACAATGAGATATCTCCTCATACCTATCAGAATGGCTATCATCAATAAATCAACAAATAACAAATGCTAGAGAGGATGTGGGAGAAAATGAACCTTCATACAATGTTGATGTGATTGCAAATTAGTGCAGCCACTATGGAAAACAGTATGAAGATTCCTCAAAAAATTAAAAATAGAGCATCCATATGATCCAGTAATACTACTTCTGAGTATTTATCTGAAGAAAACAAAAACACTAATTCAAAAAGATATATGTACCACTATGTTTGTTGCAGCATTACTAGTAGTAGCCAAGATATGGAAAACATGATGTCCATCAAGAGATGGGTGAATAGAGGAATTGAGGGAACCAAGATGGCAGCGTAGGCAAACACCTGTACCCGCTGCCTCCCACAACCACATCAAAATTACAACTAAAATACAGAACAACCATTATCCAGAACCGCTGGAAAGCTGGCTGAATGGAAGTCCTACAACAAGAGAAGTAAAGAAAGCACACTGAGACTGGTAGGAGGTGTGGAGGCCCAGAACGGGCTGGTCTGGCACTCACTTGGGCTACCTTTTTAATCGGGAGGGAGATTGCCTTTGCGGAGGCCGCCCAGAGAAGCAAGGGATCCTAGGTCCACACCAGACGCCCAGCCCAGGGTCCCAGAGCTGGGAAAAGAAGTCCCTACAAAGGCTGTAAAAACTACAAGCTGTAAAAACCAGTTCGGATTGGGGTTCAGTGACACACCAGCTGCTGGAGACCCAGCTGCTCCTCTTAAAAGGCCAGCACCACAAACTGAACTTACAAGCTCCCGTTTCCTCTGAGCTTCAGTACCGGGCGAGGCTCTGGGGGACCCAGACACATACTAGGAGCAACTGGACTGTCCGGCATCAGGGCAGGAACTTGGGGCAGCTTTCTTCCAGATGGAGGTGCTTGCAGTGGTCATTGTTCCTGTGCTGGGACCTGCCAGGTTGCAGGGCTGACTGGCAGCCATTTCTGTTTGCTCTGCCCTGGTGATTCCCTGAGATCCCACCCCACCCAATTTACAACCCACCCAAGCTGTGCACACGGCTTTCTCAGGCTAAAAACCTGTCAAACAAGCTGCAGCTGGGTTAGGGAGCTCCAAACCTCTTGATAAAAGGCCCAAGGCCCAGCACCAGCACCAGCCTGCCTTGCTTCACAGCTGGGCCTCGTCTGGGCACTTCCAAGCCCAATATAAACAGAAGGAATCTGCAGATCTCTCTGTAGCTCCTGCTGGATAGCCCCAGGCAGTGGCTGACTTTGCACCTCCCTGGAGACCCAAGAGCCAGTGTACCCAGTGGTCAGTGTGAGACCATACCAGATTACAACTCTACACATCCATAAGCAACACACTCAAGGGGCAGACTCAGTGAGCACCAAAGCCCCACTGAAGCAAGTCTTGCTCCATAAGGGTGTCTCCTGCACAGTAGCTCTCCCACTGTAGTCACAGCTAGTCCCCACAGCCAATTGGCATAGAGGTCAATTCCTCTCAGTGACACCAACAGCAATCAAGTCTCAACTACAATAAGACTGTGCACACAGCCCACAAAGGGGTGCACCTACAGTATCTACCTCAGGTGACTGGGGAGGCTGAGCCACTGGGCCCTATGGAACACCTACTATACAAGGCCACTCTATCAACCCAAGGAGACTTAGCAGCTCTATCCAATACATAGAAACAAACACAGGAAAGCAGCCAAAATGCGGAGACAAAGAAACATGTCACAAATGAAAGAAATGGAAGAAAGCAAACTACTGGATATAGAGGTCAAAACCACAGTTATAAGGTTACTCAAGAATCTCCTAGAAACCTCCAAGGAACTTAGACTTTCAAGGATCTCGGTGAGAATGCCAAAAAAAAAAAAAAAATGAAAAAGGACCAGTCAGAAATTAAGCATACACTGACTGAAATAAAGAATAATATACAGGGATTCAACAGTAGACTGGAAGATCCCAAGAATCAAATCAATGATTTGAAATATGAGGCAGCAAAAGACAACCAACCAGAAGAGCAAAACAAAAAAAGAATCCAAAAATATGAAGATAGTGTAAGCCTCTGGGCCTCTGGGACAACTTCAAGTGTACCAACATCTGAATTATGGGGGTGCCAGAAGAAGAGAGGGAGCAAGATACTGAAAACCTATTTGAAGAAATAATGACTGAAAACTTCCCCCACCTGGTGAAAGAAATAGACTTACAAGTCCAGGAAGCACAGAGAACCCCAAACAAAAGGAATCCGAAGAGGACCACACCAAGACACATCATAATTAAAATGCCAAGAGCAAAAGACAAAGAGAGAATCTTAAAAGCAGCAAGAGAAAAACAGTTAGTTACCTACAAGGGAGGACCCATACGATTGTCAGCTGATTTCTCAACAGAAATTATGCAGGCCAGACGGGAGTGGCAAGAAATATTCAAAGTGATGAATAGTAAGAACCTACAACCAAGATTACTCTACCCAGCAAAGCTATCATTTAGAATTGAAGGTCAGATAAAGAGCTTCACAGATAAGGAAAAGCTAAAGGAGTTCATCACCACCAAACCAGTATTTTATGAAAGACTAAAGGGTATTCTTTAAGAAGAGGAAGAAGAAGAAAAAGGTAAGATAAAAAATATGAACAACAAAGTGGCAACAAATACATATCTATGAACAATTAAATCTAAAAGTCAAATGAATAAAAAATCTGATGAACAGAATAAACTGGTGAATGGAATAGAATCAGGGGCATGAAAATGGAACAGACTGACGGTTCTCAGAGGGGAGAGAGTGTGGGGGGTGCAGGAAGAGATTAGACAAAGATCTTATATGCATGTATGCATTACCTATGGACACAGACAATAGGGTGATGAGGGCCTGGGGCAGGGTGGGAACTGGGTTGAGGGGAGCTAGGAGGTGAAAAAAAGAGGGCATCTGTAATAATCTCAACAATAAAGATAAATAAATAAATAAATAAATAAATAAGAATGAATAAAGAAGATGTGGTGTATGTGTAATGGAATATTATTCAGCAATAAAAAAGAGTGAAATTTTACCATTTGCAACAACATGGATGGACATAGAGGGTGTTATACAAAGTGAAAGTAGACAGAGAAAGACAACATATGACTTCACTTGTATGCAGAATCTAAAATTAAAAATAAATAAACAAACAAAACAGAAACAGACCCATAGATAAAGAGAACAAGTAGATAGATGCCAAAGGGGTGGAGATGGGGGATTGGAAATTTTAAAATGTGTCAAAAGACCCAATCAGGCTACAGTTGCAGTTGGGGTCATCTTTCAGACCTTGATCCCTACAAGACCCACATCTGGGGGTGAGCTGGAAAGTTTGCAAGGTGGAAGCTACCATTCTGGGGACTTTTGGGGAATAGGGATGGTTCTAAGATTGTCTTTAAGATTGGTGTTGAGATTCTTAGTTTGCCTAGAATTCACAAAATCTAGAAGTGTAATTGTCACCTCTAAGAACAAGCAATTACCTTTTCTCTCCTGCATCTTTCATCCAGGACACCAGGATTCCTCAAAATGTGGCTCATGAACCATTTGTAAAAGGACTCCCAGTCCCTACCCCAGGTCTGCTGAATCAGAATATCTAGAATATCCAGAGTATAGTTCAGGAACCTATGTTTTGTTTTGTTTTTTACAGTTTCCGGGAGTGATTCTTATGTATTCTAAAATTTGAGAACCATGGTTTTACAAGTTATTAAAGCCTACCTCCAGGATGCTTATAAATTAGATCTGACAATATATCAAGGCAAAACTTCATTGAGCTGAAAGATTCATTAGTGTTATGTATGTCATTCTTTATTAGGACCAAATAGCAAGAAGTACCTGTCCCGGTCAGCAATTATGAGAACATCAAGACACATAGGCCCACATTCATTCTCCTTAATATACTTACTTCCTTGTACTCCCTTGGTTTTAGGTACTTTTGTCACTCGAACATAGATTTTTAAAAATATAGTTGTCTATTTAACAAATTGCTAAATTAATCAGTACCTGCCATGAGACAGGTCTTGCGCTTGTCATCAACAATATACAAATAAATATGTTAGGATCCTGCCCATCCAAGAGTTCACAGTCTAATCCTTTCTTTCTGGTGTCCTCTAGCAGTTGCGATAGAACAGCCACCACATTCCCCACAAAGAAATTCAGAAATGCCCTAGTCCACTGGTCTTGCACTGTGTTCCTTAGAGCTCTGAAGTGTCTCCGATGTTCCCCAGGGGATGTGTGGATGGCCGACCAAGCAGGCTCCGTACAACTACCCGCTGTTCAACCGTAAAAGGTCCAGTTCTTCCTGCTTATTTTTTATTACATGTCCACATAACATTCTAAGACAAGAAACTTTATAAAATATCACCCTAGAATACATATATTTTCAAGTATTTATCTCTTACAAATGGTTTTAATGCTGTATTCCACTCTCCCCTTTTTGTTGTTTCTGGTTAATCAGTGAGGATACCTCAAATTGGTGCTGACATGTCATAGACTTCCCACCAGCTGTAATTTGATAAAGGTGTTTGCCCTCAAGGGGACTGGAGGCAGTTAGAAACATTAACTTTCTCAGAAGCTACTGCCTTGGCATTTCACTTGGAAAAAGACGTTTTTGAAAGCATGTCAAGCCACACAAGGAAATTCAAAACCACAAACCTTAACTCTCCCATTTCCTGCATTCTCATTCCAACCTGCTCCAATCCCGGTCTAAGCTGATCTCTTTGCTAAACTCCCCATTGAGATGTGTATTAGCACCTGCTTCCGCTGAATTAGAAGATACTTCCATTTTCTAAATAATATTTGCTTTTCACATCAAGAGTTAGTTCAATTGTTCACAGGAACCTAGATGTTAAAAGAGAACAAGGAGGGCCTTTTATTTGTCACCGATTAATGATATACATTAAGGCATGTGCTTCTATCAGCATGCATGTTTAAATTCAAAAAATTATGCCCGCCAGACCACATGTTAAGCTCGAAAGTAGAAAGGACCGTTTAGGGGGTGTAAGCATGCGTTTCTGAGGGGATAGAGGTATCGCCAATCCTTGAGAATGAATACAGCATCGTAATCTGGCTGAGTGACAATCAAAGATGCTGGGTTGTATGTGCTCTCTACCTGCCTATACCTCTGTAGGTCAATAGGGACCACATGTTTTCATGGGGATACAAATATCTGCTTGGTCTTGGGGTAGTTTTTGTTGAAGCAATTCTTAATAGACAGCAATTGGAGTTCTGCCTTTTACTGTTTATGTTGGCACTTGTAGCTGATTAGGGTGACAGAAAGGGCTATTTCTGGAGAAGGCAGCTTACAAAGACATGGATTTATTCTACTGGAGTATTCACTCAACTCTAATTAGTCTAAAATCACTATAATAATTTGGAGATATTTTAGATGTTCTCCACATTGCTATAGTGAATCTTTGGGTTTAGGACTTAAGGAAAGCAAAGGATATGAGTCTCTACAACCTCCAAACAGATGCAGTGATTGCTATGGGCCTTTTTGGGATGAAAAGCTCCAATATTGTTCTGGACTCTGATTTTTTTTTTAATTTCTTTATTGATTACGGTGTTACATATGTGTCCTTATCCCCCCCTTATCCCCCCATCCCTCCCCTCATGCCCTCACCCCCCTGTTGTCTGTGTCCATTGGTTAGGCTTATATGCATGCATACAAGTCCTTTGGTTGATATCTCCCTCTTACCCCCACCCTCCCCTACCTTCCCTCTGAGGTTTAATGGTCTGATCGATGTTTCTCTGTCTCTGGATCTATTTTTGTGCATCAGTTTATGTTGTTCACTATATTCCATAAATGAGTGAGATCATGTGATATTTATCTTTCTCTGGACTCTGATTTGCTTTGTGAATTTAGACATCTTTTTTGACATCACTAGCTTAATAGTCCAGATTTCTCTCTTGCAAGACATAAAATTACCTATCCACCTGACCTCACAAGATTATGATATGGATCTAAGTTCTTGCCTGTAAGAGCATTCTATAAAACCCTGTATAAGTGTAAGGGAAATATAATAAACTATTTGTAACTATTACTGAGGTCATTAAATAAAGTCATTAAGTGGAGCCAGCCCAGACCATAGACCTTTCTCAGAGCTGCTGAAAGCTAGTGTGTCTGCTGCCTCCAGCTCCCTTAGTGCAAACACCATTATGAAAGCTTAGCGGGTGGAGAAGGATCTCTGTGGACCATAGCATTTGGGAAGATGGCCTAGAGAAGAAAATATGCCCAGGTGAAAACTACTCATGTCCTCTAACTTATTCTTAAATGTATATGTCCTCTCACATATGCATAAAGGCACAGCCAAAGGCATAGAACAATGCTAAGCTGCATCTTCTGGAAAATTAGACATGAAAGGGTTTATTTCATGGAAGACTGCCTCTCAGACATTTCGTGGCTTAAGCATACACAAGTACATGAAGAAAAATCTTCCAAGATGCACTAAAAGAAAATAGCTCACTTTTGCCTGTGTTTGGGCATCAGACTGCCAAACCGAGCTACGTACACAATTTCTTTCACAGCATGCTTGGGAAGGTGGCAGGCACCGAGGGGCATATGGAAGGTAAATACTCAAAGAATAGTACAAATGCAGGCACACCCACAGGGTGAGAGGTGGTGTGGTCAGGTTGCTTTGGGTCATGTACTCAGAATTATAAAAGCATGGAAAGCACTTCCAAGAATGATTGAAAAGAGGAATGCAGGGGTATCAATGTGGCTGTCAATAAAACCTTCTCTCCTCTCTGAATAAAACACATTAACTGCACCAGGGCCTCCTCATACATGTCTGCAAGTTGTGCTCAGCATGGCTCCAAAGGGTGTATGACATTGATACGTATGAAAATGACACTCCTGGAGTTGTTCAATGTACAACCTGCATGGCTGTACATAGCAGGCCCAGGACAGCCTCTCGAGCATTTGAGGGAGGGAGTAGAATAAAGAGGGGAGGTCTGTGGAAGAAAGAGGCTTTACTCATATCCTGGTTTTCATATCACTATAAACATCACCAGGGACAAGTCATTTAACCTCTCCGAGTCTCAATTTCC
Organism: Plecotus auritus; assembly: GCF_963455305.1. NCBI lineage: Eukaryota > Metazoa > Chordata > Mammalia > Chiroptera > Vespertilionidae > Plecotus > Plecotus auritus. The sequence continues at coordinate 28,082,647 of NC_137783.1, read as the reverse complement.
TCCTCTGTAAAGAAGTAATAATAAAAAGTTTCTACAAGGTTACCAGGGTAAATGAGGGCTAAGTGAGATCATGGAGATAAAAGTGCCTGAAACACAGAAGGGACTTGTGAATGACCATTACAATCATGCACCGCTTAACAATGGAAATGCATTCTAAAAAATGTGTCGTTAGTCGTTTTTGTCACTGTGCGAACATCTGAGAATATACTTGCACAGGGCTAGTGGTATAGCCTCCTATGTGCTATCCTTTTGTATAGCTGGCAGTGCAGCATGTTTTCTACACCAGCATCACCAGAAACATGTGAGTAATGTGCTACCACGTTAGGATGGCTGCCACATTAGGACAGCTACCACATTATGATGGATGCGGTATTACCATGGCTATGACATTACAATGGCTACAACTTTCGGATGGCTATGATGTTAGGATGGCTGTGACATCAACAGGCAATAGAAAAATTTCAGCTCCATTATAATCTCACTAGATGCCCAGTGCCACGAGATTCGTGCTCTGGGGGGTAGGGGTCCCTCAGCCTGGCCTGTGCCCTCTTGCAGTCCTGGACCCCTTGGGGGATGTCCGCCTGCCAGCTTGGGCCCGATCAGACATCCCTTAGGCCAGCAATCAGACATCCCTCTTGCAGTCCGGGGCTCTCACAGTCCTGGACCCCTCGCTCCTTACCGCCCACCTGCAGTGGAGGCGGAAGAGGATCCTGCCACCACTGCTGTGCTCACCAGCCATGAGCCCGGCTTCTGGCTGAGCGGAGCTCGCCCTGTGGGAGTGAACTGACCACCAGGGGGCAGCTCCTGCATTGAGTGTCTGCCCCCTGATGGTCAGTGTGCATCATAATAACCAGTCATTCCACAATTCAGTCGATTAGACTTATTATATAGGACTAGAGGCCCGGTGCACGAAATTCATGCACAGGGGAGGGGGGTGTCCCTCAGCCTAGCCTGCACCAATCTGGGACCCCTTGAGGGATGTCCGACTGCCCCTTTAAGCCCAATCCCACCGGCAGTCGGACATCCCTCTCACAATGCAGGACTGCTGGCTCCCAACTGCTCGCCTGCCTGCCTTCCTGATTGCCCCTAACCACTTCTGCCTGCCAGCCTGATCACCCCCTAACCACTCCCCTGCCAGCATGATTGATGCCTAACTGCCCCCCTGCCAGCCTATTTGCCCCTAAATGCCCTCCCCTGAAGGCCTGGTCACCCCTAACTGCCCTCCCCTGCAGGCCTAGTCACTCCTAACTGCCCTCCCCTGCAGGCCTGGTCACCCCAACTGCTCTCCCCTGCAGGCCTGGGTCCCTCCCAACTGCCTTTCCCTGCAGGCCTAGTCACCCCCAACTTCCCTCCTCTGCTGGCTTGGTCACCCCTAACTGCCCTCCCCTGCTGGCCATCTTCTGGTGGCCATCTTGTGTCCACATGGGGGCAGGATCTTTGATTACATGGGGGCAGCCATCTTGTGTGTTGGAGTGATGGTCAATCTGCATATTACTCTTTTATTAGATAGGATAGAGGCCTGGTGCACGGGTGGGGGCCAGCTGGTTTGCCCTGAAGGGTGTCCCGTATCAGGGTGGGGGTTCCCTTGGGGTGTGAGGCGGCCTGGGCGAGGGGCCTGTGGTGGTTTGCAGGCCGGCCATGCCCCCTGGCGACCCAAGCAGAGGCCCTGGTATATGGGGTTTATTTATCTTCTACAATTGAAACTTTGTAGCCTGGAGCAGAGCCAAGCTTTCTGCTTGCTCCGTGGTGGCAGCCATTTTTGGGGGGATTTATGTATCTTCTATAATTGAAACTTTGTAGCCTTAAGCGGAGGCCTGGGCCGGCCAGGGTGTGTGGAAAGCTTGGCTTCCTCCATCACCGGGGGCAACCCTAGCCTCCTGCTCTTTCCAGCTCCGTGGCTGCCACCATTTCTGTTTGGATTTATGTATCTTCTATCATTGAAACTTTGTAGCCTTGAGTGGAGGCCTAGGCCAGCAAGGGCAGGCAGAAAACTGTCTTCCTCCATCGCCAGGGAAACCCTAGCCTCCCTCCCGCTCTCTGTGGCTGTAGCCATCTTGGTTGGGTTTATTTGCATATTCGCTCCTGATTGGCTGGTGGGTGTGGATGGTGGGCGTGGCTTATGGGTGTAGCGGAGTGGTGGTTAATTTGCATATTACTCTTTTATTATATAGGATGGTATCACCATCGTATATGTGGTCTGTGTTGACTGAAATGTCATCATGCAGCACATGGCTGTATTAGCATTGACTACATGGCCAAGCAGATACTAGAGGAAGGAAGCCCCCTTTATTTATAAAGAGAGATAAAAATTGCCATAATAAAGCCCCTTTAAGTGGTGGTCTATGTATTACTATCAAAATAACCTTTGTTTAGATACCATCAGTAGATCCCTTTTATAGATTACTTAAGTCACTTTACCAAAATCACAAAATTAGTAAGTGGAAAAGCCAAACTCACATTATTTCTTTTGATTAAAAGCCCAATGCCCTATCCCTGAGTCACTGAGCAAGAAACAAAGTGGGGTGAGTGGAGGCACTTGAATGAAGCGCCATTGGCAGAATGTGGTTGGCTACTGAGCTTCTTTGGCAATGGATTTTATGAACTCATGAAAATTTATTTAAGAGACTTCCTTTTTTCTCCATCAGCCACCTTGAGACTGCTTTTGTACAACTCAAAGGCAGAAGAGAGCTATCAGCTTTCAGGCCACACACAAAGCACTAAGAGAAAGGAATAGAAACGTGTGGAATTTAAATGTTGGCTCTAACATTACTTCTATTTTGGTAGGACATATGTCTTGTTTTCTCATCTGATAATAGATGTGTGTAGTTTGCCAAGATATGAACCAGTTCAACAACACAACAAAAAGCAGACGTTTCAAATGAACTTATTATCTAATCACATTCCTTACCCTGCCCAAAGTTTGAATCCCCCTTCCACATCTAAAATAGTATACTAGTCAAAACTGAATACTCTGAAATCTAACTGCTTGGGGTTTTATCCTACTATGTAAAACTTTGTGCAAGGTTCTTCATCACTTTATGCACTGGTTTTCTTCTCCTCTCTAAAACTGAGATAGTAAATACTGAATAAACTCTTAACAATGAATGAAGGGGATTATGTATGGAAAGCATGTATAAGAATGCTTGTCACACAGTAGGTGTTCAATAAATTAGGAGTGCATAATAATCCTAAATGTTCCTATAGCTCAGGTAACAGAGTTTAAAATACATGAAACAAAACTGATAAAACTAAAGAAACAGGCAGCCACATCCACAATTATAATCAGAGATTTAAAACACCCACATTTGATCATTGATAGACCAAGTAAAAAGAGTAATAAAAGAGTAATATGCAAATTAACCATCACTCCGCTATATCCACAAGCCACACCCACCAGCCAATCAGGAGCAAGTATACAGATTAACCCAACCAAGATGGCTGCGGCCATGGAGTGAACAGGAGGCTTGGGTTGCCCCCGGCAATGGAGGAAGCCAAGCTTTCTGCACACCCTGGCCAGCCCAGGCCTCCACTCAAGGCTACAAAGTTTCAATTATAGAAGATAAATAAATCCCAACAAAAATGGCTGCGGCCACAGAGCAAGCAGGAGTCTTGGCTCCGCTCAAGGCTACAAAGTTTCAATTGTAGAAGATAAATAAATCCCAGATACCAGGGCCTCCACTTGGGTCATCAGGGGGCGTGGCCGGCCTGCAAACCACCACAGGCCCCTCGCCCAGGCCGCCCCACACCCCAAGGGAACCCCCACCCTGATGTTAGGATGGCTGTGGAAGAAAGAGGCTTTACTCATATCCTGGTTTTTATATCACTATAAACATCACCAGGGGCAAGTCATTTAACCTCTCCGAGTCTCAATTTCCTCCTCTGTAAAGAAGTAATAATAAAAAGTTTCTTAATTGACACCCTTCAGGGCAAACCAGCCAGCCCCCACCCGTGCACCAGGCCTCTATCCTATCTAATAAAAGAGTAATATGCAAATTGACTATCACTCCAACACACAAGATGGCTGCCCCCATGTGGTCAAAGATGGATGCCCCCATGTGGACACAAGATGGCCACCACAAGATGGCCAGCAGGGGAGGACAGTTAGGATTGGGCAGTCGGACATCCCTCAAGGGGTCCCAGATTGGAGAGGGTGCAGGCTGGGCTGAGGGACACCCCCCCCCATGCACGAATTTCATGCACCAGGCCTCTAGTCTATAGTAATAAAAGCATAATATGCTAATTAGACCAGACAAACGACCTTCCGGAAGACCTTCCAGATGAAGCAGAGGCAGCGGCAGCCACCATGGCTGCAAGGGCCAAGGCACCTGCCGTGGCTGCGAGAGCCGAGCCCCTTGCATGAATTTCATGCATCGGGCCTCTAGTAAAGATATAGAAGACTTGGATCCCACTTTAATCAATTGGATGTAATTGACAATTACAAAGCACTTCACCCAACAGAATACCTATTCTTTACAAGTACTGAATGAATGTTTGTCTTAACCGCCCCCCCTCCCCTGATTCATATGTCGGTCCCCTAACCCCTATGGTGGAGGTGGGGCCTTTGGAAGGTAATTAGGATTAAATGAGATCATGATGGTGAGGCTCCCATGATGAGATTAGAAAAAGAGAGAGATCAGAGCTTTCTCTCTCCCTATCATGTGAGGACATTAAGAAGGCTCTCTATAGCCCTAACCGGTTTGGCTCAGTGGATAGAGCGTCAGCCTGCGGACTCAAGGTTCCCAGGTTCGATTCCGGTCAAGGGCATGTACCTTGGTTGCAGGCACATCCCCAGTAGGGGGTGTGCAGGAGGCAGCTGATCAATGTTTCTCTCTCATTTATGTTTCTAACTCTCTATCCCTCTACCTTCCTCTCTGTAAAAAAATCAATAAAATATATTTTAAAAAAAAAAAAGGGCTCTCTATAAACCAAGAAGGGGACCCTCATTAGGAGTTGAATCTACCATCCCCTTAACTTTGGATTTCTCAGACTCCAGAACTGTGAGAAATAAATGTCCCAGTCTATGGTACTTGGCTGTAGTAGCCCAAAACTAAAATTTAGAACATAAGGTCCTGAATTAATTTATTATCATCATCAATTAGTATCTAGTATGATTGATAGACTATACACTACACATATTTTAAGTGCACAATTCAATAAATTTTGACACATGTATCCACCTATTAAACCAACACTACAGTCAAGACATGAACATATCCATCATTGTGAAAGTCTTCTCATGCCATTGTGATCCATCTTTCTGCCCTCTCCCTCCCCCAAACAACTGCCCATCTACTCTCTGTCGCAATGAATTCATTTGCATTTTCTGGAATCTCATATAAATGGAATCATATAGCACACACTATATCTGTGGTCGGCAAACTGCGGCTTGCGAGCCACATGCGGCTCTTTGGCCCCTTGAGTGTGACTTCCACAAAATACCATGGCCTGGGCGAGTCTATTTTGAAGAAGTGGCATTAGAAGAAGTTTAAGTTTAAAAAATTTGGCTCTCAAAAGAAATTTCAATTGTTGTACTGTTGATATTTGGCTCTGTTGACTAATGAGTTTGCCAACCACTGCACTATATCAACAGACCATATAGAGCATTTTTTTTGGTCTGGCTTCCTTTACTCAACATAATTATTTTAAGATTCATCTTTGTTGTTGCTCATATCAATAGTTCATTCCTTATTAGTGAATTGTATTTCATCGTATGTATGCTTCTTAAAATGTTTTCTAAACAGAGAGTTTCAGAGTTCGCAGGAATAAAATACAAGTCCACACCAATAACCCACAAGTTATATGGCAGGATCGACCTCAGCAAATTTTGAAATAAACACTTGTCTCAAATGAACAGAGCTGTTTATGTAGTGTTCATGCAAATGATTTTTTAAAACTTATGGATTATTTCTAATCGTGTCCCATAACCACATTTCTGCTAGTCAGCAAGAGACAGCCTCCAGTGGTTCTAGGATCCAGAGCATGGGAAGGAAGCAGCTGGGAGAGGCAGGAAGGATGCAGGCCTTTGAGTTCCAACTCAGCTGTCTGATTAAGGAAAAGTCACTTTTCATCTAAACCTCGGTTTCCCTATTCATAAAATAGGGAAACTGGACCATGGTGTCCTCAGCCTTAGCATTCGTAGAATCTCTGACCTTGACAAGTGTCAGCCATGTGCGCTACCTTCCCTTGGCAATGCTGTATCTCAGGCTAAACAACCCACTGCCCAGCATGAGCCATGCTTTCTCCCTCCACCTAACTGGGGACTCAATCTACCTAGTAAGGAGTGACTTTTTTCTAGTTGGTGTCCAACTGCAAGAGGCTCCTTCTTTCAAAAGCCCTTCTTCGCTGCCAAATTCTAGTTACGCAGCAGGGTGCAGCTCTTGGCTTGGCGCCTGTCCTTAGATTAACACTACTTCTGACTCTGACACAAATACTACTGCTCAGGCTACTTCTGCAAATTGTGCTGCCCCAGGGTCAATTTCCCCTAACTCTAGTCCCTCTGAGGCATCCTTCCCCTCCTATGTTCTTCTGAAAGTCAGCAGGGAAGAAGGAACCAGGGAGTGCCGAGTAGAGGAATACAAGGGAAGGAAGCTGTATGGAGTGAGAGGCGGTGGGTGGATTGAGGAAGACATGAAGGAAGCCATGAAGGAGCATCATCGTGGCAGAGACGGAGGGATACGGGAGCCATTGCACCTTTGTGCCTTCATAGATGCCTGAGCTCTGCACTGTCACACTCACTGACAGAGTAACACTCACCCACTCAGCATCCTGCTGCTCTATCTCACTCGACCTTCACGGCAGCCTGAGGAAGCAGGGAAGGCTAATTATAATCACCCCTACCTCCACCCATTTCACAGAGAGGAAAACTGATGTTCAGAGTGATTCAAAGATTTCCCCCAAATAAAAATCGGGCAGCTCAACCCCAGCTGTTTCAGGCTCCAGATCTAAGAGCCTACATTCCAGAAACAGTGACTGAGCACTTCCCAAGTTGTAAGGTCCTTGAAGGAATCAACGATCTGTAAGACATGGCCTCTTCTTTCAGAGAGCTCCTTCTCTGGTAGAGAAGGCAGAGAGTGAAGTTCCTGTAAGAGCTGCCAATGAGGTAGGAGTGAGCCGATGAGAGAAAGGGATCTCCAGCTACAGGGAGCAAAGAAAGCTTTGCTTTGCCTTTCACCTGCTGTTTCAGGTACAAAACAGTCACAGTGCCAAGCAATCTATTCGTGGACGCTGTGGAAGACAGACAACTTAAGTTTCTCTTCTTGTTTTGAGTAGTGATCAAAAGACATCAGAAAAAGGAAATAAGCAAAAACTATTTAGAGAGGGCTTGGGCCTTTGTCTAAAGAACTTCTGTTCACACTAACTTGCTTTTTTTTTTTTTAACTTTTAAAAACAACTGAATGAATCACAACTGAAAGGAAGAAAGACACAATGAACAACTGATTTCTGGTTTGGCACCAAAAAAAAAAAAGTGTTATCTTTGATTATATCTGCAATGGAAATGAATTCATTGAATGGGGGTAGAAATTACTTTTTATTTTACACTGTTCTCTCGCATTTGAAATTTTTCCATAAGTATGCGTTACTTTTATGATCAAAGAGAAATCCATTTCTTCCTCTACACCTCATCTCCACTTGTTTTGGGACAAACGTATTGTCTCTCACCTGTAACCATAACCCTTTTGTAACAACCGGTAGCAAAAGAGATTCTATTTACAGAGTGTTTGCTGTATGTGAGGCAGAGTGCTAAATTCTCTAAATATTTTACTATTTCTTACCACAATTCTAAGGGTAGGTACTACCACCCTCTTTTCACAGATGAGGAAATTGAACCTCTGAGAGATTAAGTGATTTGCTCAAGGTCACAAAGTTCATAGGCAGTGGAGCCAGGTTTGGAATCCAGGCAGAACTGGAATCCCTACCGCCATTCACTGCCACCCGTTATCTTCCTAAACCAGATGGAATCACATCACTTCTTTGCTTACAATCTGTGGCACCCCCATCCCCTCCCCTCCATTGCCCAGAGAACAACCTACGCTTCTTAACATGACATTTCCAAGTCCAGTTTTCAATGCATTCATTCAGGTACTCATCATAAATCAATAAATAATAGCAAGCCCTAACATTTGTTTCAAAGCAGTTTTACATACAACCTCCCCAAAACCATGTGGCATAGGCAAGTGAGCAAACAGTCCTAAGCCGTTTCAATGGCTTGTCAATAGGCATGCCTTGGCTTTCCTCCCTGGTCCTCACAGTGCTCTGAGCTTCCCGCCATGTTTTAAGTATGTCAAGTTCCGTCATCCCTCTCTGGTTCTGTCACACTTTTTTTCTTGTGGGCACGCCTGGGAACACATACAAATCCTTCATGATCTCTGTGGCTCAACTGACCCGTGTTTCTTTGGGCTTCCTCAACAACCCGTCATTACTCTGCATGGTCACACTGACTACATTACAGTAGATGCGTTTATTTGCTTGACTCTCTTTTGCAGTAGACTGTGCACCTCTCTAGAGCAGGGATTATGGGTTGTGAGCATGGCCTTATTTAGGAAGCTAGGATAAACTAGTGATGGAGGATGGAATGGATGCAGAAAGACATGATTAATGGCAAAGGTGTGTTTCTACTGCTTCCAGGAGTCATGCAATACTAAACCAATAATTATCAAGAATGAGGCATGGCGCCGAAACCGGTTTGGCTCAGTGGACAGAGCATCAGCCTGTGGACTGAAGGGTCCCAGGTTCGATTCCGGTCAGGGGCATGTAACTTGGTTGCGGGCACATCCCCAGTGGGGGATGTGCAGGAGGCAGCTGATCAATGTTTCTCTCTCATCGATGTTTCTAACTCTCTATCCCTCTCCCTTCCTCTCTGTAAAAAATCAATAAAATATATTTAAAAAATAAAAATTAAAAAAATTAAAAAAAAGAATGAGGCATGGTAGTAGGGGCAGAGAGAAATGGTGGTGTGTTAGGTGTGTGTGTATATGTGTGTGTGTATGTGTGTGTGTACAAAGAGAGGGGAAGGGAGTATGTATATAGTAGATATACATATATAGTTTCTCTTTATATATATAAAATGTTGGCACACATATATGTAGTGCGTATAAGTACATATAGAGTACATACACGTATACTTTGTATATATACTAGAGGCCCAATGCACAAAATTCGTGCAAAAGTAGGCCTTCCTTCCCCTGGCTGCCGGCACCGGCTACCCTCTGGCACCAGGGATCTGGGCTTCCCTTACGGTCCCAGCTTCCTCTGGAAGGTCGTCCGGAAGGACATCTGGTCTAATTAGCATATTATGCTTTTATTATTATAGATATACATATATATAGTATACACAAGTTTACCTTATAGTGTGTGGATATATAGTTTGTATGTGGCATGTACATAAATAGTGCATACATATATAGTGTCTATTCACAAATATGCATGGTATATGTGTGCATACATATATAGTGTCTATTCACAAATGCATGGTATATGTGTGCATATACCTCATGTACTAGAACACAATGAAAGCAGAGACTTACAGGGTGCACTTGAAGATGGTAGGAAGGACATTTATTACACACAATATAGATAATTTTTAATAAAATAGAAGCACCTTGAGGCTTGCCTCCCTCTGAGAAAAGCAACCCCTGAAGGAAGAAGAAACAGAATTAGGAAGGAAAATAGAGAATCTTATTAAAACCAAGTGTAGGGAGCGGTTATAGGGTTAAGCCTTGGACTGACCTGCTGGCAAAGTCGCAAACAAGTCCCAGCTTGGAGGGCACAGTCCTCTAAGCATAAAGCTTGATCTTGGGACTGCTCCCTAGATCTTTCCTGGGTAGCTAATGGGCTGTGGGAGGGGCAGCAAGTGCTGCCAAAACAAGTGAAACTTACAAGAACATTGTAGATTACCTTGTTTGTCCCTGACTATAAATACAGCATCAGCTTTGCCGTCTGGATCTGTTCTGTGGCCTCAGCAAGGCACAGAAGATCCGACCCAGCTTATTCTCTTCTTCTGTCTTATTTTCCATCCTTCACCACCCTCCCTCAGACTCATTCTCTTCTGTCTTATTTTCCATCCTTCACCACCCTCCCTCAGGCTCACCGAACCCTTGGCTGTGCTGGCGGGGCACACCAAGTAAGAACCGAATTCCAACATGAGGCTAGTTAGCAAAAGAAAGACCTTAAAAAACAAATCCAAGGCAATGGAAAAGCGAGGGCAGGGGGTGGGGAATCAATGGATTTGATAGTTAGGAAGATGGCAGTGAACAGAGGTGAAAGTTTCAGGAAGAGGTGGGATGACTCACCGTGATGAAGTAGTCAGACACTTTCCAGTCTGTCTCTTTCCAACATTTTGGCCTTGAAAGATGACAAGAAAAGCAACTTTCATGGAAGCAAAATAAAAAAATGGCTTTCTTTGGTTCCCTGTAGGAGGAGAGAGCTCAAACATGTTTGTGGACAGAAGGCTACAGTCCTGGTATTCACATCATGAAACATCAATCACAGCAAACACGGCCAAGACCTCCAATCCACCTAGTAGCAGCTCAAAATCTCTCAAAACAACTCTGTGAGGTAGGTTCTAGGATTATCTACATTTTATAGGAAAGGAAGCAAGGTATGGAGAGATTAACTTTTCCAGAGTCCCTCAGCTTTTAAGTCTCAGAGTCAAGGTTGCCCCAGGCAATCTGACTTCAGCATGAGTGCTAGCTGACATGCCGTGAGGGACACTGAAAACAGAGCCCTGACCTCATGCTTTTTCAAGCCCCTCTTAGAAAGGCCTAGGCCTACTTTCCCTAGCTTTCCCTCCTGCCCAGCAGAGGCTTGGAACCCAGGGACGTCCACATCAAAATAGTGGGCCAGGGGGCACTGTGTTGAGGGGCAGTGGCTGGGGAGGAATAGTGAAGAGAGGCCATTTGTTGGTGTTGCAGAGTTTGCAACTTTCTAGCGTTTGGTAAGATGGAGATTATCTTAAGCTTCATCAGAGGAGAGAGATAGTATACACACCAGACCTAAGTTCGACAACTGGCTCCAACTTCTAGTATTTTAGAATCTGGAGTAAGTCACTTAACCTATGGAGGTACCAATTCTCTATCCAGAACGTTTGATAATAATAATTTTTTAAAATGATAACTATCCTACCTCAGAGTAATGTAAGGAGCAATGTGTGTGACAGTGAATGGAAATGTGAACTACTTCATCACCATCATCATTATTATTATAACTATTAGGCCCTGGAGCTATCTGAAAAATGGCTCATCCTCTCCACTCCCCCACTAGCACCTCTCAAGGTATTATAAACTGATAAGACTTTCGATTTCGAGAAAGTCTTTTTATATATATATTTTTTTATTGATTTTTTTACAGAGAGGAAGGGAGAGAGAGATAGAGAGTCATAAACATCGATGGGAGAGAAACATCGATCAGCCGCCTCCTGCACACCTCCTACTGGGGATGTGCCCACAACCAAGGTACATGCCCTTGACCGGAATCGAACCTGGGACCTTTCAGTCCACAGGCCGATGCTCTATCCACTGAGCCAAACCAGTTAGGGCTGGAGAAAGTCTTTCTAAGCACAAATAATTTCTATGTGGACAATTTGCCCCAAGTGTAAAATTCCCCTGTAAAATTCCCTTCAACGGTGAGGCAACATGACACATGGTTAAACATTCTCAGAGAGTGAGCTGTGACCAATTGTCATGATCCAAGATTTGCAGGCAGCTCTGGGGAGACTGGAGGTGGTCAAAACAACAAATACTTGTATCAGATGTTCCACACCTGCCCGTTCATCCTTCTTTGCTTTGTTAATCATGATATTAACGTTCGACCTCCAATCAGCACTTTCCCCTTACATCTCACTACCTGTTTTTGTGGATTTCACTTTTATAAATTAATACAGACTTCCAAATCCCCGCCTGGTCTTGCTAAGGACAGAGGAGGAGATAACTTTAGCACCAAGAGAGCACACACATTGGGGAGGAACATGAGGAAATGCCTCTGGGTCAGCTCAGCTGCCAGGCATTCTAATTGCATTTTGCCAAAGATTTGGAGGACTCTCATTTGGCAGGCTGTGGAGACCAGGTCTTTAGATGGGTTTTTCACCTTTAAATAACATAGTTTGGTTCATATATGTAGTGAGCCTAAAATTACAGTAAATGCAAAGCTGCCATTCTTTATACTTTTCTGTCTCAATTGTCTTGACTTTTAACTTTGCCCTATGTAACTGCACTCCAAAGATAAAACTAAAACAATTGGGCAGCAGCTGGATGGAGAATATGATGGGCAGGAACAGGGACACTTACTGTCACAAATAATCTTCAAGAACATCGGAGGCACAATCTCCTTTTAAGGTGAGGAACCAGGGATGTAGGGTCAAATTTCACTTTTTTTCCTTTGAGAAATGGACATGCAGTTTGCATGTTTGTTTACTTAAGAAAAGTGAATATACAAAATTCCCAAATAGCTGAGACGATACATATGATCGTCATTTGTACTAGATGGCTTCATGAAAAAGGGGGGTGCACTCTGAACCCCTTTCTGTACCTACCAGCCCCTCGAATGTACACATTTGACTCACCAGTTTTGTAAAGCAAGGCACCCCAATAATTCTATTCATCTCCCAACACCGCCCACCCCCCAAATAAGCAAATGGTTGCTCAGTGTTAATCTCTCTTAAATCTTCACAAGGTAATTCTTTAAGTTGCCTGTTTGGCAGAAATCAGTTAAAACACATTTAGGACAATAGTGTTTTTTCCTCTTTGAAATGTCTAAGCCAAAACAGACAGGCTCCTTCTCCTGGTTCTTCTTCTCCTGGAACCCCCGCACACCCCACCACCAGATCTCTCTCATCCCAAGGTGGGGCAGAGGGAGGCTGGGACAGACACCTGCCATCCCAGCTCCCTCGCCCTGTTTTAGGTTTTTTTCACTCAAAATGCCAATGAAACAGGAGCCAGTACTTATTTGGTTCATATTCTTTTTTTTAAAGCATAAATAACATTTCTTCCCATATAAATATAAAATTCTGTGAAGAAAAAAAAGGAAAAAAGTATGATCATCTTAGTTACTGTCCAGCAGGAACATGTGCATTGTTTATAGCATCAGACATCAGATTCTCCATTTTAAAAAATACGTTTTGTAGTCTCGTTCTAGGACCCTTTCAAACATAGGAAATTCTTTGTCCTACAAACAAATCCGTTTAGAAATTATTTAAATCTGCCAGTGATGTCTACATTGATCCAGGAATCAAGGCTACTGGAGTGAGCTAGAACTCAACACGCAGTATACAATTATTGATATACAAAAATTTTTATAAATTAATTCATCAGATTGCAAAAATACATCAGATTTTCTGAAATTTCCAGCAGGTAATAAATTACTTACTAAAATATAAAAATAAAAGAGCTCAGGCGTGTTTCTTCTGATTCAAGTGTGAAACGCACAAACAGTCCTGGTTCCGAGGGGCACCCCCTGCCCACTGCAGCCACCCCCCACACGGGAGGGGTGCGGGTTACTCGGCGTGAGGGTGCCACAGAGTCCCCAATAGTCTGTCCCAGTGTGTGAAGTACGGGGCGAAGTTGTAGTTAAAGTGAGAGTGATGCAAGTCGTGGTGCACCACGCCGCCGTACCACCCGAACGGTACCAGCCTGTGCGTGGACCAGGGGAAGTCGTAGCCGGAGTGGTCCTCCACCGACAGCCAGATGTTGACCGTGTGGAAGACCAGGACGGTGAGCGGGTGGCACTGGAGCAGCGCGATGTTCACCATGTCGAAGAAGCCCAAGGAGAACAGCTCCCAGACGCTCACGTACTGCGTGGCCAGCGCGAACGAGGGCGCGTTCTGGTGGTGCACCTTGTGGAAGGTCCGGTACAGCCAGGGCACCCGGTGGAGCAGCACGTGCCACGCGAAGAACTCGGCGTCGAAGAGCAGCAGGCAGAGCACGACGTGGCCCAGCAGCTGGGGCACCTCGGGGGCTTCGGGGGGCAGGAGGGCCGGCCCGCGGGCCCAATGCAGCAGCGTCAGCGGGAACACGAACACCAGGTGCTGGTAGAGCGTCTGCCCCAGGCAGGACAGCAGCTGCCGCGCCGTTGGCGCGCTGTCGGGCTGGATCTTGCAGCGCCGCAGCGCGGGCACCCAGGGGCACAGGAGGTCCAGCACCACGAAGGGCAGGCAGAAGCTCACGTAGGTGGTGATGGAGAAGATGACCGGGAAGAAGGGCGACTGGGTGAGGGCCTCCCGGGTCCTCAGGCGGTCCCAGACGGGCTGCAGGAACATCTGGCCGGAGCTGCACCCGGCGGCGTGGAGCTTGGAGGAGTTGTGGCTGCTCATGGCGAGGCGCTGCTTGGCCACCGCTGCAGCTGCTGGCGTCCCACCGGCTTTATTTAGACTCGGGCCCCGCCCGGAGTGACGTCAGCGGCCGCTGCGCTCCCTTTCCCAGCTGAGCGGAGCTTGCATCAGGAGCTAGCTCCATAGAGGCGCGTGTAGCTGCCAAACTACACACCTGCGGCTGCATTTCGAGTTTGGATAACTCAGTCCATGTGTCATCACCACCCCCAAAAAAGACGGGATATTTCCATCCCCACCAGAAGGGGTCTTTGTAACCAATGCAGAACTACTTGTCTTTAAATGCTCACATATAATTGCCTGTGCGGACCCATAAAAACGCCAAGTACAATTGCATTTTAAGAACTTTTTAAAGCGACGCACCTTCTGTATTTCTAAACTTGCTGTCTGCACACCCTGTAACGATTTAACCTGGAGCGAGTGGCAAAGTAACCTTTCTCGGAGGGAATCGCGGGTCCCTGGCCGCATGCCGCGGCGATCGGCGCAGGAAACCAGATGCGACCGGGTGGCGGGACCGGAACCTCTCCAGTTCCGGTCTTCAGAGAGGATGTATCCTCGCCGGTTCGCCGCGAGCTTCAGATCCTGCCCTTCCCGGCCCCCCACCTCCCGTCCCCACTTCTCCCCCTACCCCCGCCCCCGCCCCCGCACAGTCTGCTCAGAGGAACCTCCAAACCCGGGCGGCTGATCACCCCTCCGTGACGCTGCCGAAGCGCGCAGACCAGCGACGGGAACGGAGAGACGGCGAGACTCCCCGGCAAAAGAGGGGACCGCGACTGTTCTTCGCTTTACATGCATACGCACGTATACATACATATGCACATATACATGCATGAATACACACATATATACATACACACATTCTGGCTTTAACGTCTAGCGCCGGCCCAGAACTGCCGAAAAGGACGCTGCATCTCAGGAAGCAATACCATCAGTAAAGCACCCACTTTGTTCCCAAAGGGAATGTTTGCGTGTTCCCGAAGCCTCGCGGAGCTGCCGGCTGAACAGATGTCGCGCCTGTCTTGCCCTTCCCTGGGCTGGCTTCGCGGCGCCAATTCGCCCTGCGCCTTCGCCCCCATTCCTCCAAGCCATCCCAAGGCACAACGCCGGACTGCGAGGCTCGCTCCACACCTGCGCTTCTCGGCCATCAAACTGGGGTTGACTGGCCCAGGACTGAGTGTGAGGAGGTGGGTACTAGAAGAGCTCTGGGGAGACACACACACCCACCCCCCCAGACCACCAACAGAGCCTCATTTGACCCGGGTAGCTGAAACACAGGAACGCCTAGAAGATCGGTTTGGAGGAAAACTTGGAAGCCAGGGACGCCGCTTTGCCTCTGATGTCTGTGAGGTTCTAGCCAGCACCTCGCTCCTCCAAGCTTTGCATTTTCAGATCTACCCCCACCCCAAGGGATACGATAATAGTAGCTATCTCACGAGTCTATTTCGAGCATTAAATAGGAAAGTAATAATAATAATAATAATAAGGCTACCATGTAACATCTGTGAGGCACTAACTAAATGTTTTATTTGAGGGGATTTCACCCAATCCGTGGAAGTAGGCATTATTATTATTGCTGTGGTCTTACAGAAGTAAAAGCATAGTGCCTGGTAAACATAGTAAACATACAAAATAAGACTCATTTTTTTAAATATATTTTATTGATTTTTTACAGAGAGGAAGGGAGAGGGATAGAGAGTTAGAAACATCGATGAGAGAGAGAAACATCAATGAGCTGCATCCTACACACTCCCCACTGGGGATGTGCCGGCAACCAAGGTACATGCCCTTGACCGGAATCGAACCTGGGACCCTTCAGTCCGCAGGCCGACGCTCTATCCACTGAGCCAAACTGGTTAGGGCAAGACTCATTATTTTTATTTTGTTTTTTTTAATCACCATATATCCCTTCTATGCCCTCTTCCACCTTCACCCCCCTCTCCAATCACATTATTTTAAATTTACATTTCACATTTTATCTAAATCATAATGGAGGACATTTGCAATGAAAATCAAATAAAATTATGTAAAAAGATATAAAGCTATATATTGTGAGGAAAGAATAAGTACAATGAAAATATAGACCAATATCTATATTGGCCTAGAAATATGATATATAGCCTATGTACTAGTACATACCGTAATGTATGTATTTATATATTAGACACGTTGTATATAATATGCCAGTTTATAATATAGCATTGCATATTAATGTATAATAACATAAGATATACACTGAGTGGCCAGGTTATTAGGATCTCTGAACGCATAATAATCTGGCCACTCAGTGTACTTGTGTATAAGGGAAAGCTTGCAAATCTTGATATGTCAAGGGACCAGGAGATAGTGGCCCCCAGCCTCTGGCTAGTAAGTCCTCTGCTTCTTTCTAACTACCCACAATGCAGTTCTTATACACAGAAAAACCTTATTTTAAAATCCCAATTCTGTGGTCAGTCTACATTAAGTGGCCAGATTATTATGCGTCCAGAGATCATAGTAATCTGGCCACTCAGTGTATATGGAATGTTACACACACACACCCGTAATAGGCCAATTCGTAATTCAGAACCTCCCAACTAGTGTGTGTCCCTGAACTGCCACTGATGGGTCATGGATATTCCTTAGCAGCCCATTCTCTGAAGCCTCAGGGCTCCGTGCGCCATGAGATTATTATGATAGTCTCCTTGTGTCTGGAGGAGATAAAGCTTCAGAAGCAGCTTTGAGCTTCCTGACAGCCAATGCCAAAAAAGGAAAGAAAGTGGAGTTTTCTGTTGTCTTGGCATCTGGATGGCAGCAGAGGCAGGCACAACGCAGGCCTTGGCCTCCTTGCTGGTGGGTTTCTTCCAGTTAGAAAACCTGTCCTTTCCGATCTCTTCAGTGCTCTTCCCAATTCGCTTTTTGTGCCACCCAGGAACTTTCTTCTTTTCCATTCCTGGTAAGGATCACCCTGCCCTTGAATTGTGTATGGCTCAAGCAGCATCTCAGAGAGAAGAGTAAGGCCTCTTTTCCTTGATCTTTATTTATGATTTTAAAATAATACAAATAAAAAGGTTTATTTGAGAATCACACCACACTACTGAATGTAGCATATGCCATTTACTCAGAGTTCCAAAGGGCCCGTCAAAATTCACTTTCTCAGACTTACAATTGTACTCTGCTCAGAAGTCAAATATCACTCAGATTTGCCCTCAACAGAAATTAAGTCAAGCTTCAAATCTCTGTCCGGTACATGCTGTCCATTCCTTGTGGTTTCAGTTATTTATCATGCTTGGATGCTTTGGATGGATGCTCTCACAGATTTTTTAAGTGGGTGGCATTGGCAGGTTTGTTTACTTTAGACTTAGCTATTAGCTTGTTCTCAGGACTGCCCCTCTGAGCCCGTAGCTCCAACCAACCCATTCTTCTTCTCTGGTTCTTCCATCCTCTATCACCAAGCTTGTTAGAATATTCCCCATAAAGCCCTGCGCAGCAAGACCTGGAAGCCCTGGTTCGCCCCTGGTTGTCCAGGCTCTCCCCCTGTTGCTTGCGGCACTTTGAAGAATAGCCGCCAGCTTCTCTGCCTTTGCATTCCATGCAGCCACAAGGACAAAAGTTCGTGTCCAATACACAAGCGCAACCATCGCAGGGCAAGTGGTCGGTTCAAATATCATCAGTTGTCCATGCCAGGCCACAGAGGATGCTGCAAACGTAGGCACAGGATGTTGGACAACCAAAAACAGAACATCACTTAATGGAGCCAAATGAAATTGAGCCCTATGTAGTCTTGACTGAAGTGGCATCGTTTCTTAAACTGGCAAACGTGCATCTTTAAACACTTTCACTTGCACAAAATTGATTTAACAGCTTTGCTAGATGATGGGTCTTTTTAGGGCACAGATTCTACCTCCGAGATTTCTTCCCCACAGTGCCAAGCATTATACCTTGCACATAATAAGTGTTGAAGAAGAGTTATTTGTGGACTCAATGTACGGTTTAAAAGATATTGGCTCTAACTTGAGGCTAAAAAAAATTGAATCTTTTTTTTGTTTTTTTCGTTTTGTTTTGTTTTGTTTTAGCACTGGCTATGTAGTTTAGGTCTACTTATCCCCTGGAATGGTTTTTCATAAAACGTGGCATTTATTTATTTCAAATGGTATTAGGACTTCGGCCACACTGTTTCTTGTGCTTCTCCTTTTGATTTTGACTTCCTGTGTATTATTTTTATCTTGGCAAGGTCTTTCTGACAGGGCTAGAGTACAGGAATCCTTTCCTCTCTAGCTATCCCAGAGATCACATCACTTCTCTGAGAGTACAACAACCAAGTCTATGCATGTTTAATACAATCTAGATGCTATTTGGTACCAACTTAACAAAAGACTTCGGGTACTGCCCCCTCCCATAAAAATAGAACATGTAGTTGGCAAAGTGCATTACCTATGACATATGCTCTTCTTGTGTGTGACCTTCATGTTTGTTTCCTTCTAAAATAAAGTGAAACTGTCTTAGCATCTATCTAACCGAAAAAATTATCCATCTAACTAAAACAATTATTCCTGGATAGGAAAGATGAAAAGTGTTGCAATGTTTTACAACTGTAACACATCAAGACTCATAGAGAGTAGATAATCTAATCCCTGGTTGTAAAAGTGAAGACAGCCTCAGAAAGGTCAAGACTAGCTAGAGTTAAATAGCAAGGTACAGCCAATCTGAGAGCGAAACCTGGTCAGTGTCAGCTTCAAGACACGTGCCCCTACATCAAAAGTGGTGTCGGGATGGGGCACTGAAGTTGCATTTATAGGACAGTTTACAAAAGACTGGGAAAACGTTAATTATCCATGCCAAAACAGGGGGAATGATGATGAAGAATATGACACAGATGCTGGTGTATATTTGGTTTTAAACACTTTCTCTTTGTGATTCTTCTGGGTCACATATGTGTGGGTGCTTCTACTGATATTGGAACTCTCATCAACCTATTTAAAATAAGCAATATATATCATATAAAATCATTCCCAATGGGAATGATTTACAGAGAAAATACCTCACCTGTCAAAGGGGTTGTTGCAAAGATCAAAGTCTTATGAGAAGGCTTTAAAAATCCAGAAGGCACAATGTAAAATGAAAAAGTATTTGTGTTTATACTACTAAAACAGAGAGTTTTCTGCTTAGTTTGGAATTGAACTTGAAATCTGCACCTAAAACAATACAATAAATACTCTTGAATTAATTACTGACAATTTTTTTAAAAATCAGAATTATTACAACCCGATGTTGCCTTTCAGGGGTCACATTTTGAAAATCTCTCCATATGTTACAAAATAAACAACAAGAGTTAAAATTAGTGTATTTTAAATGTTTACATTGAACAAATTAAGGCCTTTAATAACCACAAACACAGAATAATCTTCATCATTTGGAGATAATATCAACAGTCTAAATGTTGGTCCTTTTTAAGTGT
Organism: Plecotus auritus; assembly: GCF_963455305.1. Taxonomy (NCBI): domain Eukaryota; kingdom Metazoa; phylum Chordata; class Mammalia; order Chiroptera; family Vespertilionidae; genus Plecotus; species Plecotus auritus. The sequence goes on along the minus strand of NC_137783.1, from coordinate 28,062,896 downwards.
GAGGACTAAGGTTAAAGACATTTCCATTTCCTCCCCCCAAGTCTGAGGTTCTGACCACTCTATTAGGCAAATTTTTATTTTCATGTCACATTCCAGACACCGCTATTCTTTGAGAACATTTTTCAGATGTTATGCATTAGACAGGATTAGTCATAATCCTAGAAATGACCACAGACATGGTTGATTTTACCAGTCCTCCAATGACAAACTGGCTCATACATCAACAGCTCTCTGCCGCTCCCCAGAGAAAGGGACTAGAGAAAACCTCCTTCTGAAAAGGTTTGGAAGCAAAGCCAAGAGTGCCCTCTTGTGGCAAATGAAAAATAATAATTTTGTTCTCAGTTATTTGGTGAGTGGCTTTGCCGATGTAAGTACAGTACAGAATCTAAGAGTTCCAAGTGGGCAAATATTAACTAGTCTTTTTCTTGCCACACGGGTCTGTGGACATCTTTGTGATCTGCTCAGTAGAAATACATATATATTTTAAAAATATATTTGTATTGAATTCAGAGAGGAAGGGAGAGGGAGAGAGAGACAGAAGCATCAATGATGAGAGAGAATCATTGATTGGCTGCCTCCTACACGTCCCACACTGGAGATGGAGCCTGCAACCTGGGCATGTGCCCTGACTGGGAACTGAACCATGACCTCCTGGTTCGTAGGTTGACGCTCAACCACTGAGCCACACCAGCCAGGCATTAGAAATATATTAAATGCAGTTGATAAGTGTGGGGAAGCATGGGGCTTGGTTGGAAAGTCTGTGAAGAGGATTACCTGGGAGGCCAGAGGCCTCTGGGGGACCTTGCCAAAGGTGGCAGACCCTGCCTTGACTTTTCCAAACAAGTCTGAGTCCTGGGTGTTTTACTAGAATCTTTATGTTTAGACTTCAAAATGCCCTTGTTTGAAAGACACTACAGATGCAGGTGCTTTCTCAAGGATGCTTACCCTGCTGGTTGTATCTAGTGGTTAATTTTAGTTCAAGCTGTTGTGACAATAAAAGCCTAAGGAGGCAGGCAAACAGGGCTTTTTTGCTCCTAAGGCAAAACAGCCCCTTAGCCTTCTCTTTCACAGAAATGTGTGTCAGAGTAATCATTCACCCATCATTCAAGGTCTGCCAGTCAGCCCTGGTGGATAAGGTAATCAGAACTCCTACAAACTCGTTACCAAAATTCTTGAGGCACATGCTCCAACCTTGTTCTGTGCTCTCAGCCAAGGATAAAACAAAGCTACATTATTGCAGTCCCATTACAGATATAAAACTGGGGCGAGAATGGCTATGCAGCATTTCCACCTCCAGACTGACCCACATACTGAAGAAAACTCCCAGGGATTTGGAAAGGGGGTGAAAGAAAAACACCCCAATAAAAGGTAGGCGCTATAGAATGAAGCCCCCGCTTATTACTATGGCCTGGTGTGTTGGTGCTTTAATGACCACAGGTTTTCAAGGGCATCTATGGGAGCCTCCATGGCCACAACCAAAGCAAGAGAAATCAGGTCACCTATGGCACTGAAGCCATTCTCCAATGAGCTCTCTGCCACTATTGGTGTAAAACAACAAACAAAAACACCTGCTCACCGTTCCTTTCTTTCCAGCCCTAGCAACGAATCTTGCACCTGATTGGCCTTGGTCAAAGGAGAGTGGCATCCTCCTGGGGATGTATATCCTTTGCATCTCGTAGTTTTACTCTTTTCTGTGGTTGCCATGGAAACACAGATTCCAAAAATGTGCAGTCCCAGATGTTACCTGTGCACCTAATTTTATTTCGCTAAATGACAAAGTTCATCATTTTTCACACATTTTGTCAGTCCACACATTTCTATTGACTCACTATACTCTAGGCCAGGGGTGGGCAAACTTTTTGACTCGAGGGCCACAATGGGTTCTTAAACTGGACCGGAGGGCCGGAACAAAAGCATGGATGGAGTGTTTGTGTGAACTAATATAAATTCAAAGTAAAGGAGCGGAGGGGAGAGCAAGAGAACCGGATAGAACAGCTGGATCCGACCCGCGGGCCGTAGTTTGCCCAAGGCTGCTCTAGGCTGTGTTAGATTTGGGGTAAGATATATCGTCTGCCCTCAAGCTCAGAGTAATAGGAGAGATCACATTAGACCCTAAAATCTAGATTTATGATCCTTGAAACATGACTCATCTCTGCCAGCTCTGGTTGCTTTATTTGTTCATGGAGGGAGTTGGATGGACAGTCCTTGAACCCATGGTCCTGCCTTTAACAGACCATTACCTGCAGATGGGGTCCAGGGGTGGGCAAACTTTTTGACTCGAGGGCCACAATGGGTTCTTAAACTGGACCGAAGGGCCGAAACAAAAGCATGGATGGCGTGTTTGTGTGAACTAATATAAATTCAAAGTAAAGGAGCGGAGGGGAGAGCAAGAGAACCCTCCGCTCTTTCGGCTCCGCGGGCCGGATAGAATAGCCAAATGGGCCGGATCCGGCCCGCGGGCCATAGTTTGCCCACGGCTAGAATCACTACCCAGTGTCCACTCAGCCTCCCTCTGTGGACCCTGCAAGATGACACTGAAGGCCAGTGCTTCCCAACTATCCCTGATGTTCCTTGTGTTTGAGACACTCTCTGCTGCCCACTGGAGAGGATCAAGCGTTCATGGGCAGTATCAGTGAGGTTTACACGGAGTAAGGAAGAGGGGGAGAAGATGAGAAAGAAAAGCACAAGTCTTACCAAAAGAGAAAGGGAAGCGGAGAAGGGCTGTTAAATAAAGAAGACACACACTAAATCCGTCGAGCCTCTGAGACTCACTGAGTTTTATTGAAAAGTTTAAATAAGACTTTTTATATGTTACAAGGAAGTATTATGCTGTCTCCACATAGTAGCCAATACCAAGTATTGTTGATTATTGCAGCTGAAGTAACTATATCAGAAACACGTATCAATATTATTCTGCCCATCGGACAGAACTGTAGGAAACAAGGCGGTGAGAAAAGCAGCTGAACCTGGGCTTCCTGACACAGGGATGCAAATCAGGAGTAGCAAAAACATGGTCACACACAAAACTAAAAAACGAAGCGATTCCTGGCACTGAGATCTGAAAGCATTCATGGTCACACTCCTCTCGCATCAAATGCATGAGGACACTTCTCGGGGGCGGCCTTGGGGCTTTTGTTTTACACGCATCATTGCGGAGCTCCAGCCACTGGCTGAGAGAGTACATTCATTTGAGGAAAACTAGTGGCATCGTCTCTCCACAGGACTTTTCTTCTCAAACAAGTGGGTTTACGACCTGCCTCACAATGAAGAGTTCAAGGATATAGAAGGTTGTGTGCATCCGTCTTCAAGTATTTGAAATACAGTTGTTGTGCTTTAATGAGCAGAATTTGTTTTTGAAATTATTTTGCTTCCTCTAAGCAATGTAAACACTTGCTAAATAACGGCTATCACAGATAGATTTGATAAAATGCATTATAGGACTTTTATTACCCCAGTGACACGGCTGGGGTGTCACTGGCTTTGACTCAGCACCCAGAGTGACTACATGAGAGAGTGTCATTAGATCCCTAAACTCAGGGCCATTCCTCTGGAGAGCCTTTTAAGGCCAAGAGATGAGAAGAGGATACTTACACCCTGAGCTTTCCTCGAGGCAGTGTCAGGTTATTTACCAACGAATAACAGTTTAAAAAGTCCAACACAGAGGTCAATGTGTCCTGTGTGGAGTAAAAAAAAGCAATATAGTATATTTTAAATTGTATGGATAAGCAGACTGGCTATGACCTTTCACAAGTCAGTGATATTTTTAGAAGACTTAGAGAAACTATATTATTGTTAAGACACGAGCTGCATATTTGGCCATGATTAAACAATTTTTTTAGAAAAAACAAGTGTGTTTCTACCCTAACTGGAGAAAATACGGCATCTTCAACATCATAATTTTCTTAGATATGAAAAGATAAAAAGCCTGGGAAAGAAAAACAAGTACTTTAGAAAAATTAAGCCAACAAATTTTTAACATGATTTGATCATGGTATTCATGGTAAATTTCTCTCTCTGGCTTTCACTGATACTTTCTCATTAGATTCATCATTTTCTCATAGAGCCGCCAAGGGGCATCCAAGCCCCAGATGAAGTCGAGGTGCTCCCATTCCGGAATGCACTCATCGTACACCAAGTTGGTGATCTCGGTCAGTAAGACACTGACGTCCTTGACGTCCGCAAGCCAGTCCTGACCGCCGCTCCAGACGGCAGTTGGCACGAGCATGTCCTTCACATGGTAAGCAGGAGGGTAAGTCTATAAAGGGAAACCCACAGAACGTTTGGTCACGGTTGCTTTAATTTACAAAACCACCGCCGGCAATCTCCATTAAGCACGGATTCATTCACTGAGTATTAAAGACTAAATTTTGAAAATCACTCTGTTTACTTTTCAGGTCACTGTTACCGGAACAAAAATAAACCTAACCCACAATGAGAGCACAGTTAGAACAGGATCCTGGTGGGCTTGGTACCAAGTGCTTAAATCCGACGGGAGGAAGGTATTCTCCCAAGTCATTGATTCAAAGAGACAGAACCCGGGAAGGGGCTTTGGAGTCCATAGTTTTCTATACTCCTCTTCCCTCTGGGGTGTAACGCAAGTCACTGAAGTTCTCTAAGCCTCAGTCTCCTCATCTTTAATAATAATAATAACCGTAGGGAATTTGTGAGAATTAAGTAAAACATGGCAAAGTGCCTTACACTTCAGAGTACTTAGCACTCAAAAATGGTAAGTTGGGCAAAATAAGACCCGAAGCACGGAGGCATGGAACAGCCTGACATACCTTGATGTGGGGTTGGGGGATGAGAAGAGATAAACTAAAGAACTTATATACTTACTAGAGGCCCAGTGCATGAAATTCATGCACTGGTAGGGTCCCTAACGGCTGCTGGCTGCTGGCCAGTACTTCCTCCCTTCCCCAGGCCGGCCCCCACCCCTGGTCGAACTCCTGGACAAACTCCTGGTCAAGGGGACAATTTGCATACTATGCTTTTATTATATAGGATATGTAGAGCCCATGGACACAGGCAATGGGGTAGTGAAGACCCGGGGGGCTGCGTCAGGGCAGGGAGGAGGGAGTATAAGTGGGGGGTGTGGAATGGGAGATATCTGTAATGCTATCAATAATAAAATATATATTTAGAAATGAAAACAATGGTAAGTTAATTGCATTTGGGAGCAAAGGCTTAGGTAATGTCATTTGGCCAAGGCCCTCCAGCGACCAGATCACAGACGTAGGCTGGTCTGACTCCACGTCTGTGTTCCTGATCACGGTGAGTCACATACGACAACAGTGAGAGTGACCATTGTTACACAGGGCCAAGGAAATAACGAAGAGGGAACGCCCAGGCCACTACACCAACCACAAAGCTCGGGTTGTTGTGGGACTGAAACACTATCTAGTCAACTCTCCCAAACATTTCCACAGCCCGGAGCCCAGAATCCTGGTAACTCGGGCTGGCTTCCTTGATGAGTTTGCAGGGCCCACTGTTTCCAAAGACTTTGAAGACTTTACCTGGTTGTAATGAACATAATTCCTGGCTCTGCTCCCCCAGTCAAAGGCTTGGAACTTTTGCAACTTAAAAGTCTAGAAAGAAGATAATTTGGACAAAAAGTTTATCTGACACAGATGTTTGAGATAACATCACAGGTTGCTAGAGTTAGCCACGCCCTCAGAAATCAATTTTATACCAATACTCAGGTTTACTCTTCATTTCCAAACTGTAATTCAAAATAAGTGGCATTACTTGGCTGTCCTTTACTAAGTGACTCAATTTCTTATTGTATGATTGGAAAACAGCTATTGTAGGACACAATAAAGCAGCTATAGACAGGCTATAAATTATACAGGATTGGGGCAAAAGTAGATTGACAGCTGTGAGTATGCAAACACAGAGCTTATTCTTATGTTATTTATTAATTATTGTATTATTTTCTATACAAACAACTGTAAACCTACTTTTACCCCACCCTAGATCGATGGTCACACTCATTGGATAAACTTCATGCTGACATTTTTTACTGAAATGTAAATCTTAAACTTTTCAAAAAGTTAACTATCTTACTTAGGGAAGTTTTATATATATGTATATATATGTTACATGCAATATATAGATTAATATATATGTATGTGGATTAGAATATAAATTATAAATCACATAACTATGAATAAATATAATCACTGTATATTTATATATGGATTAACATATTTCTGTATGCTTCTATATGAAGTCCATATTTTCTATATATCTACTATATTTGACTAGTTATATTACTTAACATTTTAATGATTTTATTGTTTTGACACTTTTTCTCAAGTACCAGTATCAGTATAATCACCAAATTGTACTGCACACCAGCACAATTCTAACTAGAGTCATGAAATAATATTGTATATAAAATTTAAATTATGCATAGATAGCCTGATATAAAAGTATTTTAAAAGGCACTTATTTTTAAACTTTTAAATAATTCAAATTCACACCTCCTCTATATGTATCCCCAAATTAAAAATATGTCAAGACTTAAATCCAAAATCAGCAACCCAGAAAGAGAAACCAAGATGGCGGCATAGGTAAACACCTAAACTGCTGCCTAGCACAACAATTTCAAAACTACAACTAAAAGACAGAACGGACACCATCCAGAACCACAGGAAAGCAGGCTGAGTGAAAATTCTACAACTAGAAGGAAGGAGAAAAGCTCACAGAGAATTGGAGGTACGGCAAAGGGGCTTTGTGTGCGCAGAGAGGAAGGGCGGCTGAGAGCCTGGCTGACTTTCTCTGGCGGAAGGGGGAAGGAAGCCGCCGACCGCACTGAACCCCAGTTCTGACTGCACTGAACCCCAGTTCCAGGCGAGCCCCTGGGGACCCACGCACTTGTGGGGGGAGTCTGGACTCTCGGGCGGAGACTCGGGAGCCGGGGAAGGCGGAGGACTGAAAGTGCGCACGCGCGTACGCGCTGGTGCGCACAAAGGCTGCGGGGGTTGCCACAGGCTTTCCCTAGTGGAGGGGAGTCAGAGGATTCTGACTGCACTGAGCCCCAGTTCTGACTGCAGTGAACCCCAGTTCCAGGCGAGCCCCTGGGGACCCACGCTCTTGTGGGGGGAGTCTGGACTCTCGGGCGGAGACTCGAGCTGGGGAAGGCGGAGGACTGAAAGCGCACGTGCGCGCAGGGGCGGGGCTGACAGGAAGCCAAGCCTGAGGCTCCACCCCATCCAAGCTGAGCACAGAGGCTATTGCAGTTTGGCAAGTCTAATCCTATAGGGCTGTCTCCAGCACCGGGCTTCTCCCAGCATAGACACAGCTGATCCTTACAGCCAACTGACCCGGAGGTCAATTCTTCCCAGTGATACCAACAACAATAAAGACTTAATTACAACAAGGCTGTACACACAGTCCACAAAGGGGTGCACCAAGAGTGTCCACCTCAGGTTAACTGGGGAAGCAGACCCACTGGGCCATATTGGAAACCTAGCACAAATATCTACCTTACCAACTCAGGGAATCAGTGAAAATGCGGGGTCAAAGAATCAGATCACAAACGAAAGAAATGGAGGAAAACAAAGGACTGGATATAGAATTCAAAACCACCGTTATAAGACTTTTTAAGAATATCCTAGAAAAGGCCGATAAATATAACGAGACCCTCGAAGATATGAAAAAGGACCAACTAGAAATTAAACATACACTGACTGAAATAAAAAATATTATACAGAGACCCAGAAACAGAATAGAGGAACACAAGAATCAAGTCAAAGAAGTGAAATACAAAGAAGCAAAAAACACTCAACCGAAAAAGCAAAAAGCAAAAAAAAAAATCCAAAAAGTTGAAGATAATGTAAGAAGACTCTGGGACAACTTCAAGCGTACCAACATCAGAATTATGGGGGTGCCAGAAGAAGAGAGAGAGCAAGATACTGAAAACCTATTTGAAGAAATAATGACCGAAAACTTCCCCCACCTGGTGAAAGAAATAGACTTACAAGTCCAGGAAGCCCACAGAACCCCAAACAAAAGGAATCCAAAGAGGACCACACCAAGACACATCATAATTAAAATGCCAAGAGCAAAAGACAAAGAGAGAATATTAAAAGCAGCAAGAGAAAAACAGTTAATTACCTACAAGGGAGCACCCATACGACTGTCAGCTGACTTCTCAACAGAAACTATGCAGGCCAGACGGGAGTGGCAAGAAATTTTCAATGTGATGAATAGCAAGAACCTACAACCAAGATTACTCTACCCAGCAAAGCTATCATTCAGAATTGAAGGGCAGATAAAGAGCTTCACAGATAAGAAAAAGCTGAAGGAGTTCATCACCACCAAACCAGTATTATATGAAATGCTGAAAGGTATTCTTAAAGAAGAGGAAGAAGAAAAAAGTAAAGAGAAAAATTATGAACAACAAATACATATCTATCAACAAGCGAACCTAAAAATCAAGTGAATTAAAAACCTGAGGAACAGAATAATCTGGTGAATATAATAGAATCAGGGCATAGAAAGGGAGTGGACTGATAATTCTCAGGGGGAAAGTGGTATGGGGGGTTCATGAAGAGAATGGACAAAAATCATACACCTTTGGATGAGGACAGTGCGGGGGAGGTAAGGGCAGAAGGTGGGGTGGGAAAGGGGTGGAGGGGAGCTATGGGGGGAAAAAGGAGAAATAATTGTAATAATCTGAATAAAGATTTATTTAAAAAAAACAAAAAAAACAAAAAAAAAAACAAAATCAGCAACCCAAATGAACTGGAAACTGTTCAAGCTTTGGCCAGAGGGTGGCATCTGGTAAAGAGGAAAAACGTCCTCTGTCGGAACTGCTGTTGATTCATGTGAGGTTCCAGGTCTTATCCACTGCCTAAAATTCTACTGTCTGATACAATAAAAGAAGGCGTGAGATTAGAAGCCACAGGGGATTTCTACAGGAGAAATGCTAGCATCTGCTTTTGACCATTGCAAAGGACAGAGTTTAAATACCTGTGGCACATTTAACAAGCAGAACCAAGTATGGATTTACAGCACCTGTGCTCTCGCTCTGGCTGTCAGTGAAAAAATACCAGCGCAAGCTGTTCCCCACTGCAGACAGTGCATCGCTTCCTCACATATGTCTTTCAGCATTTACATAAAGCACCCTAGTGAGTATGGAACACACAGGAAAAACTTGCCTAGGGCTCAGACTGAACTTCTAAACTTGACTTTTGTGCTTAGCGTCATAGGAAATCTCAGAAGAGAAATGAGAAGATAATTATTTGTAGTAGCAAAAACATGGAAATAAGCTAAAGTCCAATCATAACTATTTGGTTAAATACATCATGTTATATCAATAGACACAACAGGCCGAAACCGGTTTGGCTCAGTGGATAGAGCGTCGGCCTGCGGACTGAAGGGTCCCAGGTTCGATTCCGGTCAAGGGCATGTACCTTGGTTGCGGGCACATCCCCAGTGGGAGGTGTGCAGGAGGCAGCTGATCGATGTTTCTCTCTCATCGATGTTTCTAGCTCTCTATCCCTCTCCCTGCCTCTCTGTAAAAATATCAATAAAATATATTTTTTAAAAAAAATAGACACAACAGTATGCCACTTTTGTAAATATAAAGATAACAAACTAGAAAGAGAAATATGAATAATATTTATAAATAATATTAAGTGGGGAAAAAGTCAGAAAATGAAAGTGAGCAAGCTCTATGGTTATACTTATATGATAATCATATGTGACCAAAGATTAGGAGGAAATACTTATACTATTAGGATATTAGGATAGATGGATTTTAAAGTGACATTTTAAAAATTATTTTTATGTCTTGAATGGTCAATAGGTTCAACCTTTCTAAAGTACAATCTGTATCAGAAATCTTAAAAATATGCCTTCCTCTGACCACTAAGTCTACTTCTACAACTGCACCCTAAGAAAGTAATGAAAGATCTTTAATTCAAGAACATATGTCCCAGAATGGTTTACTAATGCAAAAAAAAATAAGCTATCGTAACAAAAATAACAGTAACAATTACAATAATAATTAAAATATTAATAATAATAATTTAAGCAAAGGAAAACTGATGTTACAAATATTTTAAATTTTAGTTATTGACCTGGAAAGGTTTCTTTTTATCACAGCAGAGACAGCTAATTGCCCATTCTTGCTTACTTCCTTAATCCCTAAAGCTTTTGCTAAGCACATGGCCACCAGGGGAAGAACCACATCCCTTATAGGCTTCCTTCCTGGGGGCGAGAACACACATGGAGGCAACCCGGCTTCCACCGGGCAGAAGGGGCAGCATGCCAGCAGCGGCAGAGCTGCAGTGCGGAGGGAGCTGGGACCCTGCGTGACTTCCGGGAGCACTGTCACACCCCCTCCACCACGATCCCGTGCCACTGATGTCTGCACTGTATCATGAGAAACAAAAACTATTTTAAGGCTCTATGATGGCATCTCTGATTCAGCAACTTAGCAAATATAAAGCTATTTAATTAAAAATGTTTAACGTGTGCAGAGTGTAATCCTACTTTTGTAATGAAAACAATTATACAGAAAAAATAATAGAAGATGGCACTGAGAGAGTTCAGGACCTGCCACCACAAAATATGTTGCTTTGGCCGTTTTAATGACTGGTTTAAAGGAATGTGAAAAACAGCAGATGCAAGGAAGGTACTCTGACCTTCCTTTGAAGCAAGATATAAAATTCCCATGTGAAAGAAGCCATCCCTATACCAGAAGGAAGAACTGTTTTTAATATCAGAGATAGAGGGGAGGCCTAGAGAAAACTGTACAAGAAGACCTGGGTAAGCTCTGCTGGTGTGGCTCAGCTGGTTGAGTATCATCCCGTGCACCAAGAGGTCACAGGTTCAGCCCCCATTGTGGGCTTGATCCCCAGTAGGGGGCATGCAAGAGGCAGCCAATCAATGTTTCCCTCTCATCAGTGCTTCTATCTCTGTCTCCCTCTCCCTTTCTTTCTTTCTTTCTTTTTTTTAATATATTTTATTGATTTTTTTTTTTTTACAGAGAGGAAAGGAGAGGGATAGAGAGTTAGAAACATTGATGAGAGAGAAACATCGATCAGCTGCTTCCTGCACACCTCCTCCTGAAGATGTGCCTGCAACTAAGGTACATGCCCTTGACCAGAATTGAACCTGGGACCTTTCAGTCTGAAGGCTGATGCTCTATCCACTGAGCCAAACCGGTTAAGGCTCCCTCTCCTTTTCTTTAAAAAAAAAAAAAAAAAAAAAAACTGACTAAAATAACTCTTATTTCCTTTAGTGTCCTGTATTTATTTTAGTTACTTTTCCACAGTTGCTACTTTGTTCAATCTAGTATATAAGCACTTAGGCCTAGTCACTTCTGTGGGTCTTCGTTTTTCTTGCCAGGGCTCCCATGTACATGTAAATGAAATTTGTATTCTTTTCTCCTGTTAATGTCTTAGGTCAGTCCCAGTCAGAAACCCTAAGAGGGTAAAGGAAAATTTTAACTTCCCCTAATATACCAACATACTACTAGTAGTTATCCCAGTTAGGGGACATGTGGGTAATTTATTTTCTTCTTTGTACTCATATGTATTGTTAAACTTCATAATGAATACATACTACTTGTATAATTTAAATTATATTAAATGTCTTTTTACAATGTTTTAAAGACTCTACCTAATGTACATTATTTTTTAAGCACTAGGTTTCAAACGATAGAGAACATCAGAATCACGTGAGGAGCTTCCTAAAATGCAGATCCCAGGGACATACCTCCAGGAATTTAAATTTTCAACAGGTCATGGGTAGGCCCAAGAACCTGAATTTTTAATAGCTCCCTAAGTATCTCTGGACAACACTGTAAAGATAGGTTAGGACCAGCCTTCTTCAAATCAGACCGAGTTCCTGGGCTCTGGGCATGGTCAGTGAGGGGGTTAAAGGAGGCTTGGTGAGGGGCGGGGGGACAAGGGGTCTCCAAAACTTGTCAGATTTATAAAGAGAATAACATCTGTAAACTAAATTTAAAAGCCCAGTAAAGAACTAGGTTTTGGATTGTCCACTACTATGCTGTACACCTGAAACTAGTACAAAATAATATTGAATATAAAGTGTAATTGAAAAATTCTTTTAATTTAAAAAACCTATTTTTTAAAAAGTAGGAAACATAAAAAAATAGAGTTCCATGCAAAAAAACAAACAAGCTATGTTTTGGAACTGTTTTTATAAAATGGAATGCTAATTATTTAAACAAGAAGTAAATTTCTGAATGTACTATGAATAAAATGACCTTGTAGGGCACTCTCAAACTCCCACCATAGGAACCCCCAAACTTCACACTTGAATCATAGCCCTCAGCCTGCCAGTGCTCAGACCCCACACCGTCAGCAGAAGCCTTTGCCAGCAGGCACCCTGGCAGGCAGAGGGTGGCAGCCCCTGGCCAACAGCCCAAAGAGGGAGAATCAAGGAGAAGGTCCTACGAAACAGCAGAAAAGCAATTCTTCTCGACAAAGATGACTCAGCAAACAGAAGGGCGAAGGGCAGGACGGCCTTCCGCAGTGCATCTGGGCTTTGGAAACGTCCGAAGACACATTTCAATGTGGTTAGAACCTAAAACCACAATGGGGCCCCAGAGCCCAGCCTCAGTCTGCGGCCTTCGACCCCGGCCAGCTGCTAGATTAAAGGGGCTGCGCCAAGAACAAAAGCCTGGATTGCAGTCGACCCACGAGCTCTTCTGCAGATCCGGCCAGCTGCTAGATTAAAGGGGCTGCGCCAAGAACAAAAGCCTGGATTGCAGCCGACCCACGAGCTCTTCTGCAGATCCGGCACGTGGTGGAGGCCTGCACCCAGAGGGGTGGAGCAACCCTGTCCTGTAATATACAGCAGGTGGTCCGACAGCCGAGGCTGCCTCCTTCCCAGGGGCCCCTGAGCCGTGGGGCCTGGGGGTCAGCTGTACTTGGCTGAGGCGCATGACACAGCACACGTGGCCTGCAATGGTCACTAAGCTGGATAGTTCAGCAACTGCCTTCAACTCGGCGGGTCATCCTCCCCACAAAAGTGCACTGGCCCCAGAGGTGACAAGAACTGGGCCTCTTTAGAAACTGTCCATTAGGTAAGAGGGTAGAACATGTTCCAAAAGGCAGGGGTATTTGGTGACAGGGTACATAAAGAAAACAAGTGACCATCAACAGAAACGTGGCTGAGGAGAGAAGCAGGAAGGGCTGGCAGAGAGGTACGTCATGGGATGCACGGATCTTCCCGACGCTGATTTGACACAAATCCCACTGCCCTCCTGGAATGCCTACCTGGCTCCAGTGTATCATGTTTTGCACGGAAGTCCCAGCAGGAGAGTGTGTCACATACACAGATATTCTAGACTGCAAAAAGAAAGTTGAAATAAAGAATTTTAAAAAACAGTGTTAAGGAGGCATTGATAATACACAAATTTTGCCCTTCAAAGCATTAAAAACCACAGAGCCACAATCTCAATGATACGACATTAAGAGGAGGAAAATATTCTTTGACTACAAATATGTCATAGAAAAATATGTACAAACACACACACACAGAGTACATGGCAACAGGGTAACCGTGGGGCTGTTTGGGTTGAGATAACTGCTCATTTTTATTTTCTTCTTCATGCTTTTCTGATTTCCAAAATTTTATATAACAATTATACCTTACATTTATCATCAGAAACAAGAACATTTACTGTCACTTAAAAAAATTCCCTAGAACCTTCATTCCAGAATATTAAAACCTGTTTTTGAAAGGCAACATTACAGACTACAAATATATTTAGAACACCAGCAGAGTGCTGGCCAAGAGGTTATATTTTCTAAAATAAATTAATTATTGTACACACACACTAGAATGTGTGTGAATGACCATTCCAAACTTAAACAATTATATAATTTTTAAAAGAAACAAATCACTAGAATAAATGTCATTCCTACCTCTCCAGCATGTTCCAACACAAATAAGCATATTCATAGATAAAATCATTGAAAGTTAAAGCAAGTCTCATTATAAACATACATACCATATTTAAATTTCTCTCATTAAATCCACACAGAAGGAAAAAGACATTTCCACAAAGCTCCTCCAGAATGACATGATTGCAGACATGCAGACTCATCCACTTCAAAAATGCATTCTGGGGGAGAAATTCTCTCGCCCCAAATAAATCCTGCAAAGAAAAAGAAACCCAAGAACACCTCAACATTTCATTCTGCTACACGGGCCTCCGTGACCACCTCAGAAGCAGAGGTAGGAGAGAAGTGGTAACCAGTGGAATCTAATGAACAAAATAAACTGATGAACAAAATAGAACCAGAGACATGGAAGTATGGAACAGACTGATGAATCTCAGAAAGAAAGGGGAAGGGGGTGGAGAAGAGATTAACCAAAGAACTTACATGCATATATACATAACCCATGGACACAGACAATAGTGTGGTGAAGGCCTGGGGGGAGTGGAGAGTGGGGAGGCAATGGGAGAGGGGGGCAGGGGGTCAATGAGGGGAGACATATGTAATACTTCCAACAATAAAGATAAATTTTCAACAAGAAGAGAAATGGTAACCAGTGGACGTTCAAACTAGGGTACCTTAGCAATCTGTTTACTAAGGCAACAGCAGATGTTATAGATGTGCATTTAAAGTTTCAAATGAAGAAAGGGAGGCAGAAAATCCAGTAAATTTGCAGCGGACTTTTACAGTGGAAAGGGGCCTCAATAATCACTCATCCCAGGGCCATCTCAAGTTTCACTTGACTTTGGTGAATTGGTAGTGACTTTCGAGAAAGTGTCAAAACTGTGATTGATCAGCAACGGGCACATACATCTAATCTGATTCCACTGGCCAATGGCTGCCCACTGCCTATTGTTTTCTTTCATATTTTTTTATTCTTTTTTTTTTTTTAATCCCCACCTGAGGACATTTTTCCATTGATTTTTAGAGAGTGGAAGGGAGAGGGAGAGGGAAAGGGAGAGGGAGGGGGAGAGAGAAAGAAATATCAATGTGAGAGAGACACATCAATTGATTGCCTCCCACACGGGCCCAACCAGGGCTGGGGACTGAGCCTATAACCCAAGGCACATGCCCTTGACCAGAATCGAACCTGGGACCCTTCAATCCGCAGTCCAACACTCTATCCACTAAGCCAAACCGGCCAGGGCCATACTTTTTTTATTGTGGTGGAACACATAACACAAGATTTACCATTTTATCCACTTTCAAGTATTCAGTTCAATGGCATTAAATACCCTCACGTTGTACAACCAGCACCACTCTCCATCTCCAGAACTCCCTCGACATCTCAAACTGAAACTCTGTCCCCATTAAACAATGACTCCCCACTACTCCTCTGCCAACATGCCCACTTCTATAAATGAAATTTATTGCAACACAGTCACACTCATTTCTTTACACTCAAATGTTTCTCTGGCTGTTTTTATACCATAAGGGCAGAGTTGAGTAGTTGCCAACAGAGACCATTATGGCCCACAAAGTCAAAAATATTTACTCTCATGATCTTTACAGAAAAAAGCCTGCTGACTCCTAGTCTATATCAGTGTTGACCAACGGCCCCGAACCTGGCTCAAGTATTTCTGGGGCAATCACTATGATCCCAAGGCAGATCTTCACATACTTCTGCACCAGGAAATAAGAAAAAGATCCTCCTTAATTGAACCCAAATTTGTTCCCTTATAACTTACACTTTTGCTGATGCCCACCCTCTGGAACAGCCGTCGCCAACCGGTAGTCTGCGGACCACTGGTGGCCCGTGAGGTCCAAAAGGTTGGCGACACTGCTCTGGAAGGTCAAGCAGGAGTGAGAAATTCAAATCCAACAAAAGCAGTTTTATGGGTTGAATTGTGCGCCCCCCCCCCCTGCCCCCCTGTCAAATCCACTTAAGTCCTAATCCCTAGTACCTCAGCATGTGGCCTTATTTGGAGAGAGGGTCTTTACAGAGGAAATAAGTTAAAATTAAGTCGTTAGGTGGGTTCTAAGCAATCTGACCGGTGTTCTTATAGAAAGGGGTAATCTGGACATAGACACAGAGGGAGGTCTGAACACACACAGGGAAAGTGCCATCCTATATAATAAAAGGGTAATATGCAAATTGACCATCACTCCAACACACAAGATGGCCGCCCCCAAGTGGACACAAGATGGCCACCACAAAATGGCCAGAAGGGGAGGGCAGTTGGGAGGAACCAGGCCTGCAGGGGAGGGCATTTGGGGGGGACCAGGCCTGCAGGGGAGGGCAGTTGGAAGGGACCAGGCCTGCAGGGGAGGGCAGTTGGGAGGGACAAGGCCTGCAAGGGAGGGCAGTTGGGAGGGACAAGGCCTGCAGGGGAGGGCATTTTGGGGGGGACCAGGCCTGCAGGGGAGGGCAGTTAGGGGCAACCAGGCTGGCAAGGGAGTGCAGTTAGGGGTGACCAGGCCAGCAGGGAAGGGCAGTTGGGGGTGACCAGGCCGGCAGGGGATGGCAGTTAGGGGCAATCCAGCCATCAGGGGAGCAGTTAGGCGTTGATCAGGCTGGCAGGGGAGTGGTTAGGGGGTGATCAGGCTGGCAGGCAGAAGCGGTTAGGGGCAATCAGGCAGGCAGGCAGGCGAGCGGTTGGGAGCCAGCAGTCCTGGATTGTGAGAGGGATCCAGATTGGAGAAGTTGCAGGCTGGGCTGAGGGACACGCACACCCCTGTGCACGAATTTCGTGCACCGGGCCTCTAGTGTGAAGATAAAGGCAGAACTTGGGGTGATGTTTCCACAAGCCAAAGAACACCAAGCAAACCACCAGAAGTCAGTGAGAGTCATGGAACAGATTCTTCCTCACAGTCCCAGCAAAGACGTGTAAAGGTACGTGATAAAACAGCACGCGCAACAGGCCACCCTGCCCCGAGTGATGGCTAGGCAACCTGGGAAGCTATGCACAGCCTAATGTGTGCAACTGCTTTGTAGTACACAGCTTCCTTTTTATTCCTCCCTAATAATCAATTATCAAGATTTCCATGTTCAATATTCCGCTTTTTAAAAATGTACTACTAATTTAACTTAAAGCATGGCATGGGCTGTATTCAAAACTCTTAGGGCAACTTTGGTCTGCTACAGCCTGCGATCTGTCTTCTCCAAGGCAACCAATGGATACCTAAAGACCCATACCAGCACTCCTTGAACTCCCTTTCCTCCAGATTAGTCACGTTCATATTAGCTGGGGAGAACCAGGAAGTAAACACCACATGCAGATAAGGTCAAGGGTCATGAAAAGGCGTCAGTTTCTAAAACTCGTGGCTCTGAGTCTACATAATAGTCACATGTAATAAATGCATATATGTTTGAGGTTCTCTACTAACAAGTTAATAGGGTCAGTGACTTAAATCAACAAGCCAAGCTCTCCTTTTGACTGACGAAGGTAAAGTAACAGTCTTGCACTTCAGAACTGTTACCCAAACACTGCTATGGCAAACTCCACTGAAAATTACTGCAAAGCAGGACAGCATTACAAAAAAAGGAAAATTCACCTGATATGGACAGGCTTGCTCCTCTCCACCCTGATGTCTTCTAATATATACCTTTGTATTCTGAGAAAGAGTTATGACACTCAACTTTCATGGAAGTAACATATTCTTCCCAAAACAGCAAATTCAAAGGTTTTACTCTTTCACTTTGTCACTCTCCGGGATATTATAAAACACTGATGTCTGGATCAGTAATTCCTAAATACCAGTCTGTTTGGCCTGCATTAAAAACATGTAGGGTACAGATCCTGGACCGCACTGCAGATTTAACAAAACACCATCTCCAAGGTGGGGAGGGGAGTTTGTATGTTTACAAAGCTACTAAATCACAATCTCCAAGAACATTCCTATGACACAGCAGTTTCAGTTCTCCATAAAAAAAAGGTACAAGGATGCAGCAACAGCAAATCAGCAGCAACCTAAATATCCACCACAGGCATCTGGCTTAATACGGTAGCAGTTCTTTATAAATGGAAAACTTACTACGCAGCATGTGATAGAGTTTTATGCATTAACATAACAGCTCTTCAAGAGTGAAAAGTGTAATCTGCAGAACAATATACACAGTTGAATACTGTCTACATTAAAACAAAACAATATATGTCTCTCTGAAAATTCACACACAAGGTCTATAGAAAGAGACCCTAAAGTGAGCACTGTGCTTAATTATGAAGAAGGCACCAAGAGAAGCTACGGTAAAGGACACTTAATCTGTAATCTTCCAATTGTTTATAATGAAAATTTTAATGGTATTACCCAACGCATTATAAATTAATTTGGTTTAAGGAAGTCACATCTTATCTGCATATCTGGTCACCTATGCAGAGAAACCCATCTTATGTGAGAGTAAGATTCTAAGCTCAGAGTACAGGCTGTATTTCTTATGAAAGTCTCTTAAATGGCCAGTAGATGTGCTATTCCTGATTTGTAGTATATATGCCGGAATGGGATTTCATATCGGTGTGGGTTTAAACGTGTCATACATAAAAATATATAATGCATGCCTAATGGACCATCTGGCCTCAGCTGTCTCTCAACTCCTCATAAAAACCGCTTCCTTCTTGAATAGAGCTTGGGGTCACGGGGTCACACAGCTCAAGGGCTAAGCCCCCATGAGGTTACTGGCTTGTGTTTAGATCACCCTCGTCGTGGTCAGGGTCAGGCATGTATGTGGGAAGGGTGCATTTCCTTCTCCTACCTCCTGCCTACTCCTCTGCACCACTCACTGCGTAGAATAAAAGGCAAGTCCAAGAGGATTAAGCTACCTTCTCCCAGACTCTCTTGTGCTCTCTTTGCTTGATCAGTGGATATCTGCACTGATATGTTAACTATGAACATGGGCCTCAGGTGCAGAATTAATGATACACCTTTCCTGACTCCCCAGGATCTGGAAGTAGGGGTAAGGGGGAGAAAAGAAAAACCTTGGAAAGAGAAATCCCACTTTCCATTGATAGCAAACCATAATGGAGAAAAGCACAAATTCTCCCACTAATGGCCAATTCTTCAGATCTGGAAAGGAAATTGGGGGAGGGGTGGGTTAAGTACCTTCAAGAGAAGATCTGGAAACCGTCCTAATTTAGCTAGAGGGCTACTAGTGAACTCGACTGAAGCCACAGGACCCAGGGCAAAAAACATCTTAATCTTTTTGGCCAGCTCCGGGATCCGTGAAAATGCTATAAAACCTGTGCGAACAAAAGGAAGGTAACAGGAATTTGATCCTCTGGAATTTTCTCTGAAAAAGCAAGGGCAGTTGTGTGTGACGCCCTCTAGTGGCAACCTGAGAATCATGCAGGCAAACACTTGAAAGGGATCCTCTGAACTATGTGCAGAAACACTGAGTTTGACTAAACTAGTAAATCAAGTATTTAAGAGCTTGTTTCAACTTTTCAACCTAGTTATGCCCTGGAAGAAATCTTCGTTGCTAAAACCAGAAGATGTTTCCTGTTCGTTTAATAATGTAAACCGAGCTCCTGAAAGACTGTAATCCTAACAGTTTGGGAGGGCCCCAGCACATCCATATTCCTAAGAACAATTTACAGAGCCATTCAAATAAATTAGCAATGACTCAGAAATGACTGGCACATGTAGCGTGCCCTAGGGATATAATACCTCTTAGCGTCCTTTCAGGTCACTGCCAGCCTTAAACTTGGCGTTAGAATGCTACTTTAGAGTGCAGTGGGACAAAGGACATTCAGTAGACAAGTCAAGAAATATGAATGAAGAAAAATGCTTAACTTAATGAATGAGAAAGGCTAAAAGATACCCACGTTACTTTTTGAGTGTGTATTCTAATGAGACCATGTGACATGAACATAAAGACACTGGTCACAGTAAACACTAAAAGAGGGAATTATTCAAATTACGGGACGGGTTCCTAGTCCCTAATCAGAGGAACTCTTGTTTCCTAGAATTATGGGCAATTTTCATTTTCTTTAAACTTGGCTCATTTTCTATTTTTGTTTACAATGAACACATATTACTTTTATAATCACCACAAATAAAAATGCATATGACTTTTAAAAACTATTTATAAATAAAAGTGTAACAGCATTGACTAGGTAACAATGAAACAGGACTATTTTTGCATATCTAAGTAACAAGACTACATCTGTGTAGTTAGCTTCATTCCACTTAACTTTAAGTCAGTGTACTTTCTTGTTTTCCTTTTAAAAGTCTCTGCACTTATGAATCCTGTTTTCTACCCTCTCACATCCCCATGTTGCTTAACTAGAAAAATACGTAATAGGCTGTGGCTTAATACCTTTAAATTCAAGAGAACCATGAACAGCATGGCTTATGCATTTATAGTAAAGTCTGAATTTCCAGAGAAGATAAAATATTACCAAAATTCTTTGCCCTATTCATTATTTCTGCTTGGTGGTAATAATAATGATGATGATGATAATAAATAAAAGTCTACTTAAGCTAACATTTTTTATATTTCATTTTTCAGAACAAATGCAAACTCTGCAATAATACATTATATCAACTTCCAATCTTTATTACATACATACCTATCGTAGTGCCTTGAGAATGACCCACATAATACACTTGTTCTTGGCCAGTTTTATTCAGAATGAAGTTAATTGAAGCTGGTAAGTCATAACTTGCCATCTCATCATAACTGTAATCCAAAAATGGAACTCTTTCATTGAGACATTACATACAAATGCAACACACACAAATAGTAATTGTGCAGTTTGACGACTTATCACAAACTGACCACAGCTGGGAAACCATGCCTGAGCACAGGAAACAGAACTACCAGAACTGCAGAAGTCCCCTGAGCCCTTTTCCAATCGTGCCTCTCAGGGTAACCATTATCCTCATTTTTTACACCATAAATTAGCTTTACTCATTTTTTAACTTTTCTATAAATGGGACCACAGTACGCATTCTTCTGTATTAGGCTACATCCAAACTGCTGCACATAGTTGTAGGTTGTTCATGGGGTAAATAGACCACACTGAATTTGTCCATTCATTGTGAATGGGCATTTAGTAGGTTCCAATTTTCCACTCTTACAAATAAAGTGACTGTCGCTGCACATGTCCTCGGTAAAGCTCTCCTTGCATTTCACGTCCTCAGGTAGGCTCCAGTCTTACAAATGGGAAGCAGGTCTGGAGGACCCGTAGCCTGCTCTTCTCTGTGCCTGGTATCCACACAGAGCCCAGACCCGTGGACATGTGAGCGTTCGTCATCAGGAGAAAGATGAGCCAATTGTTGACACTGCTTATGATGTACCAGGTTCTTTCCCTGTATCCTCGCCTTTAATCCCCCAATAACCTTATAACAGAGGAATTTATTATCCCCATTTTACATGAAGAAAACTGAGACACAGAGAGCTTGTGCTAGTACGCATGCCCAGTGTCACACAGTGATTAACTGGTAGAACCAGAAGTCAAAGAGAGAAGAGGAAAATGTGTGGATACAGAGTCGTGAACATTTGGAATGTGTGTTTCTGGAGGGAGGAAGAAGGTTCTGGGACACAATTTACCCAGCAGCTCCCACACCACCAGGAATGTCAATATAACTACAAATTCCTACTTGAATCTAATTCTTAAATGTAATCACATATTTAAAATTTACCTTACTGCTATTTATTAAATTCCTAGAAAGGTTTAAAATATTTCACGGTCCACCGAGTTACCCATCTATCTGCCGCCCTGGTGTCTGCGTTAAGGATACTAAGGAACTAGATGCCTGTCAAAATCAAGCCAAATATACCTGAAGGCCCAGAATTCATCCTGAAAAACTGAAAGGGTCTTGTGTTTCCGAGACCAGGTGTTTCCCCTGCTGTTCCCCATCCACACGTCGAAACCAGCATCTGCCAGAATGAAGCCCAGGCTGCTATTGGGTAGGTTTGTGACCCAGTTACTTGAATCGGCCAGCAAGCCGTGCTGCAGGAACACCACTGGTTTGGGACCTGAAAGACATTTATGTTTAGGAGCTAACAGCACCTAGTTTCTAAACAAGCGTGAATCTTAAAGCAAATAATGAAATAGAAATAAATTAAAATATTAAGGTAGCAATGCACTCCTATATAACATTAGTAAAAATATTTTTTTAAAAGCGTTGGCAAGGTAACAGTGACACTGGACTATTTTTGCATATCTAGTAACAAGACACATTGACTTAATCATCAAAAAGTTTTTAATGTATTTTAAAGAACTTATGTAATGTTTCTATACTTTGTTCCAGTAATTTCTCAGAATGCATCCTAACAAAACAAACCAAAAGAAAAATATCACACAGACAAAATTCATAAGTATACATAAACATATATATCCATATATGTGTACAAACATATATATTTTTATATGTAAATTTATCTTCTACTCACCCATAACTGAGACAGTAATATAGCAGAAAAAAACAAAGATTTGGAAGTCAAAGAAACCTGACCTCTGGCTGCTAACAGTGTTAAAAGCATCCATTCATTCATTAAACAAGCATTTATTAAGCACCAACTATGTGCCAAGCAACCCAACTATATGCTGCGGACACTACAGAGAACAGAAATAAGTGAGAGAGAGAAACCTCACCATCATGAAGCTGACATTATACTGACCATGAGTTTTAGCGTCAGACCCTCCTGGGTTCAAACCTGTTCTCTCCTAGTTCTGCTGTGCAGCTTGGGAACAGCATTTCAACATCCCCTGAAATTTATATCACCCCCTGCAGCACGGAAATGTATTATGTACCTTACAGGGAGTAATGAGATATGAGACACTATATGAAAAGTTCTTAGCAAAGCGTCTGACACACAGTAAGAGTTGAATAAACATTAGTTCTAATTATTATTAAGTTGCTTAACCAGTCTGAGTCTTAGTTCCTTAAAGAGCTGTTAAGAGGAATAAGTTAGCCAAAACCGGTTTGGCTCAGTGGATAGAGTGTCGGCCTGCGGACTGAAGGGTCCCGGGTTCGATTCTGGTCAAGGGCATGTACCTTGGTTGTGGGCACATCCCCAGTGGGAGGTGTGCAGGAGGCAGCTGATCGATGTTTCTCTCTCATCGATGTTTCTAGCTCTCTATCCCTCTCCCTTCCTCTCTGTAAAATATCAATAAAATATATTTTTTTAAAAAAAGAGGAATAAGTTAGATAAGTGTCTGGTACAGTGACTGACACATAGGTCAAAATGAATAAATAAGAACTCCCTGTGCCTTCTGCCTATTCTTTATAATAGTGAAACACTTGAAATAAACTAATGGTCGAGGGGACAAATAATTAATTTCAACCTAACTGGTGCAATAATTAAGCTATCAACGACAAGGACTGTGGTGGCACAGGAAAGCTTATAACATAGCCTTGAAGGGGGGGAAGAAGAGTAAAGTACAAAATTACAGTCTACTCTGTACTACAGCTATGCAGCAATGATGTGTGCAAATGAGGACTGTAAAATATCAACGAATAAGGAGAAGACTGATTTGTTGAATACTCAGATGGGAAGTGAATGGACAACTTTTTCTTTCTGTTAGTTGGATTTCTTTTCACCTTGCCGAGAAAAGCTCATTGAAATAATAGCTAGCTACTATTGCGTGCTTATAAGCTCTAAGGTACTGGGGTGAACATCCTGTGACGCTGGTACTATTCCCATTTAGCAGACAGAGGACTGTGGCTAAGAGAAGTCAAGTAACTTGACCACGGTTGACTGAGAGTGAGTACCAGTAAGTGGGAGAGTTGGGATATGAACCCAGGTATGTCTGATACCAGGGTCCATCACTGTCATTTCTTTGCTATAGGAAAGGAGGTTAGCCAGAGAGAAGTCGTTCTAGACCACAAAGAAAGCCCTCAGAGGATGACGGCCCAAAGAGGGTAAGCTATTTTGCAGGGAACTGGACCAAATGCTTGGAAGAAAGTAATCTCTGGTTGGTGCAGGAGACAGAGAATGGGAGACAGGGGCATGATACTCAACCTCGCCCGCTCAGGCGATTCTTCCAAGGACCAGCCTGGTCCATGCACTTCAGCACCTGAGGCCTGGTGTGTCTGAGCAACAAACTAATATGATAAGAATAGGGCTGCCTTCCCCAGCTGTGCCCTACAATTAGTTTGTCTGTCCCAAACCAGCTCTGGGAGGGCTGGGGACTGAAGGGGAGGGCTAAAGCATCTTGGACCAGAGAGGGCAGGTGACATTATCATGGTCACCTAAATAGCACAGAGTCAGCAAAGGGAAGCAGCCCGATGATGACCCATCACAGTGCTGCCTGCCGCGATTAGACCCAAACATGGGTGGAAGTGAGGAGGGGATTACTCAGGCTCCAAAAATCAATCTGCTGAGCCCACAGTCTCCCAAGAGGAAGATGACCGGGTGAATGGGGAAGTTCCTCCTGCCCCCCAAGCCACTGGCCTTCTCTGCCGGGGCAGTGTCTGGTCAGGCTCCACTGGTCAGGCTCTAAAATGGTGTGAGAAATCAGCTGAGGTGCAAGAACGAACCAAAAGAACAAGGAGGAAATCACAAAGATCAAGGCGTTGGCATGAAGCAGACCTTGGTTCTTACTATGAAACCCATGTAGCATTTACTCAAGGTCCTTTTCTAAAGTGGGAAAGATACAGTGGCTGATACACAGTAAAGCTCAATAAATAATGGCTAATAAAATAATAATGAATGTATAAATTTAATAAAATAATATTAGAACAAAGTCACAGGCAGGAGGGTGAGAGAGAAGAAGGAGGAAGAGGAGGAGGAGAAGGAAGAGGAGGAGGAGGAGGAGGAGCAGTAGCAGCAGCAACACTGCTGGCTTTGAAGATGGAGGATGGGGCCAGAAGCCAAGGAATGCAGGCAGCTTCTAGTTGCTGAAAAAGGCAAGAAAACAGATTCTCCCCTAGACTCTCCAGAAGGAACACAGTCCTGCCAACACCTTGATCTTAGGCCTTCTGACCTCCAGGACTATAGGATCATCAATTTGTGATGTTTTAAGGCACTATGTTTGTGGAATTAGGTACAGTAGCAATAGGAACTAAGTAATCTGTGCATAGTTGCACAATCAGCAATCCCGAGCTTGGGCTCAGAGGCGGCAGTATGCCTCCTGGGCCTAAAGAAGAGAGGCCTGGCTCCTTGTTAGTCTGGCAGGAGCTTGCATAACCACAACCTTTCAGGAGCTCTTGGAAGATAGGCTGTAAGTGGCATAAGGGCTCCCTCTCCTCAGCAAAGATAGGTTCTAGACAAAATGGCACCAAGGACTTAGCTTATGGTACATAAGCCTTCCCACCACTTCACAGTGAGTAATGCAAAGTCAGAACCGCCCCTCACTTTAGACCTTTCTGCAGTCATTCATGGGACCGAACAACAAGTCAAGGAGTAGGTTTGAAGAAATCTGATATAAACAATATAGGATTGAAGATAACCTACTTCTTTTCAGATTACGCTCCTTGTCAGTTGAGGAATTTTATTTAATATATAATTTGATAAGTATGCTATAATAACTACTTGCCTTAAAATGTTTCTCTTCAGCAGTTTTGTTCCAGTGTAAAAATAGAACATTTTGAGTAAGACCTGTTAATATACCAGGGAATTAGCACCACTTCTCATTCTATAAATATAAACATGTGGCTACGATAGATGTGCTGAAAAGTACATTTGTCCAGGTTGCTACTTTATAGTTAAATAAAAGAATATCAAACTGTAAAAAAAAAAAAAAAAAAAAAAAAAAAAAAACAAGTCAAGGAAGCTCAACACCCAGCAAAGTAGTCCTCGGCTTGCACAAACCCAAGTCCAAGGACTGGTTCAGCATCCCTTTTGGCTTTAGTTCACCAAAAGCTTCGGGGCCTGGGAGGCTTCCTGAACCTGCCCCAACCACTTGAGATAAATCCTAGCAAACATTCTGGTACCTAGTTGATTAACAGCTACTGATTACGCACACAGCACTTCATTTCACATGAATTAAACTGTTATAAAGGAGCTATTAAGATCCAGCCCATGTTAAAGATGAGGTAACTGATTCCTGGAATCAGAAATTAAGAAACCTACCCTTGAAGACTCACCTAGTAGAGAGCCAGAATGGAAACCCAAGTCAGCCTCCTTCCAAAGCCCTTGCTTTAAACTTCTAAAGATTCATTAGAAAACAAAAATGGTGGGGAGAGGAGGTATGCTTATACGTATTCCTGACATTTCAAAGCAAGCCAACCACTATTTCCCCTGCCTATCTAAATCACCTGGGGGACTTGGAAGATATACATTTCTGGCCCTGGTTCTGATGTAGGGAAGCCTGCAAATATTTATTTTTGATTCCCTTCTCTTGGCTCTTCTGATACAGCCCATCCATAGGCGTGTTCAAAATGGATTCCTCTAAAGGGGACCATGACCAGCCCTCGAAGGGCAGCCCCTGAGTCTTTGCCAAGGCAAAGTTCACGATGCCCGTCTGTGCCCACTGAAGGCAGCTGTTCATATCCAGAGCACCATCAGATACACAACTTCTCAGATATTGTTGGTGCTTCATGTGATGATTGCCTTATCGGACAGTTTATTTCCCAATTAGGCAAGGAGTAAGTATGCCTTGTTGCTGTTTATTTGCTTTAGTCAAAGCCTATATGTCTTTCCTTTTTTTTTAGCCAAATAAAATAAATATTCTGTCAGGAGATTTAACTTGCTCAAGACTTATTACACAAGGCCATGTTTTAAAGAACACTATCTCAGAGTGGCTGGCCTGCTACTCTTTGACCTGAAACAAATCTCTTTCCTTCTTTGAACTTGGCTGTCTCACCTAGTAAAATGAGGACAGTGACCTAGAACACGGGTTCTCAGCCCCAAGGGTGTGTTCAGAATGAAAGCTCTCCAAAACCTTCGGCCAGGCAGGACGCTGAGATCCTTCCAGCACTAACATCCCATGACCTTCTGAAATAAGGCCGAGCAGATAAAAACAGAACCACTTCCCTATAGATGATGAGTTTCTGAATTTCAATTCCCTGATGAAGTGGTGGCATAGGGGAACTCAACACCCTACAGAGAAGTTTGCTTGACATTGAGAAACAGCCTGCACTTACTTTACAGATCGCCAAGAGCTTCCTAAACAAGCGTGCCAAGTAGAGGTTTGACCAAACAGGCAAATGATTGTCTAAACCAGGGGATTCTTACTGGGTCCATAAACTCACTAAAAATACATACAAAATTTCTGTGCACACAGGTGTCTTTTATTTTACTAGAGACAAGGCCCATCACCTTCATCCAGTTACATACCCCAATTCTGGAGACTGCCCTGGTATCACTGTCACTCAGGCTGACCGTGCAGAGTTGATTCAGGCGTCTAGTTGTGGGTTCGATCCCCGGTTGGGGTGCTGCTAGTTGCTCTGAGGCAGTGGTCGGCAAACTCATTAGTCAACAGAGCCAAGTATCAACAGTACAACGATTGAAGTTTCTTTTGAGAGCCAAATTTTTTAAACTTAAACTTCTTCTAATGCCACTTCTTCAAAATAGACTCGCCCAGGCCGTGGTATTTTGTGGAAGAGCCACACTCAAGGGGCCAAAGAGCCGCATGTGGCTCGTGAGCCGCAGTTTGCCGACCACGGCTCTGAGGGATACAAAGATGACAAAGACACAGTCTCAAAAAGTGGCTGAGGGAGCGAGGATGGGGAGAAAGAGGTACAAAACTCAGTCAACCCAAAGCAAAATAAGCAAAGCACCTCCAGAGGGGGGTTGGCAAGGCATCTGGCAGTCCAGAGAAAGTGTGTGTCGCCTTCCTGCTTAAGCAATCCAGAGAGCTGGCAGGTAAGCTGGACTTGGAAGGATGAGAAGAATTCTTTGGAAATACATATAAAAATGAAGACGGTAGGCAGGGTGGGCAGCATTCCAGGGGTTGTGTTCACCAGCTGAACTTCAGGGGACTTTAGAAAAAAGGAAATAACTCAGTTGGATTTGCATGTCCAAAAGTAGTTCTTTGATACTTTTAACATAAAATCACAACTTCGGATTATATCATGCATAATTTGGCTATGGAGCCTGTTTAAACCTGTGCGGTTGATAAATGATGAAAGTTCCTTAGGTAATGGGTAAACACAGCTGGCAACCCACAGTTCTCAAGCACTCCTCGTAAGCCTTGTGAAAGAGGTATTCTACCCTGTTCTACAGGGGAAGACTCCGTACACACCAGAGCTTAGGACGGCACTCGCTCATTCGGGGAGTCATATCCATGGCGAACATCAAAGGCTTACTGCTTACAGAATGGGGGCGAACAGTACAAACAAGACAGCAGAGGAAGGAAAGGTGTACATCTTCATTGAGCAGGTTCCTGTCCATTGCTGACTGACAAAATCACTTAATTATGCCTGGGCTCTACCATGTTTAATCCTGAAAAACTACATAAGAGGCGAGAAAACACGGAGGCTGGCAGAAAAGAGAGCAGTTGGCATGTGTAGTGGAGGCATGTGGTTAAGCCCTGTGATCATAAAACCTCCCATAATCTCCAGATGAGGCTCTACATGTGACCAGAGGGGACCTCTGTGACAGGACCGGAGGATGGTCTCTATACGGCTGTAAACTCGGGACATGGCAGCACCACAGTACAGCCAAAAAAAGAAGGAGAAAGCCCTTTAAAAAGGGTAATAAGCCCTAACTGGTTTGACTCAGTGGATAGAGAGTCGGCCTGCAGACTCAAGGGTCCCAGGTTCGATTCTGGTCAAGGGCATGTACCTTGGTTGCGGGCACATCCCCAGTAGGGGGTGTGCAGGAGGCGGCTGACTGATGTTTCTCTCTCATTGATGTTTCTAACTCTCCCTCTCCCTTCCTCTCTGTAAAAAATCAATAAAATATTTTTTTTTAAAAAAAAAGGGTAATAAGAACTGTTTCACTTAGCCCCCATAAATGAATAATGTTTCAATGTTGCTTGTAACCACTTATAAATGGTATAAGTCATTATACTGTGGTGTTATTTCTGTATTAAAAGCACTGATTTCTTAAAAGATAAAGCAGACTGAATTTTCATATTCCTGTTTTGAAATTCTTTCTCTTTTTTTTAACATATGGGAAGTCTTTAAAATGGACGTGGCTCAAGCCTCTCTCAGGATCTGAACTTAGCTCAGGCATCCAGTTAAGTGGTAACTAGGACATCAGGGAGGGTGGCGGCGCCCTGGCCGGGTGGCTCAGTTGGCTGGAGCATCATCCCATGCACCAGAAAGGTGGTGGCCTTGATGCCAGGTCCAGGCACATACCCAGGCTGTGGTTTCGATCCCCAGTTTGGAGGCCTGCAGGAGGCAACCGATCAATGTTTCTCTCACTCATTGATGTTTCTCTCTCTCTCTCTCTCTCTAAATATCAATAAAAAAATTTTTTAAAAAGAAGATAGGGTGGCAGCCTACCAAAGCGAAGGAAGGCATAAATTGAAGCGAGCAGCCTAGAGAGGACCTGACAGCCAGAGCCACTTGACGATGGGAGTCAGGAATGATTCTGCAGTTTCTAGTCTAGGTCATTAGGAGGGCAATGGTGTTATTAATAGAGGAGGAAGTCGGGAGAGGAAGCTGCATGAATGAGAAGACAACAAGCTCTGTGTGAAGCATCTAATGAATTCTTTTTATCTATTTGGCTTAAATGAGCCAAAGGAACACCACTGACCACACTGTTCCTGCATGAACGCAGGACGATGAAGAGCCTCGGCCTTGGAGCAGGGGCAGTGCGCAGGGCAACCACAGATTTCCTTCAAACTCCCCTGCCCTCTGAGCTTAGCTCACAGTAGGTGTTATGTGCACACCACTGATCCCCTACAGGAAGGCCTCTGCAGAACAGAGGAAGAAGGTGGGGACCTCCTGCCAAGGCCAGATTTAGGGTACTTTCCGTCTCTGTTCCCCATTTTGAAGGCCAAGGGTATCCACTGCTCTACACACCTGCCAAAACAAGACAAAGCAGAAAGAATATAGAATGTAGCCCATAGAACCAGAGAGTGGGAAAGACTGAAGGGGAACTTTGAGATTATTCCAGCCAATTGAGGAAGAATCCAAAGCCCACAGATGTGAAACCACACAAGCACTTAGGGGCTGACCCAGACCTGGCACTGGGGTCGCCTAGCTCTTCTTCCTACCACCTGGGAGCAATTAAGAATCATGCTCACTTTCCTCATACTCCAGGGCACAGCACCTTCCCCCGCAACAGCCATGATACACACAAGTAGGGCATGTGGCACTACTTGCTTACTTGCCATATGGACAGAGAAGCCTGTAGGTAGTGATTAAAAAAAGAGGAGGCACATTCTCTAAGCTTGTTTTTACTGAGGATTCCTGCATCTTTTAACAATAACTCACACTACTAATTACATTAGTCAACTCACCACTTTTAAGAGAAATACATAGAATACATATTTTCCTTTATATATGGAATCTGAAATCAGTATACAGGGTTTACTTTTCTAAAAAAGAAAATAAGGAAGGAAACCAAGATCATATGATCTCTCTGGGATAAAATATATGTTTTGTGTGTTTTGAGCAGGAGGAAAAATAGAAGCCCTCACTATAGCTCACTACTCATTTCTATAACATGCTTATTAAAAGGAAGATTAACAGTAAGTACCCATAAGACATAAAAATCTCAAGAGGTAGAAATTAAATTTCTGGCCAAATTCCAAGCTTTCCTATCTTGACACAGAAAACATACATACCTTCGGCAGAATGGTTCTTCCTCCCGTGAGGGATTCGGTGGAGGCAAAGAATATACCCATCTTCTGTCTCAACTAGGTGTTCCTCACTAGGAAATCCCCAGTAAGAGATAATTTCACTCTACAGAGAAAAAAATAATTATTATAATGGAAATTCTATGGACAGAATCTGTAAGATCTCTCATATTTAAGGCAAAGGAGAAGACACAATGTCAATGACATTTTCCAGGCTTCACTTAAGAAATTGACTGTGGCCCTGGCTGGTTTGTCTCAGTGGTTAGAGCATCCAACTGTGGACTGAAAGGTCCTGGGTCTGATTCTGGGCAAGGGCATATGCCCGAGTTGTGGGCTCGATCCCCAGTAGGGGCCATGCAGGAGGCAGCCGATCAATGATTCTCTCTCATCATTGATGTTTCTATCTCTCTTTCCCTCTCCTTTCCTCTCTGAAATTAATTTTAAAAAAAAAAATTTTTTTTTAAAAAGTAACAAAATCAGCTGTGATTGAAATTTTAGCCTGCTGAATCTAGTAGCACACCCACAAGAGTAAATCCTCCACTTGTTTTATCCATGTGTTCTACACACAGGTGTTTGGTTAAATTTGGCGTCATCATTCTGGCATGTTCTGCACCAACAATGACTAATTTTATCATAGCTTTGGGCCTCTTTGTTTTCATCCTGGCTCCCAGGCACAAATAAACACTCTTCGTTCTTTCTTTTCTAAATGTACCAGCTAATCAGGCACATGCCCGGGTTGTGGGCTTGATCCCTAGAGTGGGATGTGCAGGAGGCACTTTTCATTGATGTTTCTATCTTTCTCTCCCTCTCCCTTCCTCTCTGAAATCAATGAAAATATATTTTTTAAAATAAATAAATAAATGCACCTGCTAATTATATGATCTACCACTATTCTTATTTTAAGAGGTCCTATCATGTTTTGTTTTGCTTAGGAATCTCTATTTTCCCAATCCTTTATGCATAAATAAGGTATTTCCAGACTTTATTGTTTACTTAAGACTTAAAACTTGGACATGTTTTAATTACTCAAGGGGTTATTTTTGCTTGTTTGTTCTAACAAAATGTTTTTGAGACATTTTGATTTTTGTATTGAACTGTGCTTTCTGGACATTGCTGATCACAATCCTTGTTCAGTGTATTGTAAAAGCAGCACTCAGTAACATTCTTGCAAAGTTTTGACTGTTCTTTAAGCAAATTTAGTGATACTTAAATATCATTATCTCAGTAAGAAGTATATAGTTTTAACAACAGGATGCAATCTGCAAAATACACATCACCTGGTGGGAGGTGTGGTGAACTGAATCTAAGATTCAGAGAACACGAAAAGCACTATGAGATAGAAAGAGATTCGAGTTTGTGGCTCCACGTAGCCCACATAACTGAATTTAAGAAAATATTTAACATCTGTCACATGCATTTTAAAAGCAGGTGACTTTGAGAAACTTACCACATTCATATTCGTTTCAGGATCCACAGTTGCCTGCTTCCCTCTAGATGTCTCGGAATGCACAGTCCCAAGGGCCACACAGAACACCAAACCCAAGAGCCACATTTTCATTCTGTACAAAATAGTATAGTGTTATTTGTCCAAATTTCATTACACATAATTATGCTGATAGATTAATGTCCCCATAAAAAGTTCAGAACCAGGTTTAGGGCAAGTAAAAGTTGGGTAAAGGGTAAATAAGAAACAAGGCATATCTGGAAGCCAAAAAAAAGAAGGAATTCTGTTTTACTAGGAAACCTCCCCAACAGCTTCCCCACAGTTAATACGTGACCTAGCACACCCACTCACCGCTTCATCATGAGGTTAAATAAATTGTTCCTGGAGAAATGGAGGAATTGGAAGAAAGTAGGCTGAGAAAAAGGAAGATCCTCAAAAGTCCCGAGCCTGTTAACCTCCCACATTTTCCTCCCTAATTGTGACTTAAACATTTTTTAGTTTGGCCAATATTAGCTCTTGCCCCCACCCCCCCGCCCCATCCCCACCCTACCCCTATTTACTCACTTCCATTCTTGCTCAAAATTATATGTCAGCATTCAAATTTGTCACCCCAGGGGAAAAAGTGAAATAAAAGAAAAGATCCTGCAAGAGAAGCAGAGGCAAAGAAACCACCCCTCTCTCCTTCTGAGACCCTCCAACCATCAACAAAGACCATCTCCTTTCTGGCAGTGACAGGCACAAAATCACAGCATGGCAAAGACTTGGGGATGGATGTTAACGGCAAAGTGAAGTGACTTTCGCAAGGACACCCCGATGGTTAGAGGCAAGGCCCAGGCCTCCTAGCGTTTTTAAAATAAATATTCTTACTTATAAAGATCTATGTGTCACCCAGCACTGGGCAAACTACGGCCCACAGGCCGGATCCGGCCCGTTCGGCTGTTCTATCCGGCCCACGGAGCTGAAAGAGCAGAGGGCTCTCTTGCTCTCCCCTCCGCTCCTTTACTTTGAATTTATATTAGTTCACACAAACACTCCATCCATGCTTTTGTTCCGGCCCTCCGGTTCAGTTTAAGAACCCATTGTGGCCCTCGAGTCAAAAAGTTTGCCCACCCCTGCCCTAGCCGGTTTGGCTCAGTGGATGGAGCGTCAGTCTGCAGACCAAAAGGGTCCCAGGTTTGATTCCAGTCAAGGGCAGGTACTTGGTTGCAGGCTCCTCCCCGGCCTGGGCCCTGGTCGGGGCATGTGCAGGAGGCAACCAGCCGATGTGTTTCTCTCACATCGATATTTCTCTCTGTCTTTCCCTCTCTCTTCCACTCTCTCTGAAAATCAATGGGAAAATATCCTCGGGCGAGGATTAAAAAATAATAATAAAGATCTATGTGTGTATGCCCATACGAAGACTTGTATAAAAATGTTTATAACAGCCGAAACCGGTTTGGCTCAGTGGATAGAGCGTCGGCCTGCAGACTGAAGGGTCCCGGGTTCGATTCCGGTCAAGGGCTTGTCCTTGGTTGCGGGCACATCCCCAGTGGGAGGTGTGCAGGAGGCAGCTGATCGATGTTTCTCTCTCATCGATGTTTCTAGCTCTCTATCCCTCTCCCTTCCTCTCTGTAAAATATCAATAAAAATATATTTTAAAAAAAAATGTTTATAACAGATTGTGTATAATAGCCCAAAACTGGAAAAACCCAAATGCCCAAATGAGTGAATGAATAATCATATTATGGTATATACATTCTACTCAGCAATACAAAAGAATGAACACAATAACATGGATGCATCTCAAAATAATTACAGTGAGTGAAAGAATCCAGGCCCCCCAAAAAACTACATATGATTCCATTTATATAAAACTAATCTATATTGATAGAAAGCAGATCAATGGCTGTCTGAGGAAAGGGGGGGGGCGTGGAAAGAGGGTTACAAAGGGCTATGCGCAAGGAAGCTTTGCGGGGGGAGTGATGGATAGGCTTATTATATTGCATTTACTGATTTTTCACAGGAGTGTACATAGTCAAAGCTTATTAAATTGTATAATTTAAAGTATGTCTTTTTATTTTATGTCAATAATACAATTCAGCAGCTTTTAAAAGACTATGCTTAACTTGAGTACAGGCATATCTTGGTGATAGTGCGCATTTGGTTCCAAACCACAGCAATTCAGTGAGTCTGGCAATAGAGCTTTATTTATGCTGTCTGAAACCAAACCCAAAGTATCTCAAGGTAGGCCTGTATTCCATGAATCTTAAGAAATTGGTTCTCAGGAGATTGCAAAAGTGGACTGACACCTTCTGTGGATGCAATTCCTACAGGTGCTGCACTTATTTCTACAAGCAGTGGTGAGCCCCGACCTTGTAGACGGGGGGATGTCATGTTGGGGTCTACACTGGCAAAGCAAGCACACTTGCATTTACTCAAAAGTTTGTGTTTCTTCGTGGTGGTTAGAAAGCCTATACCATCTTTGGCTACCTTTTATCAACCTCCCAAAACTCCACTATTACTAGGGAGTGTGGGGTAGATTGAGAAGGAAAAAAAATGAAAGGTTATAACCGCAATTGAAAACAAGGAGGCCTCCAGCAGGAGCTGCTGCTCTCCATTCAGCACCTACAGAACTGGGACCAGCTGTCCACAGGCGGCTCCAAGAGGTAACAGCTGAAGCCACTCAAGGAAACAGGGCCCAGCTAACTTTTCCTTCCAACACAACACTAAGCACGTTTCTCAATCACTTTCTCAAGTGATTCTTGCAGGGATGAAGGCTGACAAGTGTAAACAGAGAGTAAAAGCCCCTTTCAGGGAGCATTCCAGAGCTGGACACCGGGTGCTTTTCTAGGCTGCCTTAGCAACTTTATCTCAGTCCTTTCCATATTGCAACAATCCAGTTAAATGCTTATCTGCCTTCATTTCACCCCAGCCCGAAGGCAGAGTGGGTGTCTGATTCAACTTTGAACCCCTAGGACCCAACCAAGTGCCACTCACATATCAGATGCACAATACAAATTTTGCAATATGGAATAGGGGCAGTCCAACAGTTCAGTGGCTGAAGAAAAGCTCCAAAACAGCTTGCCATGTAACTTTATAATAATAATAACAACAACAATATCTTGCTATAGGGTCTTGGGATTTACGATGTTAATTACTCTTCTACCAACTTTATGCAGTACCCTACATTCTTTTCTCAGGAAACTGAAGTTCACACACGTTAAGTACTGAGAGCAAAGTGACAACTGGCTAAGTAGTGTCGCCTTAATTTTCACCAGGATCAATGCCAAAGTCCACCCTCGACCGAGCTCTGAGCTAGGTCGGGCAGGCTGCCTGAAGGAGCTAACGGGGCGTTGAGGAGGAGGAGGAAGAAGGGGGCCTGGGAATCAATAATCAATAATCACCGCAGTCGGAAGGCTCTGGGAGTCGGAGGGCACCGGGGAGAGCGGACAACTTCAGAGGGCTCCCTACTCCTGGTCACTGGAAGGTGCCTCAGGCCACCTGCTGGTGCTCAGGGCAGGACGCGCCGGGCCGAGCGCGGAGGGTGCTGCCGGCCTGCAGAGGCTCGGGGAAGGCGGGACTAAGACCCCGGGAGCCGGGCACGACCCTCCCCTCCGACCCGCCCAGGCTGACCCGAACTGCCGCACCCGCACCTGGCGGAGCAGCGGGGACTCACCTGGGGACGTCCTCCCGGTCGCAGTCCAAAGCCGCAGTGCCTGCTCACAGAGCCGGTAACTCGTAAGGGAGTAGGGAAGCGGCTCGGGGCGGGGTTCGGGGAGGGGCTCGGCGGGGGCGGGGACAGGACGACCCGAGGGCGGGCGTGCAAGACCAGCTAATGCTGTTAGCGCCGCGAATCGGAGCAGCGGGTCAGTGCGGTGGAGACTCCGCCCCTGCTGAGGGCCCCGCCCCTGCTGAGGGCCCCGCCCCCGCCGCGGCCCCCGCGGAGCATGCGCTGTGGAGGGACCCTAGAGGTGCGGCGGCCAGGCTCCGCCTCCCAGGCCGCGGCAGCCCCTGCTCTACCTGCAGGCAGCAATCTTCTGGTCTCTGGGCTCCGCACTGAGAGCGCCAGTGGGGCCTGCACCCTCTGCTTCAAATGAAGCGTTTAGCATTGTGCCTGATGCAAAGCAATCTTGCTGTCCATTTTATTTTTATTACTAAGTATGCCAAGCATTATTGAGAAACTGGGAGTATAGTAGCCAACCAAACAAGGTCCGGCCCTCCTGCTTTCATTCGAATGAGAAGAGACACACCATGAATAACTAACGATATAATATAAAGTAGTAGAAAGTGCCATGAAGAACAACAAAAGAGTAAAGGGATAACGAAGAGCATGCAATGTTATATATAAGGTCATCAGAAAAGGACTCTCTGATGAAGTGGCATCTAAACACAAGCAGGAAGGTGATTGAGAACCATGTTGATCCTGGAGGAAAAGCATTCTGGGGTGTGAGAAAAGCATGTGCAATTAAGATGTTAGGCCCTGAGGCAGTAATATCCCTGGTTGGTTCTAGCAAAAGCAATGAGGTCAGTGTCACTGGAATAGAATGTGTGTGGTGAGAGTGGTAGAAAATGAAGTCCTAGAGGTAGTTAGCACTTTAAGGGCCAATGGTAAAGACTGCTTTTTCTTCTGAACAAGATGAAAAGCTGGTGGAAGGTTTTCCATAGAAAGGCAACATAATCTGGCTTAGAGTTTACAAAGACCACTCTTAACTGCTAGCGTAAACTATGGAAGACACTCTAACTGCTAGCGTAAACCAAGTGAGGGTTAATGATGGCTTGGTCTAAGGTGGTGAGAGTAGTAGAAGTGAAGAAAAATACTCCATTCTAGGTATTTTCATAAAGTCGAGCCAACACGATTTGCTGGTGGTTGGATACAGGTATGAGAGGGAAAGTGGTGTCAAGGATGGTGCTAATGGGTTGAGTTGCCATTTTACTAAATACTCTCGCCTGCTAAGGCCTCATCAGGAAACAGAACTGCTCTAGGTATTCCAAACAGAGGAAATGGTTACACAGTAATGCAGCAGGGTTTAGGGAGGCCCCATGGAGATTAGCAGTAGCAGGAAGGGCTCAGGCATTGGGGGAAGATAAGGTCAACAGAGACTACAGGTTGCAGCGTTGAGCACCAGCGTCTGCCAGAGATACTGCCCAAGGATGAAAGAGGGGATCTAAAAATACCATGCCCTTTCCTTCCTCCTGTCCTCCAAGCTCCCACCAATCCCTCCTGTGGGTCAAATGTAGCCTGTAGCTGGCTGACACAGGAGCCCAAGAAATGCAGCCTGCAGGGTCAGACCCCTCCATAATACAAAGTAGAGCAGAAGAAGGAGGGGGGGGGTGAATCTGGAGACAAAAGGGCAAAAATCAGCACTAGGATTTATAGGTCTAGTGTTCAAAATCAAATTCCAGGCTAGAGATACAATTTGGGAATAATCAGCTTAGAGACAGTATTTAAAGCCATAAGACTGGATATCTCTGATGGGGTAGGCACATAGAGATTCAGAAGATTAAAAAGCTGAGAAGACAGTGAAGTTGGAAGAGAATTGAGGTTGTATTTGACACCAAGTGGAGAAAACAATTCAAGAAAGAATATGAGCCCGTACCAATGATACCTGAGTGAGGTGAACATTGAGAAATAAACATCAGATTAGCAACATTTCTGAGCACCAGACATTGGGCTAAGTCCTTTACACAGTGTCTCATTCAATCCTCAAAACTACCTCCATATCCTCATTTCACATGTGAGGCTTTGAAAGGTTAAGTTTATTGCCCCAAATCAGATGTAGAAAGGTACAAAGATAGAAAGTGATGTGGCCCAAAATGAAAGCCAGGCTAATTAAATCCAGGTTGTCATCTGTGAATGAATGAATAAAGGAAAATGCAACCAAGGAGTTCCTTCACCCAGGTAAGGGGGGATTTCCCCATTTCCTGCTTTGGGCCATTGTAATCCACAATGACTGGTAGATGACCCATACTTTTATTATAAAAATAAAGCTTTACAGAAGACAGGGGGTATGAGGTGGTTTGTGGGGGTGTATATGAGAGAGTTTGGGATGGGCACTTATAAGCCAGACTAGTGGATTTTCACACTGAAACAACAGTACTAATAGCAGTTCTGCTTCCAGCCAAGATGAGGTAACAAAGACCAGATTTACTCTCCTGCCTTAAACTACTAGGGAAAAGGGTATGGAACGTTGGGTAACAGAAAGTATGGAAGAGCCATCCCTGAGTAAAGGAAAACAATTGCCCCCAATAACAGACTGAAGAGAATTTCCAGGAGAAATTGGGACCCTCATATATGGCTAGTGTGAATATAAAGAAAAAGAAGGAGGAGGAGGAGGAGGAGGAGGAGGAGGAGGAGGAGGAGGAGGAGGAGGAGGAGGAGGAGAGATCAAAAGTTATTTGATAGACATATGTATTGGGAAATATTTACTACAATTTGGTTAGTTAAGACATCTTTGGAGGAGAGACTATTCCATGATGTGACCACTGCCAGACCCACAAGCTAGACTCAGGCCAAAACAAAGATTGCTTCCTGCAAACCCCACTTAGCATTGATGCTCATTCTGACATAAATCACAACCTCTCCCCTACCTCCTGCCATGTGCTGGTTCCTGGAACAGGCCATTGAACTGACCTGGTCAAGCATGTAAAATAATGTCCCATACCTAGTAGCATTCACATACTAGTGCACTTGACTAGCCCCTTTCTGCCCTAGATACTTATTTGACACCTGTCAAGAGGCTTGGGGATCCATTTTGTCTTATAGCCCCCCCAAGAATCACCTTGTAGGTAAGTTTTCCTGTATAAACTCTATTAACAGACTGGAGTGGCCAGCCTCTTTCTTTAGTCCTTCCCTGCCCTCCACTTATGGAGGTAGATTTTCCATCTCAGAGCCTTTCCCTGGGTTCGTGCAGACTAGCATCCTTCACCTAACAAAATTACCATTTTGTTGTTATTGTTGTTGTTATGGTGAGAACATTAAATCTCATAGCAACTTTCAGCATTGTTAACTATGGTCACCATGCTGTCCATTAAATCCCCAGACTTTATTCATCTTACAACTGAAAGTTTGTACCCTTTGACCAATATTTTACCATTTCCCCCCACCCCTGAGCTCCAGGCAACCACCATTCTTCTCTGTTTCTATGAGTTTGATTTTTTCTTAATTTCACATTAAGTAAGATCATTCAGTATTTGTCTTTCTCTATCTGACTTATTTCATGTAGCATAATGCTTTCAAAGACCATCCATGTTGTCACAATTGGCAGAATTTCTTTCTATTTATGGCTAAACTATCCTATATAATAAAAGGCTAATATGCAAATCGACCGAACAGCAGAACGACTGGTCGCTATGATGCGCACTGACCACCAGGGGGCAGACGCTCAATGCAGGAGCTGCCCCCTGGTGGTCAGTGCACTCCCACAGGGGGAGCGCCGCTCAGCCAGAAGCCCTGAGCCAGGCTCACGGCTGGCGAGCGCAGTGGTGGTGGCGGGAGCCTCTCCCACCTTCACAGCAGTTGGACATTCCCCAAGGGCTCCTGGACTGTGAGAGGGTGCAGGCCGGACTGAGGGACCACCCCTCCCCCCTGAGTGCACGAATTTCATATATATATATATATATATATATATATATATATATATATATCACATTTTCCTTATCCACTCATCCATAAATGGACACTTAGGTTGTTTCCATGTCTTGGCTATTGTGAATAATGCTTCAGTGAACCTGGGATGCAGGTACCTCTTCAAGATACTGATTTCATTTCCTTTGGATATATATTTAAAAATGAGATTGCTGGGCCATATGGCAGTTCTATTTCTAATATTTTGAGGACCCTCCATACTCTTTCCCTCAATGGTTGTGCCAATTTATATTCCCACCAACAAAGCACCAGGGCTCTCTTTTCTCCACATCCTCAATGGCATTTGTTATCTCTTGTTTTGTTTTCATAGCAGTCATTTTAACAGGTGTAAGGTGATTTCTCATTGTGATTTTTTTATTTGTATTTCCTTGAGGATGCTGATGGTGAGCACCTTTGCATGTATCTGTAGCCATCTGTATGTCTTCTTTAGAAACTGTCTATTCAAATTTTATGCCCATTTTTTATTCTCTGTGTGTGTGTGTGTGTGTGTTTGCTATCGAGTTGTATGGGTTTCTTATATCTTTTGGGTATTAACCCCTTATCAGATATATGGTTTGCAAGTATTTTGCCCCCTTGCACAGGTTGCCTTTTCATTATGTTGATTGTTGTGTGTTTTGTTATGTGCAGAAGCTTTTTAGTTTGATGTAGTATCACTTGTTGATTTTTACTTGTATTGCTTGTGCTTTTGGTGCCATATCCAAAAACCCATTGCCAAGATGGATCATATCCAAAAGGTCATTGCCAAGACCGCTGTCAAGGAGCTTTTTTCTGCAGGGGAACCATAGAGTAGTGAAGGAAGCTAACAGTCTGTCCCACTAGGGGGCGAGCTCGGCTTACTCACCTGCCCCTCCTGAGCTGGTCTGTGCTGGCCAGTCTACCTTCCTCCTCCACAGAAGCTGCCTTCTATATCCTCCATAAAAGCCAGTTTAAAAAAAACACACCACCATTTTTCTTTTGTGTTTCTTATTTGAAAAAGAACAGAGAAACTTTAGAAAATACAGAAAACATCAAAGAAAATAACAAAAATTGCCCACAGTTTCAGAACACTGGGATTCCTTTAGCAATTAAGTGTGGAAGGAACTGAATTTTCTTTTTTAATTAAACTAACATCTGGCATCCAAATTCTTCTTTGGGAGAGAAGTTTTTTTCCTATTTATTTTCATTTCTTTTTCTCTCTCTTTTTGAGAAATATAAACTGACACATTTTCAGGATTCAGTGTAAGAACATCTTGTCCCTTGGCATAGGAAGGAGAGAGAGGGCGTGTGGGGGCTGGGTGTCCTCTGACAAAGGGGCTTCAGAACTCCTCTTATCTCATCTTTGCAACACAGCAGGAAGCACGCTGTCCATGGCTTTATGAGCACATGATTTCGAGTCAATGGGCAGACGTACATAATGTAAGCAAGCCTTAGGGCTCTTCCCCCTCAAGCTTCTCCCCTTCTGAGGAAGCAGCATTCTAAGCCGACAGTTAAACCTGCTCCCACGCTGCCTGGATGAGCCCCAAGGAAGGTGAGCAATCATGATTCCTACATCCAGGTAACTGGACTCACATAGGTTCTTTTCATGTATGACACCCAATGATATTTGCAAAAAGTTTTTGTATGGGCCATTGTTCTGTTTTCTGAAGCAGAAAGTGAGTGTGAGGAGTGGAGGAGATGCGAGAAGGAGGGGACACGCTGAGCTTTTCCATGGCGTGCCTTGGGCCATGAGAAGATACTAAAGAAAGGAGGATGGGTTCTAGGCCTCCCTATAGGCACGCGCCTTTCCATGTCTGAGGGAGGGAGGTGAGTTCCCTGGGGATAGACTGTGTTAGAGTTCCCTTCCCCTCAGAACACACATAGATGCAGAATGACTTGGTTCACTGGTGCTGCTGTTATTTTTAGAAGAGGCTTCTGGTGCTATGACTTCTTCTGCCATCTTCCCAGAAATCAAGACCGCATCTTATTCTTCACCACCTTCTTCAGCTCAAGGGCTTTCAATCTGCGGGTGACCCAGCCCTCAGGCTCACATAGCAGAGACTCAGTTAGGCAACAACAGCATTGAGTGGTAAACTGTGGGAGCTTTGTACTGTGTCCACGTGACTAGATGGAACTGTGTCTCCCAGAATTTTCTTCTTTGTATGATTCCAGTCAGGGTGAGTGAGGGGACATTTTTGCATGTGGTTTGGAGAGTGTAAAAAGAAGCATTCATTTTGCTTGTTATGCTTGGAATGGGAGGACGGGTGTTTTTGCAGCTCATGGCTTACTGTTGCTTATCTCCTGGATCAACCCCTTGGTGTGCCTGGCCTACCACTGCTGCACCTCCCCACCCCCCCAACCCTCCTTCAGTGTCTCTGAATCCTGGGCCGCTGTGTGTTTAGCTCCGTGGTGAAGGGTACCAGTTCTCCCACGGAGCCCACATCATCCGAGTTGGAGGCAGTGAGAGCTGACTTGCATTCCTGTCCTCTGTTGTGGGGATGCGCACAGCACGTGCTGTGGTCCTGCTGTCTGTTCTCCCACATCACCTCCCTCTCCCCTTCTCCACTGCCTGCTTGTGGACTTTAAGCTTGAGATCAGACAGGGAGACGATAGTCTCACAGACACTGCTTAGCCAGCTCCCCAACTGCATAAAATCAAAGGCCTGTAAGAAATACACACATATTTCTCCTCGTGGCTCTTCTTCTCCCACTCAACCCTAACACACAAATAAAGATACTTTCTGCAACTAGGAATTAGGAAATCAGTGATCTAGTTTTATTTCTGCTGATTCTGTCACTTTGTGGGAATCATTTTATCCTTTTAGGCCTCAGTTTCTTTAAAGTACAGGAGTTTGACCAAGTGATCCTGTTCCAGCTCTGGGGCTATCAAATGACTTGATGGTTCTTTGCCAAGTATACCACGCCCTTCATAAATAGCTCTCTAATTACAGTATGTGGAGATTATGTTATGACTTTATTTATTTATTTCTACCTTATCTCCAACCCTTTACTACACAGTTTGTGTGAGCAATGCCAGTTCAGGTCAGAGTGTGACCTGTTTCATGGTATAATTTTGTAGAGAATGTT
Organism: Plecotus auritus; assembly: GCF_963455305.1. Taxonomy (NCBI): domain Eukaryota; kingdom Metazoa; phylum Chordata; class Mammalia; order Chiroptera; family Vespertilionidae; genus Plecotus; species Plecotus auritus. Next base: position 28,020,222 of record NC_137783.1, on the reverse strand, counting down.
AACCTGCAGAGGGCAGAGTTTACAAACATGGGTGCTGGACCCAGACAAGGCAGGGTAAGGGGAGAGAGGCACCTAGGGCACATCATTTAAGGAGACACTCACTCTCACCGCCATGCAAGTGCAGGGTCAGCGTTTATAGCACCCTGAGAGCGAGTGTCTCTTTAAATTTTACACCCTAGGTGCCTCACTCACCTCACTCTAGTGCTATGTCTCGTTCTGGAGCCAGACTAATGGGTTGGAAGCACAGATCCAGCACTTGCTAATGTACAACCTTATGAAAGTAATTTAATCCCTTTGAGTCTGTTTCCTGGTCTCTAAAATGAATCACAAAGTGAATCATAAAGCTGTTTCAGAGATTAAAACACCATCCTATCTAATAAAAGAGTAATATGCAAATTGACCATACCTCCTCTACGCCCACCAGCCAATCAGGAGCGAATATGCAAATAAACCCAACCAAGATGGCTACGGCCACAGAGAGCAGGAGGGAAGCTTGGGTTTCCCCGGCAATGGAGGAAGCCAAGCTTTCCGTCTGCCCTTGCCGGCCTAGGCCTCCACTCAAGGCTACAAAGTTTCAATGATAGAAGATACATAAATCCAAACAGAAATGGCGGCAGCCACGGAGCTGGAAAGAGCAGGAGGCTAGGATTGCCCCCGGTGATGAAGGAAGCCAAGCTTTCTGCACACCCTGGCCAGCCTAGGCCTCCACTCAAGGCTACAAAGTTTCAATTATAGAAGATACATAAATCCCAATAGAAATGGCTGCTGCCACAGAGCAAGCAGAAGGCTTGGCTCTGCTCCTGGCTACAAAGTTTCAATTGTAGAAGATAAATAAACCCCAGATACCAGGGCGTCTGCTTGCGTCGCCAGAGGGCGTGGCCGGCCTGCAAACCACCACAGGCCCCTCACCCAGGCCGCCCCATGCCCCAAGGGAACCCCCACCCTGATCCGGGACACCCTTCAGGGCAAACCAGCTGGCCCCCACCCGTGCACCAGGCCTCTATCCTATCTAATAAAAGAGTAATATGCAGATTGACCATCACTCCAACACACAAGATGGCTGCCCCCATGTGGTCAAAGATCCTGCCCCCATGTGGACACAAGATGGCCACCACAAGATGGCCAGCAAGGGAGGGCAGTTGTGGGTGATCAGGCCAGCAGGGGAGGGCAGTTGGGAGGGAACAGGCCTGCAAGGCAGGGCAGTTGGGGGCGATCAAGCCTGCAGGGGAGGGCAGTTAGGGGTGACCCGGCCGGCAGAGGAGGGAAGTTGGGGGTGACTGGGTCTGCAGGGAAGGGCAGTTGGGGGGGACCCAGGCCTGCAGGGGAGGGCAGTTAGGGGTGACCAAGCCTGCAGGGGAGGGCAGTTACGGGCAAACAGGCTGGCAGGGGAGCAGTTAGACATCAATCAGGCTGGCTGGGGAGTGGTTAGGGGGTGGTCAGGCTGGCAGGCAGAAGTGGTTAGGGGCAATCAGGAAGACAAGCAGGTGAGCAGTTGCGAGCCAGCAGTCCTGGATTGTGAGAGGGATGTCCGACTGCCCATTTAGGCCCAATCCCAGTGGACATCCCTTGAGGGGTCCCAGATTGGAGAGGGTGCAGGCTGGACTGAGGGACACCCCCCCTCCCCCGTGCACGAATTTCATGCACCGGGCCTCTAGTAGTGTATATAAAACAGCTAAAACAATTCCTGGCACATAGTTATGGATCAATTAATATTAGTTCTCTTTATTTTTATTTCTATTATATTCAAACATTAAAGGCATAGAAAAGTGTCTGACCTGTAGTTGAAATTTAATAATCATTGAGTGAATAAATAAATGAAGAGAGATAATGGATGGATAGACAGACGAACAAAATACTCTGAGTTCTGCATCCCTAAATTTCCCCTCAGCTATTCAGAAAAATACAAATAAAACAAAGGGAACAATAACTGATAAATTATTAATTATTGTTTTTAAATAAAGAAAACTATTTAAAACAACCTCTACTGATCATGATTGGGTTTAGGGATATGACTGGGTTAGCGGCAGTAAGATGTCTTCATTTATTCATTCATTCTCCAACTAAAGAAAGCACAACTTGCAGTTTGAATGCCTCCAGTGTCTTTTACTCTATGGTTTTTTTGCACAAATAACAACCCCCTTCCCACTCTCTTTATAGAAATACTAGAGGCCTGGTGCACGAATTCATGCATGGGTGGGGTCCCTCAGCTTAGCTGCGATTGAGGCCGATGGGGGGCAGTCCAGCCAGGGGGAGTGACCCTGGAAGGTTGGCCCGCCGTGGGAGGTTGGCTGTGGGAGTGACTGACCACCAGGGGGCAGCTCCTGTGTTGAGTGTCTGCCCCATGGTGCATCAAAGCAACCGGTTGACTGGTCGTTCGGTCACTTAGGATTTCATATATATATATATGTATGTATATATATATGCAGAGACGTCTATATATATATATGAAATATAGACGTCTCTGTATTTTTTATTTTGTTTTTGGTTTTTAAGTGTCCCAGTCTCACTTAGCTGTATTATAAACATAACTTGAAAATACAGAGTTCTATAAAAATGTGAGGGACAAGAGATGACAAGCTGTTGTTTGGGGAACCTGTTATACAGCCCTGCCTCTTTCGTCCCTCTCCCTCTCTTTGATTAGAATAAGTGCTGTGAATCAGGCTCAAGGTCAAAGTCTTAGTGAGGCCCCCATCAGAGTGACAACAGAAGAAAGAACCATTCCTACTCAAATAATTTCCTGAGTTTCTTTTCGGGAAGTATAAGGAGGATAGTTTCCTTTCCTCCGTTCTATTGGCTTCATATCTCTACTGAAGGAAAAGGAGCAGGTGACAAGGCTAGTGATCTCCTTACACAAGACTTTTGACAAACAAGAGAGGCCATAGCTGGACTGACTCCAAAAGCCGAAGTCCAAAACAAGGTTCGTTGGGATCTGAGTCACTGTGCCCTAAAAGCTACAATCCAGACTTGTGAGGTAAGCCTCTCTGCTGCAGTGTGTCAGGGAGGTGTGGAGAAAGTACACCATGAGCAAGCAATAATATTTGTAATTAACTCTTATGAATAGCTTTTGATTTGTCAGGCACCATCCTTGGGGCTTTTCTTGGTTTATCTTATGTAATCCTTCCAACAAATAAATGTGACAGAAAGCAGAGGCAGAGAGGTCAAGTAACTTTTCCAAAGCCACACAGCTAGAAAGTTGCCCTATTTTACTTCAGAACTGGAGAACTTGACAATTTAAATTGTTAGTTTGGAATATTAGCCCCCCCAAAAAGCATAAAGAGAGTCTCCAAAGAGTGCTTTATGCTTTGGAAAAGCAAGGAATCTCATAACATATCATTGAATTGTAAAAAATATAAAGTCTTAAGTTTAGGTTAAAAACGTAATAATAGAAGCACACAGAATGTATATTACTGATACATACACTCCTCATACAAATTATATAGAATATATAATAGGATATTATATGATAGAATATATTATTTTATATATCACATAGAAAAAAGTATATAACAAATAAATACTGTGTAATAGTATTGACATATATTTCATTATTATATGTTATACTTAAATATTCGTATATATTTTCATATTAATATTTATACTTTATAATATAACATAACATTAATTATATGTTTTTATAGAATGTAATTTAAAATAATATATAAATTATTTAAATATATAATAAGTATGTTATAATAAATAAAATATATGGCGGGGTCTCTCTTTTCCGCATCCAGCACGGAAAGAGAATGATCCGGTTCTTCGAATAGAGGGGCTAAGGATTGAGAAATAAAAGGAAGAGACAAGACACAGAGATAGAAGGAAAAAGCTGGGTCCAGGTGGACGGCTGCCCTCTTCTGAGGGAGAGACAGTGACCCAGAGCCGATGCAGACTGTTTATTTTATACCCAAATACCAGGAAGTTTCACTAAAAGTCAAGACAAAGGAGATTATTTGCGTTCTTGAGTAGGCCCAAGTCCTATTCATTCCTGGTGATTGCTGGATTTACATATCAAAACCCACTTCCCAACACCTGGGCTGAAATGAAGGTCAAGTTGACAACACCCTTGCCTTTTTGGCAAAGCGTGTTCCCAAGGCGTGGCTTTGCCAACGTGCTGGGTTCAGTTGACAATAATTAAAGAATTCCCATGTGCCTTCCCAGGCGCTCTCCACAAAAATATATTATAAAGGAATATATGTACACATGTCTAATGAAAACACAAAATGGGAGAGATTCTTGTCAACAACTTCACTGAAGCTCATATAAAATACACTTGAGAGAATGTCTTCTGTGAACAAACAGTTGTTATCACAAAGAACCCCCTTTTGGCTACATTAATAGAAGTAGAGTAGTTCAAAAAAAGGGAGAGGATAAGTGTTCTAAGCTTACTGGTCATGAGATTCTATTTGATGTGATGTGTCCATTTGAGACTCCAGGGCTTTAAGGATGAACCCAAACCTGACTCTCCCACCACCTTCCCTGCCTTTTATGATAGACCCCATCTTCTTCCCTTCCTCTTAGCTTAATGAGTTTAATCTCCAATGAGTTGAGTCAAAGGAGACTCTTCTGTAGAAGAGGATGGATGAAGAAGGTTGGGGGAGAGTTTGGAGAAGCATCCAGGATGACCTTTCTATCTGAGTGGTAAGTGGTGGAAAACAGGGCAAGATGGGAGTGGAGAAGGCTCCCACCTTCAGGAAGGATCTCAGATTTCCAGATGCACTGGTGTAAGCCACCTGCCATGACCCTGGCTTTTAGCCCAGGGCTTCTACACAAAGCACAAGAAATGATAGAGAGGCTCTATGGAGGAGGATCCAAGATGGCGGCATAGGTAAACACCTAAACTGCTGCCTCGCACAACAATTTCAAAACTACAACTAAAAGACAAAACGTCTATCACCCAGAACCACGGGAAAGCTGGCTGAGTGAACGTTCTACAACTAGAAGGAAAGAGCAAACAGCATTGAGGGGTGCACAAGCGCGGAAAAGCTGAGGTACGGAGACGCGCGAATCGGGAGCACTGCTGTTTTCAACCAGAAGGGAGATAAGCTCCCGATTACTCTGAACTCCAGTTTCTGGGGAGACGCGGGGGACCCAAACTCCTACGGGGAGAAGCTGGACTGTCTGCTGTGGGGTCGGAAAGTGAGGGAGGCTTGCTTGCAGGGCTGCATGCAGGAATAATTGTTTACTGTGCTGGGCGCAGGATGCAGGGACACAGTCGGAGACTCAGAGCCGCAGAGCCGGCTTACTGGCAGCCATAGCTGTTTGCCACGCCCTAGCCTAGTCACACCCTGAGACCCCGCCCTGCACAATCTACGAACCCACCCAAGCTCCAAGCAGCAGCTTTAGCATATGAATGGTCTGCCCTATTGCAGCTTAACCTAGCAAACTTGCAGCCCAGGTCAGACAGCTCCAAAACCTCCAAACCCCAAGCAAAGAGGAGAAAACTGCAGTTCTTGCTGTAGCGCCTGCTGGGTGGCCTCAGACAGTAGCTGACCTGCACCCCATTGGAGATCCAGAAGCCAGTGTACCTATTGGTCAGAGTGAGACACCAGATTTCAACTCCTCACATCCATAAGTGACACATTCAAGAGGCAGACTCAGTGAGCACCAAAGCCCCACTGAAACAAGTCCTGCACCATAAGCGTGTCTCCAGCGCAGCAGTTCTTCCATTATAGACACAGCGGGTCCTCACAGCCAATTGGCCTGGAGGTCAATTCCTCCCAGTGTACCAACAGCAATTAAGGCTTAACTACACCAAGACTTTGCACTCAGCCCACAAAGGGGTGTACCAAAGGCGTCCACCTCAAGTGATTGGGGAGGCTGAGCTACTGGCCCCTATAGGTCACCTATCACACAAAACCACTCCATCAACACAAGGAAGCAGCAAAATGCGGAGACAAAGAAACATGTCACAAATGAGAGAAATGGAAGAAAGCAAACTACTGGACAACATAGAGTTCAGAACCACATTTATAAGGTTACTCAAGAATCTTCTAAAAACCGCTGAGGATCTTAGTGAGACCTTTAAGGATCTTAATGAGAATACCAAAAAAATGGAAAAGGACCAGTCAGAAATTAAGCATACACTGTCTGAAATAAAGAATATACAGAAACTCAACTGTAGATCAACTTACCCCAAGAATCAAACCAAAGATCTGAAATATGAGGAAACAAAAAACACCCAACCAGAAAAACAAAAAGAAAAAATCCAAAAATATGAAGATAGTGTAAGGAGCCTCTGGGACAACTTTAAGCGTACCAACATCCGAATTTTTGGGGTGCCAGAAGAAGAGAGAGAGCAAAATATTGAAAACCTATTAGAAGAAATAATGACAGAAAACTTTCCCTACCTGGTGAAAGAAATAGACTTACAAGTTCAGGAAGCACACAGAACCCCATACAAGAGGAATCCAAAGAAGACCACACCAAGACACATCATAATTAAAATGCCAAGGGCAAAAGACAAAGAGAGAATCTTGAAAGCAGCAAGAGAAAGACGGTTAGTTACCTACAAGGGAGCACCCATACGACTGTCAGCTGATTTCTCGGCAGAAACTATGCAGGCCAGAAGGGAGTGGCAAGAAATATTCAAAGTGATGAACAGCAAGAACCTACAACCAAGATTACTCTACCCAGCAAAGCTATCATTCAGAGTTGAAGGTCAGATAAAGAGCTTCACAGACAAGAAAAAGCTAAAGGAGTTCATCACAACCAAACCAGGATTACATGAAATGCTGAAGGGTGTTCTTTAAGAAGAGGAAGAAGAAGAAAAAGGTAAAGATAAAAATTATGAACAACAAAATGACACCAAATACATACCTACCAACAAGTGAATCTAAAAATCAAGTGAATAAAAAATCTGAAGAACAGAATGGACTGGTGAATATAATAGAATCAGGGACATAGAAAGGGAGTGGACTGACAATTCTCAGGGGGGAGGGGGTGTGAGGGGTGTGGGAAGAGATTGGACAAAAAGCTTACACCTATGGATGAAGACAGTGGCGGGGGGTAAGGGCATGGGGTGGGGTGGGGAATCAGGTGGAGGGGAGCTAGGGGGGAAAAAAGAGGAACACCTGTAATAATCTGAACAATAAAGATTTATTTAAAAAAAAAAAAAAAAGAAATGATAGAGAGAACCAACGGAGAAATGCCCCCATTTCCTGAGAAGGGGCTTTGAGCTGAATCCTGACAAACGATACATTTTCTTGGCCTTGAAACTTCAGAAGAAGCATGAAGAAACAGAGTAGAAATGCCATTCATAGAGGCCTTTTAGCAAATTCCACAACTACAAGAATACTTTACAATGCAGGCAAATTTTAACACAGAACAGGAAGTCTGGAAAAGGTGCTGAATTATTTATAAAGGTTTATGAATTCTCACCCAAAATTGCCTACCTGCTTCACCAGATCTAAGACTTCTCTGGGGGAAAATTCAAACAAATTCAAATGCAAAAGCATATGAATCAAATGGAAAAGAATATATAAAAGAATATATAATCATACAGATCTTAAGGAGATATGCTACAAATTCTTTTTCTAATACGATGTCTTCATTTTTATTTTTTCTTCCAGTTTTATTGACATATAATTAACAAATAGCATTGTTTAAGTTTAAGGTGTATAGCATAATGACTTGACTTGCATACATACTGTGAAATGATTACCACAATAAGTTTAGTTAAGAACCATTACCTCATATAGTACCAATAAAATAGTTTTCCCTTTTGATGAGATCATTTTAGGATCTACTTCCTTAGCAACTTTCAAATATACCATACAACATTGTTAATTATAATCACCATGCTGTACATTACATCCCCAGGTCGTATTTATAACTGGGAGTCTGTACTTATAACCACCTTCACCAAGTTCCCTTGCACCCCTGCCTCTGGCAACCACAAATCTGATCTGTTTTTCTTTTTCTTTTTTAATATATTTTTATTGATCTCAGAGAGGAAGGGGAGAGAGAGAGAGAGAGAGAGAGAGAGAGAGAGAGAGAGAGAGAGAGAGAGATGGAAACGTCAATAATGAGAGAGAATCATTGATCGGCTGCCTCCTGTACATCCCACACTGGGGATCGAGTCTGCAACCCAGGCATGTGCCCCTGATAAGGAATAGAACTGTGATATCCTGGTTCATAGGTCGATGCTCAACCACTGAACCATGTCAGCCGGGCTGATCTCTTTTTTTATGAGTTTAATTTTTTTTTCAGATTCCACATATAAATGAGATCATACAATATTTGTCTGTTTCTGTCTGACTTATTTCACTTAACATAATGCCCTCAAGTTCATCCACATTGTCACAAATGACAGCATTTCCATTTAATTGCTGAATAATATTCCACTGTGTATATATAAACATGTCATATTTTCTTTTTTTTTTTAAATAAATCTTCATTGTTCAGATTATTACAATTGTTCCTCTTTTTTCCCCCCATAGCTCCCCTCCACTGGGTTCCCACCCCACTCTCTGCCCTTACCCCCTTCCCCACTGTCCTCATCCATAGGTGTACGATTTTTGTCCAGTCTCTTCCCACACCCCCCCATATCCCTTTCCCCCTGAGAATTGACAGCCTACTCCCTTTCTATGCCCCTGATTCTATTATATTCACCAGTTTATTCTGTTCATCAGATTTTTTATTCACTTGATTTTTAGATTCACTTGTTGATAGATATGTATTTGTTGTTCATAATTTTTATCTTTACCTTTTTCTTCTTCTTCCTTTTTTTAAAGAATACCTTTCAGCATTTCATATAATACTGGTTTGGTGGTGATGAACTCCTTTAGTTTTTTCTTATCTGTGAAGCTCTTTATCTGACCTTCAATTCTAAATGATAGCTTTGTTGGGTAGAGTAATCTTGGTTGTAGGTTCTTGCTATTCATCACTTTGAATATTTCTTGCCACTCCCGTCTGGCCTGCATAGTTTCTGTTGAGAAATCAGCTGACAATCGTATGGGTGCTCCCTTGTAGGTAACTAACTGTTTTTCTCTTGCTGCTTTTAATATTCTCTCTTTGTCTTTTGCTCTTGGCATTTTAATTATGATGTGTCTTGGTGTGGTCCTCTTTGGATTCCTTTTGTTTGGGGTTCTCTGCACTTCCTAGACTTGTAAGTCTATTTCTTTCACCAGGTGGGGGAAGTTTTCGGTCATTATTCTTCAAATAGGTTTTCAGTATCTTGCTCTCTCTCTTCTTCTCGCACCCCCATAATTCAGATGTTGGTATGCTTGAAGCTGTCCCAGAGGCTCCTTACACTATCTTCAAATTTTTGGATTCTTTTTTCTTTTTGCTTTTCCAGTTGAGTGTTTTTTGCTTCTTTGTATTTCAAATGTTTGACTTGTTTCTTGTGATCCTCTAGTCTGCTGTTAGATCTCTGTATAATATTTTTTTATTTCAGTCAGTATATGCTAATTCCTAGTTGGTCCTTTTTCATATCCTCCAAGGGTCTCACTAAATTTATCTGCCTTTTCTTTTTTTTTTCTTTTTTTAAATATTTTTATTGATTTTTGAGAGGAAGGGAGAGGGATAGAGAGATAGAAAAACCAATGACGAGAATCATTGATTGGCTGCCTCCTGTATGCCCCCTTCTGGGGATCGAGCCCGCAACCCAGGCATGTGCCCTTGGCCGGAATCAAACCCGGGACCCTTCAGTCCACAGGCCGATGCTCTATCCACTGAGCCAAACCGGCTAGGACTCTCGGCCTTTTCTAGAAAATTCTTGAAAAACCTTATAACCATTGTTTTGAACTCTATATCCAGTCGTTTGCTTTCCTCCATTTCTTTCATTTGTGACCTGTTTCTTTGTCTCCGCATTTTGGCTGCTTCCCTGAGTTGATAGAGTGGCTTTGTGTGCTAGGTGTCCTATAGGGGCCAGTAGCTCAGCCTCCCCAATCACCTGAGGTGGACACTCTTGGTGCACCCCTTTGTGGGCTGTGTGCACAGTCTTGTTGTAGTTAAGCCTTGATTGTTGTTGGTTATCACTGGGAGGAATTGACCTCGAGGCCAACTGGCTGTGAGGATCAGCTGTGTCTACTCTGGGACAACTTCTGTGCTGGAGACACCCTTATGAGACAAGACTTGCAAAAGCCTCTGTGCTCAGCTTGGATGGCGTGGAGTCTCAGGGTGGAGCAGACAGCAATGGCTTCTCGTCAGCCCTGCCCTAAGAGGCCCTTGGGTCTCAGTGTCCTGCGGTAAACGCTGCAAGCACCTCTGAGAAAAAGCCACCCTCGAGTTTTGCTTGCTGCCAGACAGTCCAGTTTCTTTCCGAATAAGTCTGGGTCCCCAGAGTCTCACCCGGAACTGGAATTCAGAGCCGTTGGGAGCTTTTGTCTCCTTCCCGGTTGAGAAAGCCAGCTACCTTCTCAGTTGCCAGCCCTCCTCGCGCACGCGCCTCGGTACCTCTGCCTCCTGCATCTCCTCTGAGTCTCAGTGTGCTTTTCTCTTTCCTTCTAGTTGTAGAATTTCCACTCAGCCAGCCTTCCTGTCGTTCTGGATGATGTCCGTTTTGTCTTTTAGTTGTAGTTTTGAAATTGTTGTGCGAGGCTGCAGTTTAGGTGTTTACCTATGCCACCATCTTGGTTTCTCCCTTCCATATTTTCTTTATTGCTCATTCATCCATCTGTTGGCAATTGCATGTCTTGGCTAATCTATATTATAAAAGGCTAATATGCAAATCAACCAAACGGCAGAATGACTGGTAGCTATGCCGTGCACTGACCACCAGGGGGCAGACGCTCAATGCAGGAGCTGCCCCCTGGTGGTCAGTGTGCTCCCACAGCGGGAGCGCTGCTCAGCCAGAAGCCAGGCTCATGGCTAGGGAGTACAGCGGCGGTGGCGGGAGCCTCTCCTGCCTCTGCAGCAGCGCGAGGGGGCCTAAGCCAGCAGTCGGACATCCACCAAGGGCTCCTGGACTGTGAGAGGGCTCAGGCCGAGCTGAGGGATCCCCCCACCGAGTGCACGAATTTCATGCGCCAGGCCTCTAGTTTAAATAACGGTGCAGTGAGCATGGGGGCACAGATATCTCTTCAGCATAGTGATTACCTTTCCTTCTGAGGTACACTCAGAAGTGAAATGGCTGGATCATCTGATAGTTCAATTTTTAATTTTTTATCTGTTTTCTGTAGTGGCTGTACCAACAGTGTGTAAGTGAACCCATGGAGCCCAGACCAAGAGCATCCTTGCTCTTAGACTCCACAACTACATAAGTGAGTTTCTGTAGTCGGTCAGACCTGGCCTTGCCTCCTTGAGCTTGTTGTTTACGCTCTCTGAGTCTTCTCTTAGTCCTATAGTAAATGGCCATCTCTCACATGGGTGTTGAATGGAATAAATTAGGCCCATCCTCTAAGCCTGGAGCAAAGATTCTCAAGCAGAAGCTAGGGGTGTTCCTGGTGAAAGCAGCTCTCCTGTAGCCACACAGGTCCAGTGGTCATTTGGGTTTCTCGTTCTCTGAGTGCTACCTTTGTGGTCCTCCCTCTAGTAAATTTTCCTCTACCTTCAACTTCCTTCCACAGGCTTCCTGCAAAACATTTTGTTCCAGTTGAAATCACAACCAGAAAGATCAAAGCTCTTCTCGCTAAAATTTCCTTTTTCCCCCAGCCCCAACCCAGGGTAGCTGAAGGTTCGCTGTGCTTGCCAGGAAAAATGCCCATGTCCTATTTGCAAGGACACATAAAGGTACCCTTCATCACCAGCTCTGTGCTTTCTGTCCTCAGGACCTGCAGTCAGCTCAGGCAGACTCTGAGCAGCAACCAGCCTCCACCAGACACTGCAGAGCAGCACTTGGCCTACAACCATGAGATAAATGGTTTTTATCTTGCATTGATCCCTTGAAATTGTGTCTAGTGTCTGAAAATCTTAAGGCAGATTTTTCTCAAATGCTTGATTTCAGCATCTGCTTAAATATTTAACTTACTGCCATCTAGATACTAATCATTTCAGGAATTTAAAAGTCTGTAGCACTGCCGAAACCGGTTTGGCTCAGTGGATAGAGCATTGGCCTGCGGACTGAAGGGTCCCGGGTTCGATTCCAGTCAAGGGCATGTACCTTGGTTGCAGGCACATCCCCAGTGGGGGGTGTGCAGGAGGCAGCTGATCGATGTTTCTCTCTCATCGATGTTTCTAACTCTCTATCCCTCTCCCTTCCTCTCTGTAAAAAATCAATAAAATATATTAAAAAAAAAAAAAAAGTCTGTAGCACTTCCTAACTCACACAGGCTCTCCCTAATGGAAGCTTTTAGAAATCCTAACCAGCCAGTGGCCAGAGGCTGAAGTAGGAAGAGATGGGAACAGAGGGTGCTGGTGCGGGAGGCTTTGGGGGTGGGGGAGGGGCAAGTTTATTTCATTCTGTTGTGGGCAAATTTTATCAGTTAAGGATGCAAACCAGGCAAAAATGTTCTTATATGCTTTTATTTTTCTGTTTATTTGAAAGGAAAAGTTGGAGTTTGGGGTTATCTATCTATATAAAACCCTAATATGCAAATAGACTGAAAGGCAGAATGACAGGCAGAATGACTGGTCACTATGACATGCACTGACCACCAGGGGGCAGACGCTCAACACAGGAGCTGCCCCCAGCCCGCAGGCCCCAGACCAGAAGCGCTGGCAGCGAGGGGTGGGGCCAGTGAGTGGGAAGCACCAGGCCAGCCAAAGTAGGTGCAAGCACTTCCCCCCCACTCCCCATTCCTCCCCCCACCCCCCCATCACCCCACCAGTCACCCCAGAGATCAGATCTGATCACCGGCCAGGCCTAGTGACCCTACCCATGCACAAGTTTCATGCACCGGGCCTCTAGTTTAATTATAATTTTTAAAGGAAAGGTATCTCCTTATCAGAGCTCAGCAGTGGCTGTCCTAGTAAAGGGTGGATTTAACTCACTTTCTCAAAGAACCACTGTCAGGCACTAACCCTAACGCACATCTCAAAGAACCAAGTCCTGCTTCTCTAAATATTTAGAGACGTGCCCATCCTCCCTTTCCTGTTTGGTTTTTAAGCCTTGATGATCTTTAAACAACAAAAGAACACTCATACAACAACAACAAAACTAAAATTATGGAAAACATTTCTAAGGATAAAAATACTATAAGCACACTAAACCCTCTGGAAAAGTACCAGCTAATATAAGGGGGGAAATTCATATCATCTATTTTATATAACCAACCATTTATAAAACAGACTTGGGGGAATTTCTTTTAACTTTAGAGTGCATATTATTTATAGTTTCATCTTGTCTTTTCACTTAACATTATTTTGTGAAAATCTTCCAGTGTTAATATATTTTTAAAAATATTATGACTATCGAAGGCCTCATAATAATGTTGCAAAGTATGGATGCATCATGATTTCTTTTCCTTTATTCTTTCTTCCCTCCATCCTTCTTTCTTTTCTTTTATTCCTCATTTTCTCTTTCCTTAGTTCTTTCCCTCCTTCCTCCCTTTCCGATTTCTTCTTTTATAGTCTAATCAAATTTGCACATTCACACCAATGAAATAGTCAATGTGATCTACAAGGCAGGAGAAGTAACAGCCCTTCACCTTATTTCCCACTCCCTAGAGGCAACCATTTATAATTCTTTTAGTGGCTATTGTGTTATTTCCTTGTACTAAATAATATGCTTATCTTGGAAATTCTAGATGTTTTAAAAATGGTTAGGCATTATGTATTGGCTTTCCACCACTGAACTTCCTCCCCCAACACACACATGCACACACAGCGCCTCTCCCACAGCCTCCCCTGCCAACGGCATTGTCTTAGATTAACATTCAGTATTTAGGTTTTTACAACCACATGAATGCTATTTACAACTGAGCCATGTCTTGTTCTACAATGACCTTTGTTTTCCTGTATTTTGTTTCATGTTTCCCCCAAGTTAAAGGAAACAAAAAAACAAAACAGTAGTTGTGTTGTTTCCTTTTTTTTTTTAGGTTTCTAAGTAATGATCACTATCTCAGCCCCAACCAAACTCTCCTCCAGTTAAATAGATCTCCTCTCCCCATTTTCAAATATTAGGTAAGCTGACATTTTCACATTTCACAGGACATGGAATTGGCTCCTGTCTACACTGGTTGCTCTTGAGACCTGTGGCCAGGATTTCCCTTCCCCCGCATTTAGGGTTTCCCTTCCCCTCCCTCTGGTATTAGACCTCCTCTTGCACTGTATCCTGTGCTTCCTAAATCCCATTTCTTTATTTCCCTGGGTTTACTCCTACTTTTGATGGGACGTCTCCTCCCAGCTTCCTGAGGAACAGTGCATATAAAGTAAATATTTTACTTTTGTGTATAAAAGTGTCTTTATTTTTTCCTCCCATTATTTGGCTATATTTAGAATTCTAAGTTAGAAATTACTTGCCCACACTATTTTGATGACATTTCTCCCTTGTCTTCTAGCTTTTGCTATTGTTGTTGAGAAGTCCAAAAACATTTGGATTTTATTTTATAAGTCCTCCCCCACCCCCGCCCCGCCCCAGTCCCCAGCTCCAGAACATTTAGAATTCTCTTTGTCATTAGTGTTCTAAAGGCTTACTTGGTAAAGGTTTATTTTTTCCCACTTGAAAACTTACAGCTTTCAATCAGGGAAAATATATTGGATATTATCATTGGCTTTTTCATGAATATTTTTTCTTTCTTTCGTTTTTTTTTTTTTTTTTTTTTTTTTTTTTTTTTTTTGTCCTCTGTAGAACTCCTACTATTCAGATATTGATCCTCATAGACTGATCTATGCATTAATTCCTGAGCCTTTGGTGTATTCTACAATATAAATTGGGTTGATTCTTGGATTTCCCCCACTGCTGACAGATGAAGTTTTCTCAAGTTTAGTACAGCATGAGGAAATTACCTCTTGTCTAGCTCTTTCAGAGTTTCCAAGATTTTGTTGCCTTTGTGTTCTCTACTATTCTCTTCTCCTTGAGGATTTGATTTGAGGAGAAAGCTAAAACAAACGCTGTGTTCAATTGATAGTCCCATATTGCCTTTAAGTATTTTTTATGAACCATCGTTTAGTTCGTTTAAATTTTTAAGCAGTTGTAACTAATCCTGCAATGAACATCCTTTGTTCATAAACCTCTGTATCAGTCAGGATTCAACCAAAGAAGCAGAAGCAAGAAGAGGTATATAGTAAGAGATTTAATGTAAGGAATTGGCCTATGTGATTGTGAGGGCTGGTTAGGCAAGTCCAAATCCGTAGGGCAAACTGTTAAGAAAGGCAGGCTGGGACTCTGGGGCGTGGGCTGCCGCTGCCATCCACAGGCAGCAGCTCTTCATCAGGGAAGCCTCAGCTCTGTCTTAAAGCCTTTCAACTGATTAAACCTGGCCCACCCAGGTAACTAGGATGATCTCCTACTTAAAGTGAACTGATTATGGCATTTCATCACATTTGCAAAATACCATCACAGCAACATCTAGATTTATGTTCTGACTAACCACAAAATAATAGGTGTGGTTAAGAGATCAGGGAGAGCAGTCACACACACACAAACACACACACACACACACACACACACACACACACACACACCTGGTTAATTGATATGGCACTGTACTTATTGTGTAAGAGACTCTGTCTCTCAATTTTTCATCTGTAAATGGGATACCACCTGCCTCCTAGGGCTGCTGTGCATACTAAATGAAATGATTCCTCACCTGATTAATGTTTAAGTTGTTACTCCACATAATGATAATACTAATAAAATCACATTTTCAGATGCTTCCTATGTACCAAGAAATGTTAGAGGCACTTTTCAGGTGTTATTTCATTCAATCCTCAGAAAAGATAGGAGGAATCTAATCTCAGAAAGGCTAAACAGCTTACACTGGGTCACAAAGAGAATACCCTAATTTCATCTGCCTATTAGTCCTCAGATCCTGGGTTTTGATTTTTTTTTAACATATTTTTTATTGATTTCAGAGAGGAAGGGAAAGGGAGAGAGAGAGAGAAACATCAATGATGAGAGAGAACCATCGATCCGCTGCCTCCTGCACGCCCCCTACTGGGGATTGAGCCAGCAACCCAAGCATGTGCACTTGACCGGAATCAAACCCGGGACCCTTCAGTCCACAGGCCAACGCTCTGTCCAGCAAACCAGCTAGGGCCGGGTTTTGGTTTTTAAGGTTTCCTCTGTTTTCTGTATGTCAGGTTCCTGGCAGAAAACTGATGTGAAACTCAAGTTGAGTAATTCAAGGAAGTTGAATATAGAGGTTGGTTGGATTTAGAGATAATACGAGATTATGCAATACTCTGGGGCTAATAACACAGTAAGCCTGAAGGAGCACGAGAAGGGAGAAATTACAGGACCACTTTGTAGCTGATGCAGCTGCTCAAGGTGGCCTTTTCTCCTTCTGGGAACAGCAAACTAGGTCTCTCCCTTAGTCTAGGTTGAGACAGGGGCAGCCTTAGGTCTATGTAAAGACAGACAGAAATATTTGTAATAAGCAGAGTAATAGGAACTCTCGCTGTTTCGTTTTTCTCAAAATAGAAACCATTGCCGGGAGAGTTGGTTTTCCTCTCCAGTTTCTATTGTGCGGTCACACCATGTACTCTTACCCTAGCCGGCAGCCAGAGCAGGTGACTCATCCCTGCTGAGGTAGATCACACACAGACTCTGGCCATACAGACTCCTGAAAGGTGAATCCGTACATCTAGGCACATCACAACACAGTGACCACATGCTTTCTCTATGCTTCTCCCCACCCAGCACCTTCATGAATAGGATTGAAACATGTCTATCTAACAGTTTCCTGAGTGCCAATTCCAAAAAAATAAATAAATAAAACAAAACCCACAGTGTTCCTAGTTTCCTATTTCGGCACGTCTTGCACATTTAACAGTACATTTCTATAAGTACGAAAAAGAACTTGTAAAAGGAAGTGAGACCTAAAAGTACTGATTTCCAACGGGGATAGGCTTAGTTGTGTAGCCTGAAAAAAGGGTAGAGGATTGTCAAGAAGCGTAACTTC
This sequence comes from Plecotus auritus, assembly GCF_963455305.1. Lineage (NCBI taxonomy): Eukaryota > Metazoa > Chordata > Mammalia > Chiroptera > Vespertilionidae > Plecotus > Plecotus auritus. The sequence goes on along the minus strand of NC_137783.1, from coordinate 28,003,279 downwards.
CACCCGGTCCTGGGCAGAAAAATGCGCAATAAATCACGCTTCCTCCAAGACCCAACCACCTGGCTCGTCAGCCTCAGTCTGACTGGAGCGCGTGTTTCTCCCACGCTCTGTGTAAGTTCCTGGCCTCCAAAAAGCCGGTGCTTTTAGCTTTCCCTCCTTGGGTCTATGTACATGGTAATCCCTTTGGGATTAAGGGTATGAATAAGGAAAGAGCAAAGAAGGTACACTTCCTCTATCATGACACACCACTACAGCTGCCCATTGCGATGTGGGGGTGCAGAATACCAAGGTGACCCACCGGGGTTTACACGGTTGTGGAGCTCAGCGAAGCCAGCGATGTGTACAGAGGTCACAAACCGTTTGCCTTGAGTCAGTGACAATGATGGGTCATGAGATGTCAGAGGGCGAAAGCTCTGGGAAAAGCAAACGTCGCAAGTTTCCCTTCTGGTCTCCTTGGTTAATGTGCTGAGTTATTAATTAAAATAAAAACTAACATTTACTTATTGTGTGCCAGGCATTATTCTCCCTAGAAGAATGTGTTTCGTGTATCCACCCATGTGAGCCTCAGACACCATTGTGTATTACCTCCATATCACAGGAGAAGAAACTAAAGCATGGAGCCATTCAATCACGGCTAGTGGCCCAGCATTTAAAAGCAGCCTAATTTCTAATCCGGAGAGGCTGACATCAGAGTCCGCCATTCTATCCTGTATTCATTCATTCAACAACTACTGACAGGCTGGGGTGGCTCAGTGGTTGAGCATCGACCTATGAACCATGAGGTCACGGTTCAATTCCCTGTCAGGGCACATGCCCAGGTTGTGGGCTTGATCCCCAGTGGGGAGCATGCAGGAGGCAGCCAATCAATGATTCTCATCATTATGTTTCTCTCTCTCTCTCTCTCTCTCTCTCTCCCCCTCTCCCTCTCCCTCTCCCTCTCCCTTCCTCTCTGAAATCAGGAAAAATATGTATATTTTTTTAAAAAACTACTTTTGGCCCTAACTGGTTTGGCTCAGTGGATAGAGTGTCTGCCTGAGGACTGAAGGGTCCCAGGTTCGATTCCGGTCAAGGACATGTACCTTGGTTGTGGGCACATCCCCTGTGGGGGTGTGCAGGAGGCAGCTGATCCATGTTTCTCTCTCATCCATGTTTCTAACTCTCTATCCCTCTCCCCTCCTCTCTGTGAAAAATCAATAAATATATATATATATTAAAAAAAACAAAAACTACTTTTGAATGCCTGCCGTGTGCCATGTATTGTAAGAACTGGAGATTCGGCCGTGAATGAAACTGACAAAAGACTCCCTTCCCATTGGAGGTGACATAACCGCTCCTGGCAGTGGCCGGCCAGCCCTACTGGCCATCAGGGAGGGCTGGGGGAGGGTGGGTGACCACTGCACTAAGGAGGCAGGGTGCTTGGGAGCTGTATCCTCCCCGTCGGACTCCCTGGATGTCAGCTGATGCAGGACATCAACACAATTCACCAAGGGCAGTTCCCTCTGACTCAGCCCGGGAGGAGGGGGCCCCTGGCTGGCTCTTCCTCCAGCTTCCTTTCCCCTTGGAGCTCTGCCTAGTCCACTTTCCAGTTTCAGTTTCTCTTTACCGAAGCCCTCGGCCGGAAAACAAGGGGCAGGCACCGGGGGATGCCCCCATATATAGGTGTCTTCAGCACTGATTGCAGGCCGAGGAGGCAGGTGGCTGAGGAGCAAGCACAGCAGCCCGACCGGCAGCCTCGCAGCAGCTCCGCTGAGAAGGGGCGGCGACATGAGGTAGGCATTCCCTGGGGCGCCGGAAAGTCTGGCCGGCTTGTGGCGGAGTGCAGATCCTCAGCCGCGCTCCCCAAAGGCAGGTGCCCCACCAGCTTCGCTCCGCCTTTGTTTACAGCCTTTCCCAGGCGCCTGTCTCCAGGTCGCTGGCTTGTTTACCCCTGGGTCCGTTTTCTGAGAGCTGAGCCCTAAGGGAGTGCGGGAGGCGGGAGGGAGGGGACAGAGAGGGGGGTCATCTGGCAGGTTCTTCACTTAAACGCGGGTCCCGCGATTGCTCCTGGAGACTCCTTTTTGTTTCTCTATTTGAAGAACTACGTGAGGAGTTTTTTTTTTTTTTTTTTTAAATATATTTTATTGATATTTTACAGAGAGGAAGGGAGAGGGATAGAGAGCTAGAAACATCGATGAGAGAGAAACATCGACCAGCTGCCTCCTGCACACCCCCCACTGGGGATGTGCCCGCAACCAAGGTACATGCCCTTGACCGGAATCGAACCCGGGACCCTTCAGTCCGCAGGCCGACGCTCTATCCACTGAGCCAAACCGGTTTCGGTCGTGAGGAGTTTTTAATAAGATTCTTATTTAACAAAATAAGAGCAATGTTTAGAGTGTTCGGGCAGTGGCTGTTTTTCTGTTTTGTTTTGGGGTTTTTTTTGTGTGTGTTTTTGTTGAGCAGTCTTTAAAATGCACTCAGGGTAGCAACCCACTTCATGTGAAGGTGGAATTTATTTACTTTTTTGTGTTCAAGTTCTGTTATGTTTGTTTGTTCGTTGTTAATACATCATTCATATCCCTTATGCCCTCTCTCACCTTCCCCCTCCTCTCCAGTCACCACAGTATTCACAGTATTGTCCCTGCCAATAAGTTCTTTACCTTTTTTGCTCAATCCCTCTGCCGGCCCACCCCCCATTCCTCCTCCCTCTCCCCCTCGCCCACCCCCCGCAGCTGTCAGCCTGCTCACTATGAGTCTGTCTCTATTTTGCTTGTTGGTTATTTTGTTCATTAGATTCCACGGATGAGTGAAATCATATGGTACTTACCCTTCTCTGTGCTTACAATTCATCTCAATCTGCATCAGGACAGAGAAAATGTATTCATTCATTCAACAGAAATATAATTCACCCCCAAATTCAACTGATTGGCTAGAGCAGTGGTCGGCAAACCAAGGCTCGAGAGCCACATGCAGCTCTTTGGCCCCTTGAGTGTGGCTCTTCCACAAAATACCACGGCCTGGGCGAGTCTATTTTGAAGAAGTGGCATTAGAAAAAGTTTAAGTTTAAAAAATTTGGCTCTCAAAAGAAATTTCAATCGTTGTACTGTTGATATTTGGCTCTGTTGACTAATGAGTTTGCCGACCACTGGGCTAGAGTCATCCTATCTGAAGTATGAATTGGAGATGATCCTCAGAAACAGAAGTTTGCCCTGAGGAGGAAGTACTGGCTTATTGGGTAGGAAGAGAGCTTTCTTTTTTCTCCAGTCTGAGGAAGGGGTGACCAGGCTGGACGCCCAAGCCTCGTTCCTGGGAGCTCCAGAATCCAGGGACACCGGCCCCAGCATTACTTTTGGAGGTCACATTGCCATCCTTCTTAAAGTTTCCTGGTCTCTCTTCTGGAAAGATGTTTATTTTCTGTTAGTCTCCATGTTTGCCTGATAGAAAAAAGGAAAGATTTGATACATTTCCTGATGTGTGTTGCTATAGTAACTCAGCATTGTTTGTACTTCTTAGAATTTCAGCATGGCCTTCTCATCGAATCTTTCTTATGATAATACAGACCCATCAGTCTCTTCTGATTTTTAGCTATAGGCACCCTCACCAAGCATTGCCCCCAATCCCACCCCCCGTGCTCTTAGTGGTTCCTGTATTTGAGCTCGAATATGAATCACCTGGAGAGCTTGTTAAAGAGAGATTCCTGATTCTGATTGGGTAGAGCTGGGATGAGGGCCAAGGGTGTGCATCTCCAACAGGGTCTTCCTCGGTGGGGCTGCTACTGCTCTCATTCACTGCAGGGCAGCACACGCTCTGGCCTGGCGAACAGTGTCCCTGTGGATTTCCTCCAGACCAGAAGCAGGGCAAACAAATTGTTGTGCTGTAAACAGTTAGGACTTCCAGAGGCATCAGGAGCATACGTCGCAAGCATAAATCTGGGAAGCAAGTATTGGGACCAGCTTCTGATTTACCGGTGGACAAAATAATCCATAATTATGCAGTGAAATTGGTTGCCTTTCGAAGGGCTGCTCAAAGGGATTGTATGTGTGTACATTAACTGTCTCTGTCCTGCAAATGCACAACTAACTCTATGTCTGAGATCATTTCAACTGTAGTCATTCTCTCAGTTTCTATTATAAAATGAGAAAGGAGCTAAGAAAGCTCATGTGCTTAAGGAAATCTTCCTGTGATCTCACTGAGAAGGAAGGTATGTGAGATTGGACATCAACTTTCCAAGGGGAGGCTGCTGTCATTACAATGCAGACGCCAAGCAAGTCACTCTCCTGGGCTCTGCCCCACCCTCCCGGTGTTACACAGGAGACTCAGACAACCTAGCCCTTCGCTAAGACCCACCTAGGTCTTTGAAAGGACACAGGTTCCTTCCCTGAGAGGAAATCCCTACCCACTTCCCTCCTATATTTTGTTTATTCTACTTGGGGTAGTTAAGTTTCCATTTGTTTCAAGTAACAGAAATGAGCAGGTGCTGATTTAAAGTTCCTGGAATGATTCCCAGGACTCCACACACAGGACCATAGCAACCCCAGGAGGACTAGAACAGGACACTGGGGAGCTTGGGGGACCCAGACTCTGTCCTCTCCAAGTGCATCGGAATCCCTCTCTGCAGTACATAATGCAAACTGTGGTCCCATCAGACCCCCAGCATGCACAGCCCCCTTCTTAATGTGTGAAAACTGCCTCAGGCTCCCTCATTCCCTCTCAGTTCCATTCCCAGCTTCCCCTTGAGTCTGGGTACCCAGCCATGGTCCAATCAAATTGTGGGGTGCAAGGGGCAATACAATGTGAAAGCTAGGGGACAGGAGCAAATGAGGGAATATAATCTTTCATTTGGGCAAATATTTCAAAAGTGATTGATCCTTGCCACATGACTTCCCAGATTGTCTATTGGCTGCTCATGTCAGAATCCATACTATTTAGAATATCGGCTCCTGATAAAAGGGCCAGTGAATATATATCATAAAAAAAAAATTTTAAGTGAGAAAAAGCCAACATTTCAGAGACTCCAGTGTCTAGGCAATGTAGAAAAACAATTTGATGCTATTCGTGAGTTATAACCTATTCATTGGCGAAGTTATTCAAGACAGGATTATTTGTCTGTTTGCTGTTTCTGTTTGGTTGGGTTTGTTCATTTGTTTGCTTGTTTTAAGGACCAACACTAAAGGGAATGAGAAATGTTTCTAGAAGAGTTGCAAGGGTGCCCTAAGTGAAAGAGAGCCTTTCCTGTGAGAGAAGATGGCTGTTTTGTGAGCCTCCTCATGTAGCCACACATCTAACACCTTGTCATGAAAGCAAACCACAGAAGAGGGAAAATAAAATTTCAAAAGAAAATTATTAAACAACAAATGCAAAATTATTACTAAATCAACTCAACAGAACATGTTAAGAACAGAAATCAACAACCTAAGAAGTTGGGGGTGGGAGTGATTATATTTATTCCACAATAAAAGTTTAAGACATTGCTAACATACATAATACTAGAGGCCCGGTGCATGAAATTCGTACACAGGGGTGGTGGGGCATCCCTCAACCTGGCCTGCACTCTCTCCCATCTGGGACCCCTCGGAGGATGTCCAACTGCCGGGGGATCAGGCCTAAACCGGCAGTCAGATAATCCTCTCACAATCCGGGACCACTGGCTCCTAACCGCTTGCCTGCCTGCCTTCCTGATTGCCCCTAACTGCTTCTGCCTGCCAGACTGATTGCCCACTAATCGCTCTCCTGCCAGCCTAGTGGATGCCTAAATGCACCCCTGCCAACCTGATAGACCCCAACTGCCCTCCCCTGCCAGCCTGATCGCCAACAACTGCCCTCCCCTGCAGGCCCGATCGCCCACAACTGCCCTCCCCTGTAGGCCCGATCACCCACAACCTCCTCCATGGGAGGCAGTGGAGATGCCAGGACTGGCCGCCTCTGTGTGGACCAGCCGCCAGGCCCCGCCTCTGCTATGTGCACAGCCATCTTGTGGCGGCCATCTTGGGCGACGTTGCGCACAAGGACCACCTAGGCTTTTATTAGTATAGATTAATCAGGTTAGGAGGTAAAAGATACAAATGTAGGAAAAATGAGTAAAAATTAAGAATGGTTGAAATTAAGATTTAAATAGCAAGTTTCAAAACAATGCTATAGAATGTCAAAATAATAAAAAGACAAAACCGATTTGATTTTAAAAAGGTTTGGCTTAACAAAGAAACTCAAGTATATGTGAAAAGCTCAAATACGCAGGAAATAGAAAGTAATAGAGATAAAAAAGACAAATTAAAAGGAACTAAGGAATTAAAAGTGTAGATGCTAATATGGCATTGAATCTCAGAGGAGTAGCCAAGATTAAAATCAGGATAGCAAAATGTTAAAAGAAGAGAAAATTATAAAGCTACAGTTCAAAAGTGAATGTCAGCCCTAGCTGGTTTGGCCAGTGGATAGAGCATCAGCCTGCGGACTGAAGGGTCCTGTGTTCGATTCTGGTCAAGGGCACATGCCTGGGTTGTGGGTTCGATCCCCAGTATGGGGCATGCAGGACACAGCTGATCAATGATTCTCATTACTGATGTTTCTATCTCTCCCTCTCCCTTCCTCACTGAAATATATATATATATATATTTTTTTTCTTTTTTTAAGTGAATGCTAGGTAGGCGGAAGAACAGAAACAAATAAACAAAAATCAATTAACTAGCCTTCCCAGAAAGTACAGAAAGCCTCCACTGGATTCAGTTCCACAGCTTTTGGCCGCCCCTGCAGAGGCCCCCCCAGAAGAGAGCAGAGGGCTGGCCAACCTAACAAAGCTGCCTTCTTTAGGAAAACCTGCCCACTGCCCTCTCCCTAATTCTTCCGTTGCCCAGTCACTTGATTCCTGCTTCCCCGTGCTTGAACGCATATGCCAAAATACAGAAATTAAAAAAAAGAAAATGTTTTTTTAAATATATTTTTATTGATTTCAGAGAGGAGGGGAGGAGGAGAGAGAGAGAGAAGCACCAATGATGAGAGAGAATCATTGATCAGCTGCCTCCTGCATACCCCACACTGGGGATCGAGCCCGCAACCTGGGCATGTGCCCTGACCGGGAATCGAACTGTGACCTCCTGGTTCATAGGTCCGATGCTCCACCACTGAGCCACACCGGCCGGGCAATATTCTTTTTTGATTGTGGTCCACGCCCTTCCGGAGGAGGAGAACTGCTTTTGTCTTGCTCCCTGTTTTGTGCCGGGTGAGTCTGTGCTGTGTCTCACGTGTCCGTCTCTCTGTTTTTCCCCACAGTGAGGCCACAGAGAACTCCTTGGAGAGCAGCCTACGGCGGCTAAAATGCCACTTCACCTGGAACTTGTTAGAGAGAGAAAATTCCCTGGATGATTTCGAGGACAGAGTGTGTCACCAGACCGAGCTGCAGAACGGCGAGTTCAAAGCTACAGCGTACAACTTGTTGGCCTACATAAAACACCACAGAGGCCGAGGCGAGGAGGCGCTGCAGTGCTTGCGGCAAGCTGAAGACTTAATCCAGCAGCAGCACCCTGACCAAGCAGAAATCCGAAGCCTGGTCACCTGGGGCAACTACGCCTGGGTCTACTATGGCCTGGGCAGACTCTCCGAAGCTCAAGTCTACGTGGACAAGGTCAGAGAGGTGTGCAAGAAGTTTTCCAGCCCCTACAGAATGGAGAGTCCCGAGCTGGACTGCGAAGAAGGGTGGTCACGGCTGAAGTGTGGAAGAAAGCACGCCGAAAGGGCGAAGGCGTGTTTTGAGAAGTGTCTGGAAAAGTGCCCGAAGCACCCAGAGTCCGCCTCGGGACTGGCGATTTGCAGCTACCGTCTGTGTGAGTGGGCAGCGCCCAAGAGTCCCATTGATGCGCTCAGGCAAGCCATTCGGCTCAATCCTGACAACCAGTATATTAAAGTCCTCCTGGCCCTGAAGCTGCAGAAGATGAAGGAGGAAGGTGAAGCAGAGAGGTTAGTTGAGGAAGCTGTGGAGAAAGCGCCCTGTGCCATAGATGTGCTTCGTGGGGCAGCAATGCTGTATCGGAAAAAAAATGACGTGGACAAAGCTATCGAACTGCTTACAAGGGCTGTAGAATGCTCGCCAAACAACGCCTACCTGCATTGCCATCTTGGGGTGTGCTATAGGGCAAAAGTCCTCGAGTATGACAAGAGAGGCCAGAGTGGAAGGTATGGGGAGAGAGAGGACTACCAGGAACTGATCAGACACGCCGTGGGTCATTTGAAGAGAGCTGATGAGCTCAACGGAAATCTCGCCAATGTCGGCTCCTTTCTTGCCTGCCTCCACCTTCAGGCGGGTCAGTACAAAGAAGCAGAATATTACTTCCAGAGAGAATTCAGCAAAGAGCTCACGGCTGTAGACCGGCAAGTGCTCCATCTTCGATACGGCAACTTTCAGTGGTTTCAAATGAAGTGTGAAAGCAAGGCCATCCACCACTTTATGGAGGGTGTGAAAATAAACCAGGACCCAAAGGCGACAGGAAAGATGGAAAACAAACTGCGAGGTATTGCCAAAACCAGGCTTTCCAGAAATAGAGACGATCCCGAGGCTTTGCGTATCTTGGCATGTCTTCAGGAGCTGAATGGGAAAAGGCAGGCAGCAGGTGAAAACTCTGAGAGGGGTATGAACTCCGGGCGCCTCAGCCCTTCAGCATCTTTAGCGGAGGAATGAGGAATCAGGATGTGGTGCCATAGGGCTACTCCTGGGAGGGAGGCAAAACCCCTCCTCGCACTTGGTATCAAAATATTTAACTACGAGTATGGCATAGGCATGGACTAAGAGAGTGTCCACAGTACTGGATTGGGTTGAGTTGCTCAGGGAGTTCCAGAAGAGGGATTAAAGGTGGTGGTGTGGGGGCAGGAGGGGGGGGGAGGGGGAGGGGCGTACGGTCCTGTGGCTTGGTAAAGGGGCCATTTCCCAATTGACATCGGTAACACTGGTCCATTTTTGCAATGCTTTTCCATCACTGGTGTCATTTGAGATCCGCTACAGGAATGTTCTAGGTTCATCCAAAGTCTGGGGGTCCAAAGCTTAGATAGGGCTGGGTGTCTCTCTCTCTCTCTCTCTCTCTCTCTCTCTCTCTCTCTCTCTCTCTCTCTCTCGCCGCCTTTCTCCACTGCCCTAGGTTATCCTTAATCTAGATTGCCCTACATGACAGCAGTTCAGTCGTCCTGTAAGCTGAGGTGGGATCATAGTTTGAAAACTAGGGAGCAGAGAATAAGTCAAATCCAGAAGGGACATATCTCCGAGACGTAATGAGGTCAGTCAATCACACTACGGCAGTTCAAGAGGCTCTTGGGGGAGATTTTGCCTTCACTCTGCTCTCCCTGTAATCGAAATACATACAACATGTGAAGAATTTTTTTAAAAAAGGATTCTGGCCCTGGTCAGTGTGGTATCGTCCCATGCACTGAAAGTTGCCAGTTTGATTTCCCATCAGGACACTTGCCCAGGTTTCCGGCTTGATCCCTGGGGGGGGGGGGGGGAGGGGGGGCGGGGCCTGCAAGAGGCAGCCAATTGATGTTACACTCTCACGTCCATGTTTCGCCCTCTCTCCCCCTCTCCAAATAAATAAATAAACTACTCTTTTAAAAAAGGATTCTGTACAGTATGCTAGAAACCAAAATAATACCTTTCTTTAAAAATAAATGTCTCACCCGTAGGGGTAGGAACAGGGTAGGCAAAAGAGAGTAAGAGAGAGGAATGCTGGTTTATCATTGTAGATTGTAATCGTATGCAGAAAATTTCATTTCCTTAGCCACTATTAGGAAAATTTATTTGCTTTGTTGTTGTTTTTTTAAATGCTTTGATGACTCCCAGGTTCAAAATGATAGGAAAGCAGCAGAACAGGGAATTATTTGGTGGCTAAGGAGCTAGTGAAAAATCTTGGGAAATTACATCAGTAAAGGAAGGTTTTCCCACCATTAGAAATGTAAATTTGGTGATATAAAAGTTCTCTTAACCCTGAAAAATTTTTATGAAAACACCCAAATTAATTGTATGTTTCGAGCAATTGAAATTTTCTAAGTAGATACTGAATAGCCTGCAATGTCAAGTTTTGTGTGACACAGCATGAGACCATCAGTTATTCTCTGGGTTACAAAATGTTTGTCTGTTGGAATTCCTTCAAATTTAAAAGATGGTTATCTGGGGCTGGGGGGCGAGGGGGATAGAAGAGATGCTGTTTAAGGGTACAAGCTTGCAACTAGTAGATAAAGAAGTTCTGGAAATCTAATGCACAGTACAGTGATATAGACAATAATATTGTGTTATAATCAACCTTGTTAAGACACTAGATCTTAATTATTCCCACCACAAAATATGTCAAACAATTGCAATCATATTACATATAAAAATGTATCACATGCTGTACACCTTAAACGGACACAATGTTATATGTCAAATATGTTTCAATAAAATTAAGTCTATACTAACATGTTTATCCAGCAATTAAAACATTATATGTAAATCAAGGTTCTTTTTCTATTAAAATTTCCAACTACTGTAACAATGGCTTTTGTGTTATTTTCTGTATCAGAAATAATGTTGTGTGCCCTGAGACCATCCGTATGCACAGTATGGATTCCTGAAAAAAAGTCATAGATTTAATTAATACATAATGTATATGTGGATGGGACATAAAGGGGTGTTCTGGTTTTTCTGGAAGTTTAATGTAGCTTATCGCTTCCAGATTCGGCTACAGATAAATGAAGTGTCACACTGTGTAGGGAGCCGTTATAGGGTTAAGCCTGGGACTGACCTGCTGGCTAAGCCGCAAACAAGTCCCAGCTTAGAGGGCACAGCCCTCTTAGCATAATTAAGCTTGATCTTGTGACTGCTCCCTAGATCTTTCCTGGGTAGCTAATGGGCTGTGGGAGGTGCAGCAAATACTGCCAAAACAAGTGAAACTTATAAGAACATTATAAATTACCTTGTTTACTTCTGACTATAAAATAAAGCATCAGCTTGCAGTCTGGATCTGTTCTGTGGCCTCAGCCAGGCACAGAAGATCCACCTAGACACAGCCTATTCTCTTTGTCTTTTCTTCATTCTTCGCCAGCCCTCCCTCGGGCTCGCCGAACCCTTGGCTGTGCTGGTGGGGCACAACGCTGGGTGTGAACTAGCTCCAATAACCTAGGCTGGTCTCACATCACAGCCACTGAAAAGAAAATTTTTCCCCTACAGCGTTCTTAAAAGAGTCCAGGACTTCAGCTTACACCCTGACACCCACCACCATGCACCCTCGTGCACACAAACACCAGCCCCCACACTGACAGAGGCGGGGGTGGGGGCTGCTGCCTTGCTCTCTGTTAAATCTTGTTAACATCTGCTTCTATCCACATTCTCTCTCCTTGTCTGACTCCATCATGAGAAATGAGGAGGTGCCCCTGATGCTGTGTTATGCCCCACCCTGGAGGCAGTCTCAAAGGCATAAGTAAAGAAGAGTTTTTCTTGATAAGTAAAGAATACAAAGAAACACGAAGCCCTGAGTCCTATTTTTCAAGAAGCCTCTCTGGCGGAAAACATGATTCATAGCAGCTGCCAAGGTAAACTCCTTCCATTGGACGGAATTGGACAGGTGTATGTCCCAAGGGAAGGTTTAGCTCACTGCCTGAGTAACTGATTACTGGATCTGGTGCCTGGGGAAGGAACCAGCATGTTCTGTTGACCTTGAGTGACAATCATTGGCACCTCCAGTGTGCTAAAGAAGGTACACCAGGTGTATGCGTGTGTGTTGCTCAAGGAAGGCCTACCACCAGGAACAGAACCCTAAAAGGAATGAGGTGGAAAGGGTAGGCGAGAGATAAATGACATATTACACTTAATATTTACTTGAGGTCTTAAAACTAACAGAGACATTTGGAAAACAATAAAGAACATTTTGTATATAACTATGTTTCCTGAAATGTCATTATCCAGGGAACAAATGGAGCCACGTTAGTTGGAATGACTTGTAATTCCCTGGCTCTTCACCACATCTCCCGGTACAGGACATGCCACTCTCCTCACATGCTCACCCTGGTAAATAACATGCCCCCAAGAGGTGTCACCTCAGTGTTGATGAACAAGTCGGTCAGAATCAGCTATTGGCATGCTTCCAGCACCCACAGCCCTCAATGTCTTCTCGAAAAAAAGGCTTCAACACATCTCATCCTTCCCTGTATTTGATTGCCACCCGGGAGCACCGATATCCCTGCCAAAGATGTTCTCAAGTGCATCACACCCTCGAAGGAATGAGGAGAACCTCTCTCATCCTTGTCTGGGTTCCAAGTCGCACTAAATTGTTTCTCAGCCACAGAGTCCTCAGTGAAAGGGTCGTACTTTTCCCGCAGAGCTCAGACACAGCCCGTGGAGGCAGCAGACCTGAGTCATGCTCCACACTCACCTTCCTTCCCACCTCATGTCAATTTGGTAGGGGGACGTATAATCTGATAGATAGAGCACCTGAGTTAATTTGAAAAATAATCATATTATTTTGAAATTCTAAAATACATATATGTATGGCAGCAGAGGGTTAAGTTTCTTTTATGGGAACAGAGGGTTACGTGTTTTGTTTTTTTTCTACGTTTCACTTCTCAGGCCAGTGCGCCTGCGTACTCACTCTCATCCCGAACAAAGTGATGGAGGAGGTGATTCAGCTGCAGACCATGTACACCGTACCCAGCAAGCAAGCACAACTGTTAAGCATGGTCAGGCCGACCCCACCAGGAGCCAAGCCATCATCTCATCGCCTGACAACCAAGAACAAGGGTTGACGCCTGCTGACCTTCAGGACTGCATGTCACCGCATTCTGTTCCCAGCCTCAGTCCAGTCCATTTTTCCTATATAATCCTGTCCCCTGCACCTTGCTGTAAGACAGTTTGGGACTGCTTATAAGCCCCTTGTCTTCTTGGTTGGCTGGCCTTCTCAATAAACGCCTTATCTGATTCAACCCTGCCTTCGTTATTGGACATTGCGACAGGCAGCCAGAGCCCACCCGGGGGGCTTCCGGTAACAAACTGGTTTGCACAGTCTGTGTCTGGAAGTGAGACAGCATTAGAGTCCTGAAGATAAACACAAACAAGACTATGTTAGGATCCCTGCCATCTGCACAATCAACCTTGGATTTCAACCTGAGAAATGTGGGTTCCAACTGGAGACCATAAGCTCCTGTCTCCTCCCTCCCTGCCTCTACCATTTCCCCATCATTTACTTTGGGGAAAAGGCAATAAGTTTGTGATAGGCAGTTAGACAGACAGGAGCAGAGCAAGGACGATGGGCCAGGTACAGAAGGTCACCAGGGTGGAAAGCCCTGGGTGCTTAGCAAAGGACAATCGTAGGGTGGGACTTTATCCCCAGGGTGACCTTTCCTCCCTTAGTATATCGCTGGTCCTGTGATTTGAACACCCTGACCTTTCCTCACCTAGGCCTCAGTCATATTTCAGCTCCAGGCCCAGATAAGCAACAAAACCAGTCACAGCTGACCTCAGGACCAGCTGCATTGAATAATGACCCCCTGCCCTGGTGCCAGCCAACTAATCAGTGGAGAGAGACCACACCCCTGAAAGGACACACCTGGAAAGCTGCTAAATATTCAATTAAGATCTTTCCCTGGGAGAGGAACCAAGATGGTGGCATAGGTGAACACCTAAACTGCTGCCTCGCACAATAATTTCAAAACTACAGCTAAAAGACAGAACGGACATCATCCAGAACCACAGGAAAGCTGGCTGAGTGGAAATTCTACAACTAGAAGGAAAGAGAGGGGCACACAGAGACTCAGAGGAGCTGCAAAAGGCTGAGGTATGGAGACACACACGCGGAGAGGATGGGCAGCTGAGTGCCTGGCTAGCTTTCTCTAGCGGGAGAGAGACAGAAGCTCCCAACTGCACTGAACCCCCGTTCCGACTGCACTGAACCCCAGTTCTGGGCAAGACCCTGGGGTCCCAAACTCATACAGGGGGAGGTTGCACTGTTGGGAAAAGAGAGGAGTGCACGGAAACTCAGGGGATCCGCGAAAGGCAGAGGTCTGAAGGCGAGCGCACAAGTGTGCGCAGAGAGGACTGACTGCTGAGTGTGCCGCTGGCTTTCTCTAGCAGGAGGAAGATGGAAGCTCCTGACTGCACTGAACTCCAGTTCTGGGCGAGAATCTGGGAATCCAGATTCATTGGGGGAGAAACTGGACTGTCTGGCAGTGGGCGAAACTCGAGGGTGGCTTTCTCTCAGAGGTGCTTGCAGCAATTACCGAAGGACACTGAGACCCAGGGGCCTCATAGGGCAGGGCTGACGGGAAGCCAAGGCTGTCTGCTCAGCCCTGAGACTCCACCCCATCCAAGCTGAGCACAGAGGCTTTTGCAATTTTGCAAGTCTTGTCTCATAAGGCTGTCTCCAGCACAGAAGTTCTCCCGGCGTAGACACAGCTGATCCTCACAGCCAACTGGCCTGGAGGTCAGTTCCTCCCAGTGATACCAACAACAATCAAGGCTTAACTACAACAAGGCTGTACACACAGTCCACAAAGGGGTGCACCAAGAGTGTCCACCTCAGGTAACTGGGGAGGCTGAGCCACTGGGCCATATAGGACACATAGCACACAAAGCTACTCTACCAACTCAGGGAAGCAGCGAAAATGTGGAGACAAAGAAACAGATCACAAATGAAAGAAATGGAGGAAATCAAACGACTGGATATAGAGTTCAAAACCACAGTTATAAGGTTTTTCAAGAATTTCCTAGAAACTGCCGATAAATTTAGCGAGACCCTCGAGGATATGAAAAAGGACCAACTAGAAATTAAACATACACTGACTGAAATAAATAATATTATACAGAGACCTAACAGCAGATTAGAGGAACACAAGAATCCAGTCAAAGATTTGAAATACAAAGAAGCAAAAAACACTCAACCGGAAAAGCAAAAAGAAAAAAGAACCCCAAAATTTGAAGATAGTGTAAGGAGCCTCTGGGACAACTTCAAGTGTACCAACATCAGAATTATGGGGGTGCCAGAAGAAGAGAGAGAGCAAGATACTGAAAACCTATTGGAAGAAATAATGACAGAAAACTTCCCCCACCTGGTGAAAGAAATAGACTTACAAGTCCAGGAAGCACAGAGAACCCCAAACAAAAGGAATCCAAAGAGGACCACACCAAGATACATCATAATTAAAATGCCAAGAGCAAAAGACAAAGAGAGAATATTAAAAGCAGCAAGAGAAAAACAGTTAATTACCTACAAGGGCGCACCCATACGATTGTCAGCTGATTTCTCAACAGAAACTATGCAGGCCAGATGGGAGTGGCAAGAAATATTCGAAGTGATGAATAGCAAGAACCTACAACCAAGATTACTCTACCCAGCAAAGCTATCATTCAAAATTGAAGGTCAGATAAAGAGCTTCACAGATAAGAAAAAGCTAAAGGAGTTCATCAACACGAAACCAATATTATATGAAATGCTGAAAGGCACTCTTTAAGAAGAGGAAGATGAAGAAAAAGATAAAGATAAAAATTATGAACAACAAATACATGTCTATCAACAAGTGAATCTAAAAATCAAGTAATTGAAAAATCTGATAAATAGAATAAACTGGTGAATATAATAGAATCAGGGGCATAGAAAGGGAATGGATTGACAATTCTCGGGGGGAAAGGGGTGTGGGGGTGCGGGAAGAGACTGGACAAAGGTCGTACACCTATGGATGAGGACAGTGTGGGGGGGTAAGGGCAGAGTGTGGGGTGGGAACCGGGTGGAGGGAAGCTATGGGGGGAAAAAGAGGAACAATTGTAATAATCTGAACAATAAAGGTTTATTAAATTAAAAAAAAAAAAAAAGATCTTTCCCTGGGACCTCCCCTAAAATCTCCACCCTTAAAACCCTTAGGAAGGAGGACTCAGTGCGCTCTCCCTCCTGGGAGCATGCCAGGAGGCTCTGCCTTGCCTTTTCCCTCTCCCCAAGTCCCCCTCTTCCTAGGCACGTTACCATTGCCTTCCTCACTCCCAAGCTGCTAGGGCCCTTCCTTTGCCTCCATAACTCATTTCCTCAGCACACCTCTTCTAGGAATTACTTCTATCTCTGTAATTTCTAAATAAATGTTCTCTTATAGTTGGAGTCTTGGCTCTGAATTCTGCCCTAGCCAGAACTCAGGTACAGAGGTTGCTGATTCTAGGTCCAGTCTGACCCCACGGGTCTAACACCCAGTGCTGTTCCTGCTGCCTACAACAACTTGGTTAGATGACTTAAAAATGTTCCTTATGATTGACAGTGCTACTGTGTTATTGCTGGTAATCTACACCTTACTGGGAGGCTGCAAGGGGCTGGGGGGTGGGGATCATTAATGACTAAAATCCTTAATGTAAAATGGTGCAGCAACTTTTGGAAAACAGTTTGGCACTTCCTCAAACTGTTAAACAATGCATCACCGTACAACCCAGCAATTCCATCCCTAGGTATGTACCCAAGAGAAATGGAAACATATATTCACATAAACCTGTACCTGAATGCTCATAGTAGCATTATTTATAATAGCCAAGAAGTAGATTCATCAACTGAGGAACTGCTAGATTAAAAATGTATATCCTGCCGAAACCGGTTTGGCTCAGTGGATAGAGCGTCGGCCTGCGGACTGAAGGGTCCCGGGTTCGATTCCAGTCAAGGGCATGTACCTTGGTTGCGGGCACATCCCCAGTGGGAGGTGTGCAGGAGGCAGCTGATCGATGTTTCTCTCTCATCGATGTTTCTAGCTCTCTATCCTTCTCCCTTCCTGATTCAGTGTCAGAACTAAAGAATTCCTCTTTACGGGGTTTTGTTGTTTTCCTTTGAAGGACCGAAGACCTTCTTCTTGTCATTTTCTTTTCAGCAGACATTATTAAAGACTAGAGGCCCAGTGCACGAAATTCGTGCATGGGGGGGGGAGGGGGTTGTCCCTCAGCCCAGCCTGCACCCTCTTCAATCTGGGATCCCTCAAGGGATGTCCGACTGCCCGTTTAGGCCCGAACCTGGTGGGATCGGGCCTAAACGGGCAGTCGGACATCCCTCTCACAATCCAGGACTGTTGGCTCCCAACTGCTCGCCTGCCTGCCTTCCTGATTGCCCCTAACTGCTTCTACCTGCCAGCCTGATCACCCCCTAAACACTCCCCTGCCAGCCTGATTGATGCCTAACTACTCCCCTGCCAGCCTGTTTGCCCCTAACTGCCTTCCCCTGCCAGCCTGTTTGCCCCTAACTGCCCTCCCCTGCAGGCCTGGTCCCCCCCCAACTGCTCTCCCCTGCAGGTCTGGGTCCCCCCCCCAACTGCCCTCCCCTGCTGGCCTGATCACCCACAACTGCCCTCCCTTGCAGGCCTGGTTCCTCCCAACTGCCCTCCCCTGCTGGCCATCTTGTGGCGGCCATCTTGTGTTTACATGGGGGCAGCCATCTTTGACCACATGGGGGCAGCCATCTTGTGTGTTGGAGTGATGGTCAGTTTGCATATTATTCTTTTATTAGATAGGATAGAGGCCTGGTGCACGGGGCGGGGGGGGGGGGGGCAGCTGGTTTGCCCTGAAGGGTGTCCCGGATCAGGGTGGGGGTTCCCTTGGGGCATAGGGCGGCCTGGGCGAGGGGCCTGTGGTGGTTTGCAGGCTGGCCACGACCCCCGGTGACCCAAGCGGAGGCCCTGGTATCTGGGGTTTATTTATCTTCTACAATTGAAACTTTGTAGCGTGGAGTGGAGCTAAGCCTTCTGCTTGCTCTGTGGCGGCAGCCATTTTTTGGGGATTTATGTGTCTTCTATAATTGAAACTTTGTAGCCTTAAGCGGAGGCCTGGGCCGGCCGGCCAGGGTGTGTGGAAAGCTTGGCTTCCTCCATCGCCACGGGCAACCCTAGCCTCCTGCTCTTTCCAGCTCTGTGGCTGCTGCCATTTCTGTTTGGATTAATGTATCTTCTATCATTGAAACTTTGTAGCCTTGAGTGGAGGCCTAGGCCAGCAAGGGCAGGCGGAAAGCTTGGCTTCCTCCATTGCTGGGGAAACCCAAGCCTCCCTCCTGCTCTCTGTGGCTGTAGCCATCTTGGTTGGGTTTGGTTTATTTGCATATTTGCTCCTGATTGACTGGTGGGCATGGCTTGTGGGTGTAGCGGAGTGATGGTTAATTTGCATATTACTCTTTTATTAGATAGGATGGAATTGGTAGTCCAATCCCAACTCACGGTGAGAGGAATTTCACCCTGAAAGTTTGATCACTTCAAGGTGGGAATTCTTACAGATGGGCATTTATTTTTTCCATTTCTTATATGAAAACAAACCAAAGGCTTAGAGTTGATTTTTATTGCTGTGATGAGAGCTGAAAATCATTTCTCTTCAAAACATAATGGCCTAACCTCTTGTCTAATACTGATCTAATTTCTAGTGGTAGAAAGCAGAGACATGGTTGCCAGGACGTGGAGGCGGGCGGGGCTGGAATCCACCAGGAAGGCACACGGGAAACTGAAGACCATGCAGATAGTCTACAAGGAGTTAACTGCTGGTGGTTACTTGGGTATATACATTTGGAAAAACACATTGAACTGTCCACTTAAAATGGGTGCATTTTATTGTAGGTAAACTAACTTTAGCACACGATTTCAAAAAGTGCATACAGACCAGTTGGAGCTCTGCCATCACACAGAACCTCAGAAGAGAGAGGACAGAGAAAAAGAAGCCTTTCCCATCAGCTTTGGGAGGGATTGGTTCTCTGGGGAGGAAGGATCCAAGTGACCACTCAGGCAGTGAGGAAAGGAAGGCCCAAGGGCTCCCAAATCCTCTGCAGCAGAGGAGTAAGAGGAATTCACTGCCAAGTGCCTCAGGTCACCTTTTTCTATAGAATGGGCTCCTGGCCACGAGTAATATTAATTGTACCTGCATGAGTAAGGTTGACCAGAAAACCTGGCGCTGCCCAGAGCCTCGGTCTGTCTAAGAGGCTTTGCAGCGACCTGTGCTTGGGGGTGTGCAGAGCACTGACCTGAGGAAGTCTGAGAGGGGCATGCTGCAGTATGCTGGACTAAAGCCCACACCAACGGGACCTGTTCCCACAGGCTGTGTGCTCCGCCCCTGCAGTGCTAGACATTGTCAAAGGGAGAGCCACAGGGGGAAACGCCCAGCACCTGTTAGCTGGTTCATGGATGCCCTCCCCTGTCCCATCCACTGAGAAACTCCCTCAAAATCCACTTAAAATTGTAGCACTAATTTACCAGTAATCACAGGTGTACCAGTTTCTACGAGATCAGTAGTAGGTAGTGTCCTGTTAAGTGCTTTATATGCATTATCTCCTATCATCTTTCCCATAGCTCTAGGCAGGAAGAACTGTTATTTTTTTATTAGCCTCATTTCCTAGGTGAGTAAGATGGGGTTCAGAGGGCAAATTACTCACCCAAGAGTTTACATACAGTTAGGTCATTACCCAGGTGCCAAAATCCAGTGCCAAGCATTTCTCAGCTCTGTGCACAAAGGCCAACAGGGTGAAATGTCTTAATGCTTTGTTATGCTCACATTACAGAGAAGGGGTAGGGACTGGGAGGACTAGGCCCTCAGGGTTCCTCTTTGGAGGGTGAGGACCACTCTTTGATGGCGACTCACTCCTTAGGGCCACACCTTAGATGAAGGTAAGAATGGATCTCCCCATGGCATAGTTTTCTATAATCTGGATGGAAGGAAAAAGTCAATTCATTCTAAGCCATTTGAAAAGTAAAGAAATGAGGCTCAAGAAATATCCCAGAGCTGATCAAAGAGATAGCCTAAATCCAGGTGTCCCGTGTTTATTTTCCTCTATTCTAGATTGTCTGATTCACTACATTATCTCCTGCAAGTAAGTAGGAAACTGCTTTCCCAAACACCTCTAGGATAGTGTTTCTCCATATGTGGTACAGGGACTCCTGCAACAGAACAGAAAGAGTCCAATAGCACGGCGCTCGCAGAGCCAAACTCTGGACGCCGAGAACGGCAGGGGAGAAATACTGGCTATTTTATGATGAATGGTGAACAGGAGAACAGGAAGCTTTTGAGCAAAAGCCCTAACTCCCCGATGGTGTGTAGGTTACAGGTTATACAGGGCAAAATCACAAGACACTACGGGTTAGGGAGCTCCTTGGTCGGAGGTGAGGTAAGGGTAATGAGTCATTTCTTCAGGTCTTGAGGACAGCTCTGAGATTCTTGCTGGCATCCCTCTGTCTGGTCTCCTGGGAAAGTAGCCAGAGGGCCATTCCATCTTAGGGTTCAGGAGCTGAAACATAACTAAGGTCAAGATGCCAGAGGTCCCCACACTGTGATCATTAGTCAGATTTGGGCTCCTGTCTTCTGCTACGTCGGGGGATTACCTGGGGGACAGGCTCATTTCTGAGGGGTGTATCTATAAAGAGAGAGATGATTTCTAGAATTAGGATTTAAAGTTTAATCAAAGTCATAAGGACCCTGGGTTTCACTCCTGCAACAGTAAATCCAGGGAGCGTGTAAAAATGCAGATTCCCGAGCCCCAGCCCACCCCCAGGTTGGATCAGGTTCCTGGGAGGAGGGCATGGAACCTGCAAGCCATCTCTAGTGTCTTTTCCAATCGCTCAAACACAGTTTCAGAACCTGAGTAGAACAATATTCCCCGGCGAGAGTGAGCTCAGCGCTCAGACCTTAGTTTCATTTCTCCTCACCAGGAATCCTGAGGGCATCGCATCAGTTTCAGTTTCCATTTCCTCTCCATAAAAGCACAGACCTCAGGGCCAGAGCCGGTGCTGGGAAACCTCATCAGCTGTTGCTTGCGATCCACAAGCAGAACATCACATCAGCCTGGACCCCAGCTTCTCAGAATTCCAGGGACATCGCCATCATGAGGTAAGGATGCCTGGCTTCTCTGCTAGCAAGTGGAGCGTTTCTCACCAATCTAGTTCTGGCGTGCAACTCCCAGAATCCTCCTGATTCGGTGTGTGCTTACAGATTAAAGATGCGTTGCTCTTAGCTTGATCATGAACCTCTCTGACCAATTCATGCCTTTTTATTTCTGTGGCTCTGTCTGTTTACTGAGTCAGGCAGTCTAAGGACACAGTGGGGTGCTGGCAGGAGCGCTAGCGGCTAGCAACAGGGCAAGGACTTGAGAGAGCCCCGAGGCATAACCAGCTCCGCGCCTTCCAGGCAAAATCTGGGCAATGGGGAGGGACAACGGAGGTCCTTCCTGGTCCCTCTTTTGTGTTTTAGATTTTGTCAGACTAAACCAGCCGTTTGTGAGCTCCGTGGTGGTGAATTTTATTTATTTAAATATATTTTATTGATTTTTTTTTACAGAGAGGAAGAGAGGGGGATAGAGAGTTAGAAACACCCATGAGAGAGAAACATCGATCAGCTGCCTCCTGCACACCCCTTACTGGGGATGTGCCCGCAACCAAGGTACATGCCCTTGACCGGAATGGAACCTGGAACCCTTCAGTCCGCAGGCCAACGCTCTATCCACTGAGCCAAACCCCTCAGGGCGGTGGTGGTGATTTTTAAAGTATGCTTGCTTCTCAGCAAATGTGCTAATGACCTACTCAGCACTGCACAACTACAATCTAGAGTGAGGTCGCTTCTATCTTACAATTGGCTCTTTCAGAATTGAGGAATGTGTTTCCTTAGAAACCTGCCAGACCTCCCCTGTGAGCAGGGAGAGAGTATTGCCGTTTCAAGCTGTGTTGCAGCTGGCGAGTGTAATAAAGCAGAGTGCTCTATTAGAATGCAAATCCCTGGACCCTGCATTCTGAATTCCTAATCAGACTTAAAGCCTGGGGAGGAGGGACAGAATACATATTTCTTTTTTAAAAAAAAAACATATTTTATTGATATTTCACAGAGAGGAAGGGAGAGGGATAGAGAGTTAGAAACATCGATGAGAGAGAAACATCGATCAGCTGCCTCCTGCACACCTCCCACTGGGGATGTGCCCGCAACCAAGGTACATGCCCTTGACCGGCATCGAACCCGGGACCTTTCAGTCCGCAGGCCGACGCTCTATCCACTGAGCCAAACCAGTTTCGGCCAGAATACATATTTCAAGAGGACCACAGGTACTTCCCAGACACTCTCAATGCTCCCTGCCGAGTAGGTGTGTAAATGGATTGGAGGAAGCCCAAAGCGGGTGGCCAGTGGGGGTGTGGGAAGGGTGTTGCTATAAAGCAAGGCTTGCCTGTTTAAGGGCTCTTTTAGGGCTGAGAAACTGGTGATTGGAAATCACTTCCAAAAAGTAATTGGGCCCTTGCT
Source organism: Plecotus auritus (assembly GCF_963455305.1). NCBI lineage: Eukaryota > Metazoa > Chordata > Mammalia > Chiroptera > Vespertilionidae > Plecotus > Plecotus auritus. Next base: position 27,981,096 of record NC_137783.1, on the reverse strand, counting down.
ACTCACTGTGTGGTCTGAATCCAACACCCCCTGAGAGGTGGTTATAAAGGCAGCACCCTGGACCTGCTGAACTCAGAAGTGCATTTCAACCAGGTCCTCAGGTGATGTGGTCCATGTGCATGTGAAAGTGTGAGAAGCCCTGCTCTGGAGAGTTCGCTGGCTCACTTTTTGAAGAGATGGGCTCCTTGGGTTGTGCCTATTCTGACCAAATAACTGGCCATGAGTTCTGCCTGTCCCTTCACAGAATCAGTCCCTGTACAAACTGCCGGAGGTTTCTCTGGAAACTCTTGCCATTTAAACAGGGCCTCTTTCGGGAAATTTCAAGAGTCTAGTCTAGTAATGGCTTTCACCAGGCCGTGGAAGGAGATGAGGCGTCTTCGCTGGGGTCTGTGGGCCGCTCCAGCAGGCTGGCTGTCACCATCCAGATAGGGGAGCAGGAGAAGGAGAAAAGACTGACTGTAAATGGGTTGATTCTGGGTGTTTCCTAAGGAGTTGCAGTGCTGCTTTTATCTGCTTTGGTCAGCAAAACCTCAAGGCTGCCATTGGAGGCCATGAGAAATCTCTTCTTGGACCAGAGGGACTCCCCCTCCCCAATGTTTTCTACTAGATACATAGTCTCCGGGGAGGAAGGGCGCATTCAACTCCCCATGTTTCACCTGAATGGAGACATTCTTTTTGTCAGGTTACTGCAGCCATCATTCCACCTGCTTGCTTGTCCTCCCTTCAAATGTCTGATTTAATTATTGTTCAGTAACTTACTGAATTTTATACATGAGTATTTAGAGCAACTTTCAAACACACATGATAGAAATTAATAAGTGAGGAAAGCTTGGCAAATGGAGCATTGGTTTTTAGAAAGGCAATAGTATTTTAATTAAATCAGAATTATCTTCAAATGTTTTATTTGCATCTACTCAGTTAAATATGTTAATTGTATCCTAAGTGTGAATTACATAGGAACATGTAAACATGTCAGTTAACAAATATATAATGAAAATTTGAAGGTTGAAAAAAGCAGAGTATTTCATGTACTTATATTCATTCTCTCTGGGATCTGGGCTGTCGGGGAGACGGCTTCAATCAGACTAGAAACCCAGCTTTCATGGGACCTGTGTGACTGTAGGGAAGTGGTGGAGAAGAAGGGAAAAGACTAAATCACACAGCATGGTGGCAAACATTCCCCGGGTTTTCATTCTTTTCATGGCTCCTTCTAACCTGACTGTGAGCTCCTAGGGGCAGAGACAGCCAAGATAACCTTTATTTTTCTTAGTACTCCCCGAAGCTCACAAAGTGACACAAAAGGTAGCCCTGCAGAAAGTCATTCATTGGGTGGCTAAATAAAACTCACTCCTCAGAGTGTGTGAGGACTGAGCCCTGACTTAGTGACTGAGCAGCACAAGAGAGATCCCACTTCCTCTCACCATAGGTTTCGCGTCTCATCCACCTTACCCCACCTCCTGCATGTGTTTTCACGTAGTGGAAGGGATATGCTTTGCGGGTTTTTACACAGACCATAGCTACAGAAAGGTGAGTCCAGGAAGCAAGAGGAAAGTACCTGCTCTTCTGTCTGGGAATACTTAGGGGTGTGTAGAGTCAGAGTTCTCCAGAAAAACAGAACCCATAAGAGACACATAGATATGCTGTAGGTTGATGTCAAGCCCAACCCACAAAAGCTGGGAAGAGGAAGCAAGTATTTGCTAAAGGTTGCTCCAGGCTCTTCCATGTTTTGCTGGCCAAGAAGTAAAGTATTTTGAGCACCACAATAGAGGACATTCAGTCAGCCAGAACCAGACTTCACTGAAGGCTTGTCTTTCTTTGGCTTGCACTTGAAGGTGAATGGAGGACAGAGAACTCTTGGCTGTTGTACCATCAGCTCTGCCTTGCACTGTGGTCATCAACTTTCCTTAGATCAAAAGCAGGCAGGTACAAGTAATGGGCTTGCAGCGTTTGACCTCAAGTTATTTCTAAGTTATTTTGTACATTTTCAGCTGAGAAACCAAACTGGATCTTCATCTTTATGCCCATTTCTTGCAAGGGAAGAGGCTTTATACAATTGGATGTTTTGCTTTTCCTCTTTGAGAATTTTAACCCTCTTTTGTATTACTGCTACCTAATTTGTAAACATTCGTTTTTTTTACCTGCCTTTTAAAGTACGGCTCTTATTTTTTTTTTTTAAATAAAGATTCTCATCTATGCTGGTATACATACATACATATATATGTGTATACAGAGTGGGGCAAAAGTAGGTTGACAGTGAGTATGCGAAACATGGTTTATTCTTACATTATTATTTATCAGTTATTGTATTATTTTCCATAGGAACAACTGTAAACCTACTTTTGCCCCACCCTGTACATATATATGTAAATAAGCTAGAGAGAGAGAGAGAGATTTATTATGAGGAATTGGCTCACATGATTATGGAGGCTGAGACATGCCATGATGCAAGCTGCAGACACAGAAAAGCCAGTGGGATAAGTCCCAGCCTGAGGGGATGTTCCAGTTCAACCAGATAGGGCAAATTCACCCTTCCTCTGCCCCCACCCCCCTCAGGCCCACAATAGATTGGATATTGTGGAGGGCAATTTACTATACTCAGTCCAGTGAGGCAAATTCTAGGCTCTTTTGAAAACACAGATACGCCCAGAACTGATGTTCAGCGAAAAGTCTGGGCACCCCATGGCCCAGTCAAGTTGACACACACAGCTATCCTGTGATTGCATCACACGGTGTGATGCGTGGCAGGTACACTTCAGAGTGACCATGTTTATTTTCTCCACAGTGAGGTCAACAAGAACTCTCTGGAGAAAATCCTTCCACAGCTGAAATGCCATTTCACGTGGAAATTACTTAAGGAAGAAAGTGTCTTCCATGATCTAGAAGATAGAGTGTGTAACCAGATTGAATTTTTAAACACTGAGTTCAAAGCTACAATGTACAACTTCTTGGCCTACATAAAACACCTAAATGGTCAGAACGAGGAGGCACTGGAATGCTTGCGGCAAGCTGAAGAGTTAATCCAGCAACAGCACCCTGACCAAGCAGAAATCCGAAGTCTGGTCACCTGGGGCAACTACGCTTGGGTCTACTATCACATGGACAGACTCTCAGAAGCTCAAGTCTACATAGACAAAGTGAAACAAGTGTGTGAGAAGTTTTCAAATCCTTACAGTATTGAGTGTCCTGAGCTTGACTCTGAGGAAGGGTGGACCCTGCTACAGTGCGGAGCAAAGCGAAATGAAAGGGTGAAGGTGTATTTTGAGAAGGCTCTGGAAGAGAAACCCAACAACCCAGAATTCTCCACCGGGCTGGCAATCGCGATGTACCGTCTGGATGATAAGCCACCGAAGCAGTTCTGTGTCAGTGTCCTGAAGCAGGCCATTGAGCTCAACCCCGACAATCAGTATATCAAAGTTCTCTTAGGCCTGAAATTGCAAAATATAAAAAAAGAAGCTGAAGGGGAGCTGTTGATAGACGAGGCCTTGGAGAAAGCTCCTGGCCAAACAGATGTCCTCCGCAGTGCAGCCAAATTTTACCAAAGGAAAGGTGATCTAGACAAAGCAATTGAACTGTTTCTAAAGGCGTTGGAATCCTTGCCCAACAATGCGTACATCTATCGCCAGATTGCATTCTGCTATCGGGCAAAAGAGAAACAAATTCAGAGCACAGAGGACTCTGAAGCTGGTGGGAATAGAGAGAAGATGGAAGAACTACGGAAATCTGCTATGGACTATTCGAATAAAGCTATTGAGAAGGGACTGAATCCTCTGTATGTATACTCCGATCTCACTGAGCTGGAATTAGAAGAATGTTATCAGACAGCTTTCAATAAGGTGGAGAGAAAACAACTGCATCAGGGCTATTCCAACTTTCAGGAGCAAAATGGGAAATCAGGAGACACTCCTGTCCAGCATCATTTAAGCACAAAATCTGCGAATGGAGCTGAAAGGCAGCTTCCACGGAATTCTTGGTATCTCCAAGGATTAACTCACAGGCTGAATGGAGATCTGCTGCGAGCAGCGGAATGTTTTGAGAAGGAACTGGGCCACCTGCTGAGGAACAGCCCTTCTGGCATAAGCAGCTTTTTCCTGCCAGCAGAGGAGCTTGAAGAAGGAAAAGAAGTGGGCCAGGGCGCAGGCAGCTCCACTCTCAGCAAGCTCTCTGATCCCTTAGCTGACACAGAGGAGTGAAAGGAACAGAGCGGGAAGCCAGGAATGGTGGTTGTAAGGAGGAGAAGGGTGGGAAGGCAGGAGTTCCCTAATCTGAGCTTGATGAGTGAGGTGGTCTTGTTTATGGCTTTCAGGTACATTGTTAGAGAGTTGTTTTCTCATGTCTGTCTCCCTTGTTCCATACCAGCCACACCCAATTTTCTTGTAAGGTATGACTCCCAGGAACAGTAGTTCAGCCCTGGGAGATGTGATTATCTCAGTTTGCGCTCATGTCACCAGAAATCCCCTATTTCTGCCCTGCTTGCCAAGGGTCATAGCTGGTAGACTGCCTACCAATAGAATCTCACCTCCTCACCCCATTACTGTTTAACCTTCTGGGCCTCCTAGAAGACTAACTTTTGACTAACCCTGCAATATTCCTTCCATGTTGCGCGTGACCTCAGCCATGTATACATATGTATTTTTGATAGTGATACTCTAGTAAAAATGTATTGTTGCTAGTAATGCTACAATAAATGTTGAAATTTCTACTCAGGATAGAACTGTGTGGTTTGCATGTGTGACTACGAGTAATATTAATTCTCCAAGTTTCTCTTGTTAGGGATGGTGGGTACTTACTACAGCTGTGGCACCCTATTCTCAACATGTCCATTTTAGCTCCTCCATGGAACTAACACTCTTACCCCATAGCCAGCCCATCCTAGGGCTATGGGAACAGACTCTCACTGCAGCTCAGGAGCCAAACCCAAGCCCAGTGCCCAGTTAGCAGCTGCTGCTGTAACCAGGGTTGCTGTGCACACACGAATACCTTGGCAATTGCTTCCCTGCTAAATACCAGTTCACAGTCTTCCCCCCACCCCGCCCCCACCTTACACACACACACAGGCGTGCACACACACACTCACACTCACCATGGTTATGGAGAAACACGGACTCCAATTTGAGATAATAAACAGAGGAGTGTTGATGTCCCTGCTCCTTTCCCCCTGCTAAATTATGTGGAAACTTAACCTGCAACTGGGATCCACCAGGAGATAGACTCTTATCCCAGGTATGCCTAAGTATCGATGCTGTGTCCCTAGCCCGTGTTCCCATGGTTTGGGAACCTAAGAGCATGCCATTTGTGAAAGGAGAGTGTTACAAGGGGAATCCTCACAAGAAATTGGGTACGTTAAGAGAGATCCACACTTGGCCAGTCTTTACCTGTCTTTCCTTTGCTCCACCAGATGGCGATAGCATTTCCTAATCACTGCAACATTGTTTTTCCAGTGCGAAGTCTGAGAAGTCGGCAACAGAAATCCCCAAGACAGTTCATGGGTCTGGCGGTTTTCACTAGAAGGATTCATAGACTTCAACACAATCATATTCACGGCTAAGATTTATGACAACAAAAAGATACGGAGCAGAATCAGCACAGGGAAAAGGTGCATGGGTCTAAGAGTAATGAAATGAGGCACGTGTTTCCCAGTCTTCCCCCATAGGATCATATAGCACCTGCTTGATTCCTCCAACATCAAATTGTGACAACTCTTGTGAGCTCGTTAAAGACTCCATGGCCAATGGTTTCATTTGGAGACTAGTTACATAAGGACCCTCTGCTTAGCACATGACAGACTCCCAGAAGGAAAGCAGATGTCAGCGTTAACCACATCATTTGCACAAACAATAACCATGCTTCTCGGTTAGGGAATGGTGAGAACACTCCAAAAATCCAAGTTCCCAGATGCCAACTAAGGGCCAGCCTTGCAAGCAGGCCTTTCTAAGGTTAAGGTCACGGTGAAGCAGGGATTTTAGGGGGACACATAGGCAGGCTTAGGGATTTTTTAGAATTGGGGTCCATGGTAAAAGCTTGGGGCTGCAGACTGGGAGAAGGTACATTTCCATAACACAAAAGCCAGGTGCAGTCACATCTCCATAAGACAAGGGAACTGGAAGTAGGCAGGAAAGGCCTATATTTACAAAATAAAGAGAAGGAAGCCCTTCATTCAGATGGAAAAGAAGAAAGCCCAGGGAAGGAGGAGGGAGAACCTCACATTGCAAAGGGGAATAGTGACCAATCAGAGGGGATATCTAGGCACTGGGATTTGCAGCCTTTATAAGCTGTGGGAAGAGGGACTCAGTGGGACCCTTTTCCCCTCCCCATGTGGGAGTCAGTTCTATGGGACTCTTTCCTCTCTCCACGTGGGAGTCTGTACTTCTTCAATAAATCACCACCTTTGCTATACTTTCTGTCCGTGGATTCATTCTTGATTCCGGCGGACAAAGAATCTGGGTTCCAGTCCAAAAATTCTGTATCAGTGGTCTCTGGCCTAATGCTTATCTGCATAGTCCATCCCCTTGGTCCTTAGCCAAGGTGTCTTTGCCGTCCAAGTGTTATCACTAGGATCCCACATGACAGGTGAGACCTTAATAGTAGTGGCCTCAGTTATGCCCTTTAGGGATCCTGAATTCAGTCATCCTACTAATTAATAAGGTCTGTTTTTTGTCAGGTCACTTCCTTCTTGAGTTTCTTTTCTATCCCTTTTACCTGGTGGCACAGCACAACCCTGACCAATAAACTGACGTGGCTGCCTTCCATGATCATCAGATACACACCTAAGAAGTACAATCTCAGAAGACACACGTGGTGCCCTGAAAATAGAATTTACGATTGTTTAGTTATCCCAAGCAGGACATACCTCAGTCAGGCAGTACAGGTTACTAGGCTCTCCAGGTGTGGCATTCCACTGTAGGGCTGACCGTCCTGAGGTGTCAGTCAGTAGTCTAAAAAAATCAGTCGAGTCCTTGGTTTTAGAGGGACTGCCTGACAGTTCCAAACATTTGCTCATCCCTGATACCAGTTCATTTGCCTCATGAGTAAAGATGACATCTAAGGTTTTCTGGGTGGAATGTTCAGGAGCTGGCCCCCAGCCGGCCACCCCATTGCTGTCCTCCATGTTCATTGGCTCAGCAGTCTGAATTCAAGCACTAGCATACTAGTAAGTTGGAAAGGTCAGATTTCCTTCGGAAAGGAAGGAAAGCTTCCAGGAATAATTCTGAAAAACAAAGATCATTAATGCCCATCCCTTCCCCTGTCCCTCCCTAAATGCTGAATTTTTCTTTTTCTTGTTACAAATCAAAGGGCCTCATTCAACAATCAACGTTTTTTCAATTATCCCCTACTCTCTTTCACCCAGACCTTTCAACTTTGACAGGCTATTTGCAAGAGGGACAAAAGTGTTTTCACAGGAAAACATTTTATGCAACTTAACCAGAAAGAAGCATTGTATTTACAAATGAGTCAAAGTCCTGAATTAAAAAAATAAATAAATAAAAATGGGTTTACATCACTCCTTACCTCTCCATCCTGATCATGTACATGGTGAGCCTACAAAAGAGGGACTGTTTTCTAGGGTCACTTGCATTTACAATCAGACTATGCACCTTACGAAGGTGTGCATACTAGGACAAAGGTGAGGGCCATGGAGTCGGGCTATCAATCCATCCTCCCAGACCTCAACTATTGGGAAAAGTTGAAAAGAGCAAGTCAACAACATTGAGAGAGCCTGGAGAGGGGTCAAGAGTTCAATCTGTCAGGAGTGGGAGGAGATGTTTGTTTAAGAGGACACATGATGCTCCCTGTTATGTGTCCTTGCCCAACTTGCAGCCTTCAGCAAGAATCACTGGTCAGGCCCTAGCAGCCTTCAGCAAGAATCACTCACTGGTCAGGCCTAGCTGGTTTGGGTCAATGGATAGAGCGTTGGCCTGCGGACTGAAAGGTCCCAGGTTCAATTCCGGCCAAGGGCACATGCCTGGGTTGTGGGCTCGATCCCCAGTAGGGGGCGTGCAGGAAGGCAGCTGATCAATGATTCTCTCTCATCATTGATGTTTCTCTCTCTCCCTCTCTGAAATCAATAAAAATTATATTTAAAAAAAAGAATCACTGGTCAGCAATGCAACTAGGCTCTGTATCCTGAGCCTATTTGAAAAAGCAGACACAGGATGAGCTCCCTGCCCGCCCCCTCAGTCTGAAAGCAGAAGACAAATTCCCCATGTAAACATCCCCTGGCACCCTCCCCCCCTGCCCCGAAATCTGGCTCACCCCTCAGATTAAACATGCACTGGAATGCCAAACAGTCCCTCTCAAAATCTCACTGAGGTCAAGGGAAAATATTTCCTGCTCAGCTGTTGGATCAGGCCAACCATGACCCTCCTTGCCCACACCCAGCTCTTTCTAGCCTTGTTTACTCCACAGAAAACAAAAGCCCTTTTCTGCCTTTTCTGCCTAATCTTTGAGACATTTGCAGACCTTATGATCAGAGCCATCCTCCTATTGCCCTTCCCCTGTTGCAATAGTCACCAACCTTATTGCAACAGTCGTTTTTTCCCCACGTAATAAACTATCTTTAGTGCAATTTTAGGCTTATAAAAAATGCACAGAAAGTACAGTTCTAATATACCACCTGCTCCACACCCTCACCCACTGTACAGTTCCCCCTAAGATTAACATCATGCATTCTGTGGTTTTGTAGTTCCTACTGATGAACCAGTATTAGTATATTATTACTAAAATCCATAGTTCACATTGGGGTTAATTTTTTTTTTGTATTGTACATAACATCATGTATGCACCATGATACTATCATAAGAAGGGTTTCACTGCCCTAAAAATGCCCTGTGTTCCACCTATTCATCCATTCCCCACTCCCTCTAACCCCCTGGCAACCACTGATCTTTTTTTCCATTTCTATAGTTTGGCCTTTTCCAGAATGTCTTATAGTTAAAAATCATATGGTATGTAGCCTTCTTAGATGCTTCTTTCACTTAGCAATATGCATTTAAGGTTCCTTCTTATCTTTTTGTGGCTTAATAGCTCATATATTTTTACTGCTGAATAATAGTCCATTGTCTGGATGCCCCACCCTTTGTTTATCCCTTCACCTACTAAAGGACATCTTGATTGCCTCCAATTTTGGCAATCTATCCATACATAAAGCCCTAATATGCAAATAGATGAAACAGCAGAACAACCGAACCACCAGTTGCTATGATGTGCACTGACCACCAGGGGGCGTGCATGGAACATGACGGGCATCGGTCACAGAGGGATAGTGGAGCAGGTGAGTGGGGACGCCGGACCAAGGCAGGGTGCCAGTGGCTGTCATTGGGGCAAGCCTCTGGTGGTTACTGAAAATCCTTTGCCCCTGTGCACCACAGCCCTGCCGGGCACTTGCACCAGCTGCTGGCACCCGCACCTGCTGCCGGCACCAGAGCTGCCGCTCCCACCCACTGCCGGCTCCCAGCACTGGCCCCGATCTCTTGGCGCCATCAGCAGGTATGAGCGGTGGCTACTGGCCCCGGTCACCCCTCAGGGCTTCTCCACCTCCTTCTGCTCTTGAGGGGCGATTAGGGCTGGCAGCCGCCTCTCACACCCGCTGCTGGCAAGGGCCCTATTTGCACCCGCTGCTGGCACCCGGCACTAGTCCCGATCCCTCAGCACTGTCAGCGGGTGTGAGCGGCAGCTGTCAGCCCCAATTGTCCCTCAGGGCTTCTCTGCCACCTCTGCTCCTGAGGAGTGATTAGGGCAGCAGCCTCTGCTCACACCCACTGACGGTGCCAGCCTCGTTTGCACTCACTGGCCTCAATCGCTCCACGCAGTCAGCAGGTTCAAGGGGGGGCCAACACAGTCAGTGTGTGGGAACAGTGGCAGGACCAGGGCTGCTGGCAGACGGGGGACCGGGGCTGTGGCGGCAGGGGCAGGGCAGGAGCACGGAGGATGGGCTGAGACCCGCCCCTGTGCCCACCACAGCCTCGCAGCCCACAGTTCCTTTCAAGGTGCATGAATTCGTGCACTGGGCCCCCTAATTATGAATAAAGCCGCTCCAAATATTCTTGTGCCTGTTTTGTGTGAACATAAGTTTTCACCCCATTTGGGTAAATACCTGGGGACGTGGTTGCTGGATTGATAAGGGGATGTTGTTTAGTTTTGTAACAAACTGCCACACTGTCTCCCAAAGTGGCTGGACAATTCTGTATTCCCAACTGCATGAATCAGAGTTCCTGTTGCTCCACATCCTCATCGGTACTTGGTGGTGTCAGTGTTATGGATTTTAGCTATTCTAATAGGTGTGCAGTGATATCTCACTGCTGTTTTAATTTGCAACACCCCCAGGGCATGTAAAGGACATGCACCTTTTTACTAATATATGTTTATTTGCCATTTGTATTATCTTTTTTGGTGCAGTGTCAATTTAGATCTTTTGCCCATTTTTTCATTGTTTTTATTTTGTTTTCTTGTTCAGTTTAAACAATTATTTGTGTATTCTGGATACAAGTCCTTTAACAGATATGTGTGGTGCATATATTTTCTCCCAGCCTGTGGCTTGTGTTTTTATTCTCTTAACAGTGTCTTTCACAAAGCAGAAGTTTTACTTTAAATAGAATCCAACTCATCAATAATGAAGTCCAACTTATCACCAGCTTTCATCAATGGTGCTTTGGCTATTGTATCTAAAATCTTATAGCTAAATCCAAGGTAACTTTGATTTTATCCTATGATATCTCCTTTGCATTTCTATGTAGGTATATGATCCATTATGAGTTAATTTTTATGAAGAGTATAAGGGCTGTGTCTAGATTCTTGTTTTGTTTTTGTATATAGATGTTTAGTTGTTCCAGCACAAAAGATTATCCTTTCTTCATTGAATTATTTTTGTCCCTTTGTCAAAAATCAGTTGTCTATTTTGTGTGGGCCTATTTCTGGTCTCTCTATTCTGTTCCCTGGATCCATTTGTTTCTTCTTTGGCCAGTATCACACTGTCTTGATTATTATAGCTCAATAGTAAGTCTTGAAGTGGGGTAGTGTCAGATCTCTGACTGTTCTTCTTCAACATTGTGTTGGCTATTCTAGGTCTTTTGCCTTTCTGTAAAAACTTTAGAATCAGTTTCTTGATATCCACAGAATAATTTGCTGAGATTTTGATTGGGATTTTTTAAATTTTATAAATCATTTTGGGAAAAACTGGCATCTTAACCATATTGACTCTTCCATTCGATTAATATGGAAATAGCTCTTCTTTGATTTCTTCTATCAGCGTGCTGTACTTTTTCTCATATAAATCTTTTACATATGTTATTAGATTTATCCCTAAGTGATTCTTGTTTTTTCTTGGCGGGGGGAGGGGTTTGATGCTACTATAAGTGGTTTTTGTTTTGAATTTCAAATACTAATTGTTCATTGCTGGTATAAATGATAGTCAATAACTTTTGTATAATAACCCTGCAACCTACTATTTTACTACTAGACGCCCAGTGAATGAAAATTCATGCACTGGAGGGGGGGATCCCTCAGCCCAGCCTGTCCCCTCTCATAGTCCGGGAGCTCTCAGGGACAGGAGGCGAACCAGCGATCAGGGGAAGGAGATGGCCAATCACACCTCTGTTGCTGCCACTTCTGACAGCGCAAGCCTCGGCCAGCCCTGGTTACCTGAGCCTCGGGCGGCCCTGGACTGCTAGGGGGCTGTGGGGACTGGGGGACTCGGGAGGCAGGCGTGCAGAGTGGCCAGGCCTGCTGCCCCAGCAGGGCTGAGGGGACTGGGCACCGCCATCTTGTGGCTGTGGGCCCTGCCATCTTTGAGGGCGTGGCACTCAATTAGCATATTCCCTCCCTATTGGCTGTGGGCACTGCCATATTTGAGGGTGGGACAGTCAATTAGCATATTCCCTCCTTACTGGCTGTGGGTGCCGCCATCTTTGAGGGTGGGACAGTCAATTAGCATATTCCCTCCTTATTGGCTGTGGGCGCCGCCATCTTTGTGACTGTGTGAGGGTCAATTAGCATATTCCCTCTTTATTAGATAGGATAGTTGCACATTAGGTCCAAAAGTTTGTTTATTGACTCCTTGGGAATTTCTGTGTACAAATCATGTCATCATCCAACAAAGACAGCTTTATTTCTTCCATCCCAATTTGTATACTTGTCATTTTCCTTTTGTCTTATTGCATTAGCCAGGAATTCTAGTATATTGATAGGACTAGTGAGAGGGAACATCCTTGCTTTGTTTCTGACCTTAGAGGAAGAGCATCTGCTTTCTTTTTTTTTTTTTTTTTTTTTAATATATTTTATTGATTTTTTACAGAGAGGAAGGGAGAGGGATAGAGAGCTAGAAACATCGATGAGAGAGAAACATCAATCAGCTGCCTCCTGCACACCCCCCACTGGGGATGTGCCCGCAACCAAGGTACATGCCCTTGACCGGACTCGAACCTGGGACCCTTGAGTCCGCAGGCCGACGCTCTATCCACCGAGCCAAACCGGTTTCGGCTAAGTATAATTGTGATGCCCTGGCTGGTTTGGCTCAGTGGATAGAGCATCGGCCTGCAGACTGAAGAGTCCCGGGTTCGATTCCAGCCAGCCAGGGACACATGCCTGGGTTGTGGGCTCGATCTCCAGTTGGGGGTGGCAGGAGGCAGCTAATAAATGATTCTCTCATCATTGATGTTTCTCTCTCTCCCTCTCCATTCCTCTCTGAAATCAATAAGGAAATATATATTTTTTAAAAAGTATAATTGTGACTAAATCTGATGCTAGCTATAGGCTTTTTGTAGGTGTTCTTTATGAAGTTGAGGAAGTTCCCCTCTGATCCTAGTTTTCTGAGAGTTTCTATCATGAGTGGTGTTGGATTTTGCTTTTCTTAAATCACTTGATATGATCTCAGAAGCACAGACTTACATAGCCAAGGCAGAAAGTATTGCAATAAGTTTGCAAGTCTGAAAATCCAGCATCTGGAGATTGCTTGTGAGAAAGAATTGGCAGAATAATAATGTGGAGGGAAGTACAATGAAAGGGTTAAGATGTGTTTCAAAAAAGTTCTGAAGAGAAGCCCAACAACCCAGGTTGTTGGCATTCCAATGAACTATCGCCCAACCCTAAGAACTGGGCCATGGAGCTGAGTCCTGAAAACTGGTATGCTGAAGTTATCTTTGTCAAGAAACTTCAAAATGTTTATGAAAAAGCTGAAGGAGGGAGGTTAAAGAAGCCATAGGGAATACTATGGACAACAGATCATGTTTTTTCTTAAAATTTATCTTTATTGTTGAAAGTATTACAGATGTCCCGTTCCACACACACACACACACACACCCTCGTCCCATTGATCCCCTCCACTCTGTTCCAGTCCCCTTCCCAGGCCTTCCCCGCACTATTGTTTGTCCTTGGGCTATGCATATATGCATATAATTCATTGGTTAATCTCCCCCCCCTTACCCCTGCCCTGAAATACGCCAGTCTATTGCAGATCATGCTTTTTAATAAATGGGCTGCCTGCACTCTCTACTGCCATCATCTGTTACTTCTAAGCAAGTTCTACCTGGAGTAATATGAAGTCTTTAGACACAAGAACACAGATCTTTTATTTATTTATTTATTTATTTATTTATTTATTTATTAATATATTTTATTGATTTTTACAGAGAGGAAGGGAGATGGATAGAGAGTTAGAAACATCGATGAGAGAGAAACATCTATCAGCTGCCTCCTGCACACCTCCCACTGGGGATGTGCCTGCAACCAAGGTACGTGCCCCTGACCGGAATAGAACCCCGGACCCTTCAGTCCGCAGGCCGATGCTCTATCCATTGAGCCAAACTGGTTTTGGCAAGAACACAGATCTTTTAAGTGGTTTTTATTGGAAGAAATGGCAGAGAGAATGGCGTTACTAGTCTCCTGTTGAGCAGGGATACATATGTGTATTTCCCCATATATTGCCAAAGATCACAGTGCCCAGAAAATGTGGGCAGTTGCTTAATGAACCGCATAGGATGTAAAAGCTGCACGCTCAAGAAATTGATGTCTCCCAAGTCATCTGCTGTTTCCATCAAGGTGGGTGGAGCAAGCCAAGCACCTCACAGTGCAGGCCTTTATCTAAAGTTATGCTGTTCATTCCTAGAGCCACCCATAGGTATTTAAATTCATTAAAATAAAATCTAAAAATCAATTCTTCAGACCCGCTAGTTTCATTACAGGTACTCAGTAGTAACCTGGGCTGGTGGCTACCACATTGGACAGCACAGATTTAGAACATTTCCATCACTGCAGAAAGTTCTTTCGGAACAAATGAGTGTTTCTCAGTCTTGGAACTATTGCCATTTGGGGCCAGATAATTCTTCGTAGTGGGGGCTGTCTTGTGCATTGTTGGATGTTCAGCAGCAGGTCTGGCCTCTGCCCACTAGAATTCCTTAGCATCCCCATCTCCACTTGTGACCATCAAAAATGCCTCCAGACATTGCTAAAGGGCCCCTGGGGGGCAAAAAACACCTCCTGTTGAGAATCACTTTTCTAGAGCAATCACCTGCCCTGACAGAGATTGGCCACTCCTCTCCACCCCCCAGAAGATACTCTAGACCCCAATACAGAGAGCCTGGCTGAGCTGGAGGCTAAGGGTGCCAATCCCCCCTACATGTTACTCCACGGCCACTCAGGATTTCAACATGGCCTCAGCCTATGGTCTGTTACAGATAAGGGATCTTATCTGTAATCATGAAAATTCAGTTAGAACTGGAATACCTGGGAGTCAGTTGGAAATGTAAATCACGGTGAGCCAAAGATAGCCACCAAGACCCCTGAGATGGTGTGAAAATTACTGGTACTTTCAGAGCACAGTAGCTCTTGGTGGCTGAGCGTTTTCTCTATGGATGATTGGCACATGTTTGCAAGCATGAGTAATTTCAAAAGCAAACACCAGACACTCTGTGTAGAGGTCAAAACATTTTGACTTACTTTCCTTTATCATATTGTGTGAATTATTCAGGTGCACACAGGGACACCAGGAACAGAGAAATTAAGTTACTGATTCAGAGCCTTATAGAAAGATAAGTACGTATAGAATGAGTCCCTGTCCACCTTCCATGGCATTTAAACCTGAAAAGGGCCTAGGAATCATCTAAGAAAGTACCTCTCAAACTTTAATATAACAACAAATCACCTGAACATGATGAAGACTCTAATATAGTAGGGGCATGGAGGGGCCTGAGATTCTGCATTTCTAATAAGTTTTAGTTGATGCTATTGCTGCTGGTGCATAGACCACACTCTGAGCAGCAAAAATCTAGCTCAGTGATTTTAAGCCATAACTACACAATAAAATTACCTTGAGGGCTGCTGTTTTTTTGTTTTTGTTTTTTTAATTACTGATAATTCTGATGCCTGGGCCTCACACCCAGAGACTCTGGTTCATTGAACTAGAAGATAGCTCAGGCATATAGAGGGTGTCCCCCCAAAAAATGTATACACACTACTTTTTTTTTCTGATAGCTCAATTGATGTTTCTTTCTTTTCAGATTTAAACCATTGGCATCGTGTATACATTTTTTGGAGACACTCCGTATATATTTAAAGATTCACATGGAATTTTCTAGTTTGTAACCAGGATTGCAAACTATTATCCAAGGCCAACCTATCTACTTAAATGATAAGGCAACTAATAGAGTTTCAATTAAATCAAATTCATCAGCTTTTCAGCCAAACCAGAGCTGGTCCTTGAATCCTGATATTGAACTCATAGTTTAGTGCTTAAGTTTCATTGCTTCAGGTAGGAACCTTGTCTATTAGAAATTATTTTTCCCTCTCTAGTTTCCATTGCTCTTTTCTATTTGTAAACACACAGAGAGACACATTTACACACTTGTTGGCTGTTTTCTCTCTTCTTAATGCTACTCTGTCCTGTGTGGTTCATGGGTCTGTTTAGGCCAGAGACACACTGTGCAGCATAGAATCAACTGATCAGCTGAGCCAGAGTCCCACAGAATCGGGACTGCTGCCAAATCCACATAGACACACACGTGCTTCACTGGGAAATATTTCTTGGCCACAGTTAGGTGGTGAAAAGGAAGGTCACTGCATGTCCTCACTTAAGTGGTCAACCACTCAGGTATTACTTTAAGAAAGAACTAACTCTGATCAGGACATCACCTCTGAGGCCTGGGGAAGGTGGCTTGGCAGTATGGGGAGTTTTGAAGTCAAGACTTGGGGAGAAATGAGAGGGTCATACTGAGCTGCCAGCTGTATTTGTAAAGGCAGTAGTATGCCTGAGAATCCTCTGCTCACCTGGATTTATGGCTTTTCTCTCTTCCATTGTTTTGAAAAGGGAATGTTACATAGTCTGTTTGTGATTAGATTACAGTTATATATTGTGAGTCAGGATGGTAATATTTATATAAAAATTGCTATCCATTGAGATAAAAAAATTCATAAGGGTTCCCTCTGGGATCTTTCCTTGGGACTAATGGGTGGAAGATACGCTGAGTATGGAATATAAGGTAATTGGTTGAAGACACAGATGTAATATAACTACATAGGATGTGAGGATGACCTTTTCAAGTATTAGAGAGATTTATTTCTCTCCTCCCATGTTCTTGGAAGGGAAATAGAATGTCAGCCTACTTCAGAGGAGGATTGAATGGAAAGAAAACTTCTTGTCCCACTGACTCATTATTATTCTCTCTTTCCCATGGGTAGCTAAGCTCACTGTAATTGTTGAGATTTTGAGCTCCTGGTAATAACTATGCTGCAGGGTTACCTGACAGCAGGCTCACTGAATTCCAAAAGTGGGACTTACTACTTACCTTGCATAGGCACATCTGTTCACTCATCCCCCTACTTCTGACCTGTGCATGTGCAGTAAGTTCATCATTGAGAGATGGTTTTACCAATTTTTCAATCTCTCAGGAATTGGTTGAGTAAGTTCGCTCAAGCATAGATGTCAGGTAGTACCACAATTCTTCACCCCAGTTTAAGTATTCATGAAACCATATTTGGTTCTCATACCATATTTTGCTCAGAACCCTTCCTGGGAAGTCAGAAAACCAAGCCATGTTTATCTGTAGGGAATATGGAAAAGATAAGTATGGAATCTATATACCCTTCTGTGAACCCTCTGTCTACATTTCTTCAGACAGCATTAGTGATGCACTACAATGTTGAGAAAGGTCAGGGAGTGAAGGGCTTTGCAGTATTGAGGATGGTGCTGAAATTATTCGACATGAGAAGAACTAATCTCTTTGATTGCTTTCTCATAATCTTCATGGCGGAACCATGATGTGATTAGCATTTTCCCAAGGTTTTTATGTCAACCTGCTCTCTGTCCTAGTGACACAATCATAGAGCCCTGGGAGGTGCTCTATGATAATGAATCAGGAACACGTGGGGGTAATATTTGACTACTCAAAGTTCTGGCTTTATTTCCAAATGCTCCTGAAAAACTACATATAATTATTGTCTCTTTTTACAGTGATGAATTAAATGACAATCTCATTGAGGACAAACTTGTTCAATTAAGATGTCACTTTACATGGAAGTTGCACATTGAAGACACTGAACTGCATGATTTAGAAAACAGGGTCTTAGATCAGATTGAGTACCTAGACAACAACTTCAATGTGGGAATCCACAACCTACTGGCCTATGTGAAACACCTGAGTGGCCAGAATAAGGAAGCCTTGGAGAGCTTGAAAGAAGCTGAAGACTTAATGCAGGCAGGGCACATCCGCCAGTCAGACGCGATAAAGCTGGTTACCTGGGGCAACTATGCCTGGCTGTATTACCACATGGACAGACTGACAGACGCCCAGATTTACCTGGACAAGGTGGAGAACACTTGCAAAAAGTTTGCCAGCCCCTCCTGCTACACAATGGAATGCCCTGAGATGGACTGTGCAGAAGGATGGGCCTTGCTGAAATGTGGAGGAGAGAATTATGAACGGGCTAAAGCCTGCTTTGAGAAGGCTCTGGAAGTGGACCCTGAGAACCCTGAATTCAGCACTGGGTATGCAATTGTTGTCTATCGTCTGGATGCCTTTAACAAAACATCACGCTCTTGTAAGGCATTTTGTGTGCAGCCCCTAAAACGGGCCATCAGGCTAAATCCAGAAGATGCATATATTAAGTGTCTCCTCGCCATAAAACTTCAGAATATAGGACAAGAAGCTGAGGGAGAAAAGTACATTGAAGAAGCACTGGCCAACATGTCTTCGCAGGCCTATGTCTTTCGATATGCGGCCATGTTTTACCGAAAAAAAGGCTCTTTAGATAAAGCTCTTCAGCTCTTAAAAATGGCTTTGCAGGCAACACCTTCCTCTGCCCTCGTGCATCACCAGATAGGGCTTTGCTATAGATCACAAGTCTATAAAATAAGCAAAGCTACAAACTGGCAGCCTAGAGGACGGGATAGAGAAAATATTGACAGAATAACAAAATTAGCCATATCTCATTTTGAATTTGCTCTGGAACAAAAGCCAACATTTGAAATTGCTTATATACACCTAGCAGATATGTATTCAGTTGCAGGCAATAGCAGAAAAGCTGAAGACACTTATCAAAAAGTGTTCTGCATGAAATCAACTGAAGAAGAAAAAATGCAAGAGATATATTTCCAGCAAGGTCAATTTCAAGAATTTAAATGGAAATCTGAAGTCGATGCAATTATCTATTATTTAAAAGCAATCAAAATAGAAAAGCCATCATCTGTAAGACACAGAAGTATCAGTTCTTTGGAGAGAGTGGTTTTAAGGAAACTTCAAAGAAACGCAGTAGACATAGAAAGCTTGAGCATCCTTGGGTTCAGCTACAAATTGAAAGGAGAAATGAATAAAGCCCTGGAGTACTATGAGCGGGCCCTGAGGCTGGCTGCTGACTTTGAGAACCCTGTGGGACATGCTTCTTAGGCGCTTAAATATGGACCACTTTGACATTTCATTTGATTTTATGTTAAGGTGTACTAATCATCTTTTCCGCGTGCTGCTTTCAGAAACATGTAACTTTTGAACAATCACTCAAGCCTGATAAAATACTACTTGTATTCAAAAAAGAGTGAAGCAGAATATATATGTCTCTGTGTGTGTAAGAGAGGAAGAGAGACATAAACCATGTCTCTGTGAATGTTATGTAACAGAAATAACAGTTTGTTAAGTATATTTGTAGCAAATAAAACACCTCACTTACATAAAGTAAAATGACTCATTCATCTGATCAACAAATAGTTTTCAGTGCTAGATACCAAACATACTATGGTGATGTAAGGAAAATTCTTTTCCTCGACCAATCATAGGGTTCTTGACTGGGGCCCCATAATTTAGACTGAGAAAGACAGAATAAGATGAGAAAAACAAACAAAACTTTATAAACATGGACATCTTACATACACATGGGAGTACCCAGTGAGGAGTAACTCAAAGAGGTGGTTAGGTCTTGGGCTTATATAGCATCTTAACAAAAGAACAAGACATTTTCAGGGACGTGACAAGACAAAGGAAAAGAACTGAGTTTTTAGGGTGTCAAATTGTAGGAAGTAAATATATGGGGCTAAACTACTGGAAGATAGCTGCTAGCTAGTAAGATTTGTTATCTAGGCTCGTTTGGTAGTGAGTCTGGACTGAGAAGGACCTGGAGTTGTTTCAGGTGGTCACCTTCTCTCTGGATAGAGGGGAGGGAAACAACTTTAGGAAATTATGTCCTGCTTTTTAGGCAGATAGGGAGATGGCAGAAGTGTTCTTTACAGCCCCTGCCCCCATGGAAGAGTAAAGCATTTCCATGAACTCTTTCATAAGCCAAAAGAGCGTAAAGCGAAGAAGCAATCCCCTTAGGAGGCATTTTGCTAATGGAATGGAGATAGAGCACAGATGCTCACAGGCAGCTCAGAGCCACTGCTGAGATGGGGAGATGCTGGGATGCTGAGTGTACCTCCCGGGAAGGAGGCTCGAGGCTGGGGTAGTGCACTGCCGCTATAAAGGCTCCGTGCAAAAGAAGCGAAGTACACTATTTTGTTGTTGCCTCTTTTCATAAAAGCAAAAACCCTCTTTGAAACTTTCAATTAGCAAAAACAGGTGCTAATGGATGTCTGTCATGAAAGCCAAGTGGCATAAAGTGAAATTTCGAAAAGCAGGAATACCTGTATCTGTGTCTCCTCAGTTGCCTTCAGCTCAAAATAATCCTCAAGCCAACGTGGCATACTTTGGAGTAGCATATGCTGCTTCTCTTCAATGAACAAAGCAGACATTTTCTCCAAACCTCATGCAACTAACAATCCAGTGAGAGAGACAGACAGTAAAACAAGTCAGTCATATGCTGCTTAACAACGGGGATAGTTCTGAGACATGCCTGGTTGAGCGGGTATCATCACTGTGCAAACAGTAGAGTGCACTTACACAAACCTAGCTGGTATAGCTTACCACACCCCTACGCTATATGGTACAGCCCATGGCTCCTCAGCTACAAACCTGCACAGCATGATTCTGTACTGAATACTGTAGCAGCTGTAACTCAGTGGTAAGTATTTGGGTATCTAAACATATCTAAATATGAAAAGGATGCAGTAAAAATACAGGAAAAAGGATTAAAATAATTGTACATCTGTATAAGGCCCTTGCCATGAATGGAGTTTGCAGGACTGGAAGTTTTCTGGGTGCGTCAGTGAGTAGTGAACAAATGTAAAGGTTTAGGACATTACTGTATTATACTGTAGACTTTATAAACACCATACACTTAAGACGACTCTATTTGAAAAAATTTTTTTCAATAATAAATTAACCTTAGCTTACTGCCACCTTTTTTATTTAATTGTATAAACTTTTACTTTTTAACTCTTCTAAGAAGACTTTGCTTAAAACTCAAACACTATACAAAAATAATCGTTCTTTATATCCTAATTCTATCAGCTTTTGCTATTATTATTATTTTTACTACTTAAACTTTTTGTTAAAAACTAAGACACACATTCGCCTAGGACTACACAGGGTCATGATCATGAATATCACTGTCTTCCTCCTCCACGTCTTGTCCCACTGGAAGGTCTTCAGGGACAAGAGCAAGCAAGTAGCTGTCATCTCAGATGATGACATTGCTTTCTTCTGGAATACCTCCCCCCAAAACTGCCTGAGGCTCTTCCTGAGGAGATGGCATTCTTTTCAGAAATATGTTCTCATGGAGGTTTGCTTAGTTTTTTCTTTCCTTTTCACCACAGATTTGCTTATAAGCTGATAATGCACCATGAACATCCCTCTGTACAATAAAAACCTTTTCGTGTGGGGGTCTATGTTTTCAAACTCTTTTAGGAACTTGTTGCAAGTTTGCAAAAGCTTCTGCTCAACCCTGCATTGTAAATTTCCTTGGGGGGTTCTTCTCTTCTCCTGCAGTTTCCTTTACTCTTGCTTCTTCTTCAGCTCTGTGTTCCTCTTCCAGTTCCAACAACTCCTCAGTCCATTGTTCAGCAACCACCTCAATGTCCTTCTCATCCAAGTTGTTTTCCATCTCAACCATAGCCTTGTTGATTTTCGCAAGTTCATCATAGGCAAATCCATTGAAGTAATAGATGAACTTTTTGAGTATCTTCTTCAGATGGCAATCATACTCCTTGGTGACCTCATCCCAAGCCCAAGCAGAACTCTTGAAGTGGGCATAGATGTTTTAATTCTTCCAGAATTGTATCAGTGTCTTCCTCAGTGGCAGCAATAGCTTGCACAAAGTTCCTCCTGAAGTAGTAGGCCTTAAAAACTGCTATAACTCCTTAATTCATTGGTTGGCTCAAAGAAATGGTGTTTGAAAACAGAAATACCACTTTGATATTGGATGAAGGTCACCAGCAAAGGGGGATGTTTAAGAGCATTATCAACAACAAGCAAAATCTCAAAAAGCCTGTTATTCTCCAAACAGTACTTCTCTACTTAGCCGGCAGAGCAATTCAGGAGGGCATCTTGGAAGAGGAGCTGGGTCATCCATGACTTCTTATTGCTCCTGTAGAACACTGGCAGGTGTGCTGATTGATACCCTGAAGGCCCCAGAGTTCTCAATGTGTCAAATTACAAAGGGTTTCAATATATAACCTGCAACGTTGGCCCCCAGCAAGACCATTATCCTGTCCTTCAAAGCCTTGAAAGCTAGCATGAACTTGGCATTGGCTTGACATCCCCAATTTCTCTTTATCTTTATTCAACTTTTCCTCTCCTACTTGAACTCCATTTGTTATCTCATACTGGCTGTGATGTGAAAACTAATAAAAAAAAATAGGTATATACAGGGTGCCCCCCAAAATGTATACACACGTTAATAGTTGATAACCCACTTAATTTTCACTCCTTTTCAGGTTTCACTGATTTGAAATAATGGGTGAAGCTAGACAAAGCTTTGAACAAAAAAAATTTATCCTAAAGTGCCACTAGATGTTTTTTATGGGGACACATAAAAGATGAAGTTTATGGTACAAAACTGGTTACTGTTTACAAATTGAGGGCTCCCAAATTCTAAATGAATGGTTCTTCATGCATATGATTCCCTTGCTCATACGTTATCAGCAGTGCCTGTACCAGAACAGTCATCAGTTTGAAAACAGGCACTAACAAAAAAACAAAAAAATCATTTCTGTAGATCCTTTTAAATTTTGAAAATGAACTGTATGTTAATAAACACTGACTTTATAATCATTCAAAGTGTGTATACATTTTGTTGGGATACCCTGTATATGCGAGTATTATTTGTAGCAGTGATTTTTAACTAGGGTTGAGGAGGTAAGAAAGAAGAGGAGGATTCTGCCCCTCGGGGCAAAAACAAGTTGCATTTGGCAATATCTAAAGACACTTTTTTAAAAAATATATTTTTATTGGTTTCAGAGTTCGAGGAAGGGAAAGAGAAACATCAATGATGAGAAAGAATCATTGATTGATTGCCTCTTGCATGCCCCGTCCCGGGGATCGAGCCCACAACCCAGGCATGTGCCCTGACTGGGAATTGAACCCTGACCTCCTGGTTTATAAGTCAACACTCAACCACTGAGCCACACCGGCCAGGCTAAAGACTATATATATGTGTGTGTGTGTGTGTGTGTGTGTGTGTGTATATATATATACATATATATATTTTTTACTTTTTCCAATATATTTTTATTGATTTCAGAGCAGATGAGAGAGGGAGAGAGAAAGAAACATCAATGATGAGAGTGAGTCATTGATCGGCTGCCTTCTACACGCCACCTACTGGGTATTGCAACCCGGGCATGTGCCCTGACTAGGAATGGAACCATGACCTCCTGGTTCATAGGTTGACACTCAACCACTGAGCCATGCCGGCCAGGCCTAAAGACACTTTTGACTGTCACAACTATAGGGTGCTGTTGACATCAAGTGGATATACACAGTGATGCTGGGTAAATATCCTACAAATACATGGGATAGCTTCCTACAACAGAATTATCCAACACAAATGCCAATGGTACCAAGGGCAAGGAACTCTGATTTATATCCATCTCCTAGAATAGTCCTTGAAAATAAGTGTTTATTCTGAAACTTGAGGAGTCATACCAACTACTTAAGTTTCAGTTTCCCATGCAGATTTTAATCAGTTGTCATGTTTCACTTTTTATTTCCCTTTTTCTCATGTTGCTAGGAAGAAATTAAAAAACAATACACTAATGATTTTCCCAAGGATCCACCCAAACCAACAGTCTGTAAAAAAAAGTTTGATATTCAAATTCCATCTAGTAATTTCAGCATGTTCAATACCCACTCAACAGCTAGGTCTTTCTTCTCAATCCTGAAAATGTATTTTCCTTAAAATAATTTTTTTTAAAATATATTTTATTGATTTTTTTACAGAGAGGAAAGGAGAGGGATAGAGAGTCAGAAACATTGATGAGAGAGAAACAATCGATCACCTGCCTACTGCACACTCCCCACTAGGCACGTGCCCGCAACCAAGGTACACGCCCTTGACCGGAATCGAAACCGGGACCCTTGAGTCCGCAGACCGACGCTCTATCCACTGAGCCAAACCGGTCAGGGCTCCTTTAAAATTTTTGATGGGGTTTTTGTCTCTTTGAATTTGAATTTCTAAACAATACAAGTAGATAGCCAGGAGGGTTTTTTTCTTCTAATTTTTATCATTGATTGCTTACTTGTTATCCATTTAAACTTTAATAAGCAAAAACTATCTCTTGGATCAGATACAGATGAGAGAAAGGAAGGGAAAGAAGTAGAAACAAGGAAGAAAAAAACATAATAAAGGCACTAGAAATTGTTTCAAACATTGGAGCTCTATTAAATTTTTCTACATCCTTGGCGAGGAGAAAATCTGGATTTATTTTTTTCACCCCAAATAAACTGTTCAGTACCTTTTCTAAAATGTGTCGGGGAATTTCAGTCACACAATAGACACCAGGGATCATCACGGCCCTGGTTCTAGCCCTGGGGTACTTCAAAATCACCTGAGGATTTATCTTTAATATTGAAGTTGGGGGCCCCTTCCCAGAGATGAATTCATTTGGTCTGGGATGAGGCCTAGTTAGCATTACTATTTTTTTAAATATATATTTTTTATTTATTTCAGAGAGGAAGGGCGAGGGGGAGAGAGAGATGGAAACATCAATGATGAGAGAGAATCATTGATTGGCTGCTTCCTGCACGCCCCTCACTGGAGATCAAGCCTGCAATCCCAGCATGTGCCCCTGCCCGGAATTGAATCTGGGACCCTTCAGTCCGCAGGCTGATGCTCTATCCACTGAGCCAAACCACCTAGGGCTAGCATTACTCTTAAAACCTCCCTAGATAATTCTGTGCAGTAGGGGGTTGGGATCCAATAAGCTATTCCAAATCAGTTATTTATCAGATATGGAAAGTGAGGCTCATAGAGGTGAAGTGGCTTATCATTACTGGTCATTACTGGTCAGTCATTCAGGGAGCGGATCCTAGCTAGACTGTTGGGAATGGAATCAGCCCAATGCTGAAATTTCATTTTCTAAATGTTTCCTTTTCTCTAGTTCTTGTTTACTTTTCTGTTAACACACACACACACACACACACACACACACACACACACACACACACACACGTTCTTCCTTGTCTTTTTCTCTCTCTTTAATACAAGTCTGTCTTGCATCATTCATGGGAGGCACGATTCTGAATACCTAACCAGCCCGAGCCAGAACCCCATGGAACCAAGACCCACCGCCAGTTCAAAGCAAAGACAAAAGAAACATTTTGTCTGCCTCTTTGCCTTCTATCTAATTACAAACCCAACTGCTTTTCTCCCAAAGAATTCCAAATACACCTTGTTCCCCAAAAGGAGATAGTTTCTAATTCACTTATTTATTACTTTCTTATAGCCTGAACCTTTATCAGAATACATGGAGAAACCTGTCTTATTTGTTCAGAAATTTTTATTGGTGCACATCTTTCTGACTAGGTCAGGATGTGGTAAGCAGAATCGAGGCAAAAGGGTTGCTGAGTTGTGAACTAACCATCTTTGTTGAGCAGTCTTGCAGAATGAGGCTGTGCCCTGAAAGGCTGATCACAAGACTGCACCTGTGCTAGAATGAGCCAGCCTCTACCTGTAATGGCCTGTCCCCTTTTTGATGAATAGGCATAACTAATCCCAGAAAAGGTAATTCCCCTGTCCATTCGGGGAGACACTGCTGTGGGAGATGTCCCCAGTGCTCTCCTTGCTTGTTGCGAGTAATACTCCCTTTGCTCAGGTACCTTCTTGGTTGAGGTTCACTGGGCTATGCTCACCAAGAAATGAACCCTTTATGTCCAGTCACAACATCCCAGTGGAAGCTTTTAGATTTGGAGAGGGCTGAGATGAGAAATGAACTAGGCAGGAGGGAATGAGCAGAAACCTTTTAGATCCGGCAGTGTGTCCAGTTAAGTGTTTCTAAGAGGAAAATATTCTTGCAGCTGTCCCTCTTCTGTTTATTATTTTAAGCGACAAAGTATGAGTAGTTTTTTTAAAAAATAAATCTTTATTGTTCAGATTATTACAGGTGTTCCTCTTTTTTCCCCCCATAGCTCCACTCTACCTGATTCCCCACCCCATCCCATTACCTTACCCCGCGCCACTGTCTTCATCCATAGGTGTAAGATTTTTGTCCAATCTCTTCCCGCACCCCTCACACCCCCTTCCGCCTGAGAATTGTCAGTCCACTCCCTTTCTATGTCCCTGATTCTATTATATTCACCAGTCCATTCTGTTCTTCAGATTTTTTATTCACTTGATGTTTAGATTCACTTGTTGGTAGCTATGTATTTGATGTCATTTTGTTGTTCATAATTTTTATCTTTACCTTTTTCTTCTTCTTCCTCTTCTTTTTTTTTTTTTAAATATATTTTATTGATATTTTACAGAGAGGAAGGGAGGGGGATAGAGAGCTAGAAACATCAATGAGAGAGAAACATCGATCAGCTGCCTCCTGCACACCTCCCATTGGGGATGTGGCCGCAACCAATGTACGTGCCCTTGACTGGAATCGAAGCCGGGACCCTTCAGTCCGCAGGCCGACGCTCTATCCACTGAGCCAAACCGGTTTTGGCATTCTTCCTCTTATTAAAGAATACCCTTCAGCATTTCATGTAATCCTGGTTTGGTGGTGATGAACTCCTTTAGCTTTTTCTTATCTGTGAAGCTCTTTATCTGACCTTCAACTCTGAATGATAGCTTTGCTGGGTAGAGTAATCTTGCTTGTAGGTTCTTGCTGTTCATCACTTTGAATATTTCTTGCCACTCCCTTCTGGCCTGCATAGTTTCTGTTGAGAAATCAGCTGACAATCGTATGGGTGCTCCCTTTTAAGTAACTAACTGTTTTTCTCTTGCTGCTTTTAATATTCTTTGTCTTTTGCTCTTGGCATTTTAATTATGATGTGTCTTGGTGTGGTCCTCTTTGGATTCCTCTTGTATGGGGTTCTGTGTGCTTCCTGAACTTGTAAGTCTATTTCTTTTACCAGGTAGGGAAAGTTTTCTGTCATTATTTCTTCTAATAGATTTTCAATATTTTGCTCTCTGTCTTCTTCTGGCACCCCAAAAATTCAGATGTTGGTACACTTAAAGTTGTCCCAGAGGCTCCTTATACTATCTTCATATTTTTGGATTCTTTTTTTTTTTTTCTGGTTGGGTGTTTTTTGTTCTCTCATATTTCAGATCTTTGGTTTGATTCTTGGGGTATGTTGATCTACAGTTGAGTTTCTGTATATTCTTTATTTTAGACAGTGTATGCTTAATTTCTGACTGGTCCTTTTCCATTTTTTTAGCATTCTCATTAAGGTCCTTGAAGGTCTCACTAAGCTCCTCGGAGGTCTCATCAAGTTTCTCGGCGGTTTTTAGAAGATTCTTGAGTAACCTTATAAATGTGGTTCTGAACTCTATGTCGTCCAGTAGTTTGCTTTCCTCCATTTCTCTCATTCGTGACATGTTTCTTTGTCTTCGCATTTTGCTGCTTCCCTGTGTTGATGGAGTGGCTTTGTGTGGTAGGTGACCTATAGGGCCCAGTAGCTCAGCCTCCCCAATCACCTGAGGTGGACGCCTTTGGTATACCCCTTTGTGGGCTGAGTGCAAAGTCTTGGTGTAGTTAAGCCTTGATTGCTGTTGGTACACTGGGGAGGAATTGACCTCCAGGCCAACTGGCTGTGAGGACCCTTTGTGTCTATTACGGAAGAACTGCTGCGCTGGAGACACACTTATGGTGCAGGACTTGTTTCAGTGGGGCTTTGGTGCTCACTGAGTCTGCCTCTTGAATGTGTCACTTATGGATGTGAGGAGTTGTAATCTGGTGTCTCACACTGACCACTAGGTACACTGGCTTCTGGATCTCCAATGGGGTGCAGGTCAGCTACTGTCTGAGGCCACCCAGCAGGAGCTACAGCGAGAACTACAGTTTTTCTCCTCTTTGCTTGGGGTTTGGAGGTTTTGGAGCTGTCTGACCCAGGCTGCAAGTTTGCTAGGTTAAGCTGTGATAGGGCAGGTCATTCATATGCTAAAGCCGCTGCTTGGAGCTTGGGTGGGTTTGTAGATTGTGCAGGGTGGGGTCTCAGGGTGTCACTAGGCTAGGGCGTGGCAAACAGTGATGGCTGCCAGTAAGCCGGCTCTGTGTCTCCAACCGCGTCCCCGCGTCCCGTGCCCCAGCGCAGTAAACTATTATTCCTGCACGCAGCTCTGCAAGCAAGCCCCCCTCACTTTCTGACCCGATGGCAGACAGTCCAGCTTTTCCCTGTAGGAGTTTGGGTCCCCCACGTCTCCCCAGAAACTGGAGTTCGGAGTAATCAGGAGCTTGTCTCCCTTCGGGTTGAAAAAAGCAGCGCTCACAGTCGCCTGCCACCAGCCCGATTCACGTGCCTCCGTACCTCAGCTTTTCAGCGCTTGTGCACGTCTCAATGCTCTTTTCTCTTTCCTTCTAGTTGTAGAACTTCCACTCAGCCAGCTTTCCCATGGTTCTGGGTGATAGACGTTTTGTCTTTTAGTTGTAGTTTTGAAATTGTTGTGCGAGGCAGCAGTTTAGGTGTTTACCTACGCCGCCATCTTCAAGCCTGAATTTTTTTTCGGGTAGTTTTTTTTTTTTAAAAAAAGAAGAAAGCATTACTTTAACTTGATGACTTAAAATCACCACCATTATCATCATCATCATCTCTTATTTGGATGCTTCTATGTGCCAGGTAGATGCTAATGTTTAAACTCAAGTGCTATGAACTATAGTTAAAGTTAAGTTTAGAATTTGACTCAGAATGGGGGTATCCAGGCTGGAGCAATAGAGGGCTCTCTATGCCAAATTACAGCACTTTGCTTTTACTTCCTGCCCAAGTGATCCGAGATTAAGAGATTCTCTTGGTATTTGGCTTATTTCCTTCATTCCTGAACCAGGTGGATTATTTATTTCTTTCAAGCTGAAACCCAAAGTAATAGTATCCTGGGCACTTAATTAGGAGTGGATCTATATTATATTATACTAGAGGCCCGGTGCATGAAAATTTGTGCACTGGAGGGTGGGGTCCCTCAGCCCGGCCTGCCCCCTCTCACAGTCTGGGAGCCCTCAGGGGATGTCCTACTGATGGCTTATGCCCGCTCCCCACAGGGAGCGGGCCTAAGCCACAGTCTGGTCTCCCTCTGCAGGAGGTGATCGGGCTGATCAGAGAAGGCACCACCCCCATCACCTTGCTGCTGCTGCCGCTGCTGTCCGTGAGCCTAAGCCCCGGGCCTCACAGCTGCTGTGGCTTTGTCCAGATGGATGTCCGGAAGACATCCGCCCTAATTAGCATATTACCCTTTTATTAGTATAGATATTTATATTATAGGAGATTCCTTCCATATATAGGAGGCTAACTAAAAGTGGAGCTGCCTCCCTCAATTCTTCCTTTACTGTGCAGTCATCCAGAATCCAGCCAGCAACCTCCATGATGAGCAACAATGGGCTGAAGTTCTCCTTTAGAGTATGAGGCAGATCTGGTTCTATCCCTGGCCAGTTACTGGGTTTTTGCAGCAGTAGATACACCCTTCAATTTCGCCCAGGTCCAGTCATTGGTAATCGGTTTTCATACAACTCGGAACTCACCTGGAAACCTCATAAGTCTCAGCATATGGTCTTAATGGTGAAGCTGTGGATGAGAGATATCTCAACACTTCCCAGTGTCAGCTTTCCAGTGAAGCCAGTCCAATTGTCTCCTCTCAGTAAACACTCCCCCCATGGTTAAATTAACTGTGGTTAGAGATAAGTTTGCTTTGCAAATCTGCCAGGGAATCACCACTTTTCTCCACGTATCAGGTGTGAGGTTCGAGGTGCAGGAAACGGAGTCGGAGACCCAGGCAAGTTAAAAGAGGAAGTTTATTCCGCACTAACAAGCGAGATTCATTATGAAGGAGGGTAGAAAAACCAGGATTAGAGGAGAATCCAGCTGGGCTGTTTCGCAGGGGGAGAGAACAGCAACACGTGCAGAGGTGAACATACCTTTTGAGGGGAGGAACGGGAAGGGGTGGGGCCCAGGGCACTCCGCACGTGCTGATTGGTGGTTCAATGTCTTGGGAATGTACCGGCTGCAGACGCAGGTTAGGTCATACTCCACCCACCAGTTGGGGGAAGGGAGGATCTATCATCAGGAAAGTGGAGAAATTTCCAAAGAAAAATCGGGAGAAATGGGAGATTGGCAGACACCAGTAATAGGAGACTAATCTGTACCCAGGATCCCAGCCTCCCTATTTTCCTCCACCTCTTTCCACACACAGCACAAGTACAGAAGATGACATGGGCCAGGTGGACTAGGCCAAGCCTGAATGCCATGGCACCAAGGGACTGGACAATGCTCTTGCATAGGTGTGACAATCATGTCTGGTGAATAAGAATACATTAGGTAATTACCATAGCATTAAAAATAAGAAAATACTGTCATTCAGCATTAACAATATTTTTGTTGTTGTTAATCCTCACTGAAGAATATTTTTCCCATTGATTTTTGGAAAGAAAGGGAGGGAGGAGGAGGAGGAGAAGGAGGAGAGAGAGTGAGAGAGAGAGACAGACAGAGAGAGAGAGAAAGACCTATATGAGGGAGACAGCTTGATTGGTTACCTCCTACACGCTGCAGGCAGGGAATCAAACTTGCCACCCAGGTACATGTAGTTAACTGGGAATTGAACCCATGACACTTCAGTCTACAGGCTGACACTCTAACCACTGAGCAAAACAGGCCAGGTCAACATTAACTTGTTTTGTTTAAAGTCTCAAGATCATAGTACATACATTTTCCCTGTTCCTGTGTATAAGGAAGATGTCATAGGCCTCGTATAGTCACTGACCATTCTCCAGAAGGGTATGCAAAGGCATAGAATAATTCGTAAGATACAAGCTCTCAGAAAATAGGAGCAAAGTTGGGTTAAGACTCCAGTTTAGCCCGGCCAGCCGGTGTGACTCAGTGGTTGAGCATCAACCTATGAACCAGGAGGTCATGGTTCGATTCCCAGTCAGGGCACATGCCTGGGTTGTGGGCTCCATCCCGAGTAGGGTGGGTGCAGTCGACAGATGATTCTCTCTCATCCTTCATGTTTCTATCTCTCTCTCTCTCCCCTTCCTCTCTGAAATAGAGATATAGATATAGATATAGATATAGATATAGATATAGATATATAGATATAGATATATACATATAACTCCAGTTTAGAGATTTGCAGAAGTGTATACCATAAAATGAGCCATTTCTGTTTCCAGATGATCAAACAAGCACAGGTGTGGGGCATGTCCTTGACAAGTTCACACGGCCAATTGTCATAGATGTCCCTGGCTCCAGATTCAGTGGACTTGACATAATTGGCATCTCCTGACTCCCAGGTTTCTAAAAGGCCCGGTAAAGACTCAGAGAGGAATTCGCATATCACTGAATCTGTTCTTACTCAGAGAGGAATTCGCACATCACTGAATCTGTTCTTCACCATCTTCACCTCAATCCCTTTTCAAAGCAAAACAAAGGAAGCACTTACAGTTTCAGTTTCATTTTCACTGGCAGGATCTCTGCTTCAGTTTCACTTTCCAGTTTCAGTTTTCTCCTTGGTTTTCAAGTTATTCTTCAACAACACGCCCACAGTTTACCTTATTAGTCAGCTGTTTACCTCCCTTATATAGCCCTGCCCTGGGGCTGAAACTTACCTGAAAGTCTACAAGACAGGCTGGTCCGATCTCAGTGGAGCCCATCCAGTAACCAAAACACTGCAAATTGCTGCCTAAATTCTTAGCAACCATGAGGTAAGGATTTCTCTGCTTCTCTCCCTTTTTGCCTGAGGTTTTTGGGGAAAATGTTAACCATTACTATCTCGACAGACTTAGTTTCAATGATGTCGACTCCTCACTCTTCTGTTTGAGCATCTGCTTGTGGACTGAGTGTGTGAGCGTGTGTGTATATTCATACACATAGATAAATTGTTTTATTAATTCAGGCATTTTCTTTTTTGTTAGCATCACCCTGAGGAAACTTACCTCATGTTAAAAAGTCCAAAGAAGAGGAGGGAAACAGGAAGGGAATTTTACAGGGGGAAGATGATCCCAATCTCTGAAACTATTTTCCACCAAACTCACTTCTGTCTGACATAGGGAGGGAATGGACAGTTGGTCTGGATAGAGAGATTGCTTTTAGCCGGCTCCCTCCTGTGGAAGAAATGCAGGACCCACACAGCTGTGTGAGCTGCAGTCCTGAGGTCTCTCAGATGTCTTGAGGGAAATACTGTGGGGATGTGGTGGGAGCAGCTCCCTGCCTAGAAGACAAGGGCTTCCTCGGCAGGCTTCTGGTCTCACCATCAGCACTGCTGAACTTCAGTTCAACTGGATTTAAGATCAGCAGATTACCTCCCTCCTGGGGAAGCCAGGTGCTCTGTAGATCCTTGATAGCCTCCTGTCCCGGGGCTTGGCTGGAGTTCTGCACTGGGGTACATCCATGTCTTTTTTTTTTTTTAAATAAATCTTTATTGTTCAGATTATTACAGGTGTTCCTCTTTTTTCCCCCCTAGCTCCCCTCCACCTGATTCCCCACCCCACCCCATGCCCTTACCCCCCGCCACTATCTTCATCCATAGGTGTAAGATTTTTGTCCAGTCTCTTCCCGCACCCCTCACACCCCCTCCCCCCTGAGAATTGTCAGTCCACTCACTTTCTATGTCCCTGATTCTATTATATTCACCAGTCCATTCTGTTCTTCAGATTTTTTATTCACTTGATTTTTAGATTCACTTGTTGGTAGGTATGTATTTGATGTCATTTTGTTGTTCATAATTTTTATCTTTACCTTTTTCTTCTTCTTCCACTTCTTAAAGAACACCCTTCAGCATTTCATGTAATCCTGGTTTGGTGGTGATGAACTCCTTTAGCTTTTTCTTGTCTGTGAAGCTCTTTATCTGACCTTCAACTCTGAATGATAGCTTTGCTGGGTAGAGTAATCTTGGTTGTAGATTCTTGCTGTTCATCACTTTGAATATTTCTTGCCACTCCCTTCTGGCCTGCATAGTTTCTGCCGAGAAATCAGCTGACAGTCGTATGTGTGCTCCCTTGTAGGTAACTAACCGTCTTTCTCTTGCTGCTTTCAAGATTCTCTCTTTGTCTTTTGCCCTTGGCATTTTAATTATGATGTGTCTTGGTGTGGTCCTCTTTGGATTCCTCTTGTATGGGGTTCTGTGTGCTTCCTGAACTTGTAAGTCTATTTCTTTCACCAGGTAGGGAAAGTTTTCTGTCATTATTTCTTCTAATAGGTTTTCAATATTTTGCTCTCTGTCTTCTTCTGGCACCCCAAAAATTTGGATGTTGGTACGCTTAAAGTTGTCCCAGAGGCTCCTTACACTATCTTCATATTTTTGGATTTTTTCTTTTTGTTTTTCTGGTTGGGTGTTTTTTGTTTCCTCATATTTCAGATCTTTGGTTTGATTCTTGGGGTACGTTGATCTACAGTGGAGTTTCTGTATATTCTTTTTTTTTTTTTTAATATATTTTATTGATATTTCACAGAAAGGAAGGTAGAGGGATAGAAAGCTAGAAACATCGATGAGAGAGAAACATCGATCAGCTGCCTCCTGCACACCTCCCACTGAGGATGTGCCCGCAACACATCCCTTGACCGGAATCGAACCCGGGACCTTTCAGTCCGCAGGCCGACGCTCTATCCACTGAGCCAAACCGGTTTCGGCAGTTTCTGTATATTCTTTATTTCAGACAGTGTATGCTTAATTTCTGACTGGTCCTTTTCCATTTTTTTAGCATTCTCATTAAGGTCCTTGAAGGTCTCACTAAGCTCCTTGGAGGTCTCATCAAGTTTCTCGGCGGTTTTTAAAAGATTCTTGAGTAACCTTATAAATGTGGTTCTGAACTCTATGTCGTCCAATAGTTTGCTTTCCTCCATTTCTCTCATTCATGACATGTTTCTTTGTCTTCGCATTTTGCTGCTTTCTTATTTTGATGGAGTGGCTTTGTGTGGTAGGTGACCTATAGGGCCCAGTAGCTCAGCCTCCCCAATCACCTGAGGTGGACGCCTTTGGTACACCCCTTTGTGGGCTGAGTGCAAAGTCTTGGTGTAGTTAAGCCTTGAATGCTGTTGGTACACTGGGGAGGAATTGACCTCCAGGCCAATTGGTTGTGAGGACCCGCTGTGTCTATAATGGAAGAACTGCTGTGCTGGAGACACGCTTATGGGGCAGGACTTGTTTCAGTGGGGCTTTGGTGCTCACTGAGTCTGCCTCTTGAATGTGTCACTTATGGATGTGAGGAGTTGAAATCTGGTGTCTGACACTGACCACTAGGTACACTGGCTTCTGGATCTCCAATGGGGTGCAGGTCAGCTACTGTCTGAGGCCACCCAGCAGGCGCTACAGCGAGAACTACAGTTTTCTCCTCTTTGCTTGGAGTTTGGAGGTTTTGGAGCTGTCTGACCCGGGCTGCAAGTTTGCTAGGTTAAGCTGCGATAGGGCAGGCCATTCATATGCTAAAGCCGCTGCTTGGAACTTGGGTGGGTTTGTAGATTGTGCAGGGCGGGGTCTCAGGGCGTGACTAGGCTAGGGTGTGGCAAACAGCGATGGCTGCCAGTAAGCCAGCTCTGCAGCTCCGACCGTGTCCCCGAGTCCCGCGCCCCAGCACAATAAACAATTGTTGCTGCGTGCAGCCCTGCAAGTAAGCCTCCCTCACTTTCCGACCCCACGGCAGACAGTCCAGCTTCTCCCCGTAGGAGTTTGGGTCCCCCGTGTCTCCCCAGAAACGAGTTTGGAGTAATCGGGAGCTTATCTTCCTTCGGGTTGAAAACAGCAGCGCTTTCAGTCACCCATCTCCAGCCCGATTCGCCGTCTCCGTACCTCAGCTTTTCAGCGCTTGTGCACCCCTCAATGCTATTTGCTCTTTCCTTCTAGTTGTAGAACTTCCACTCAGCCAGCTTTCCCGTGGTTCTGGGTGATAGATGTTTTGTCTTTTAGTTGTAGTTTTGAAATTGTTGTGCGAGGCAGCAGTTTAGGTGCTTACCTATGCCGCCATCTTGGTTTCCCATCCATGTCTTCTTTCAATAAAGGGCCGAATGTGGGAATTTCTATATTGTCCCAACAGAATCAAGATTCAAACAATCCCTGATAGCAGCAGATTAAAAGAAGACATAAATCAATATTGATCTGTAAATTTCCCCTCAGTGCTCCAATGGGTAAAATTTTGAAGGGGCAAAAGTTCCAAAAAATGCACAATTACTGGCCCTGATCAATCTTCCACCCCTCCTTTGGTCCACAGAAAGAGTGGGATGTCACTGATTATTATTATTATTATTATACTATAAAAGTAGCCATCACTTCCTAAATGTTTATTAAATGCCAGTTGGCTTCTAAAATTATTGTGTAAATTATTGCATTTCACCCTCAAAAGAAACCGTGAGGCAGGTACTCATACTGATTGTGCAATAATGGATCTTATATTTTAAAATGTTGAGATCACACAGGTAGTAAGTGATAGAGCTGAGACATGAATCAGAGTCTCTATTCAATGACACCTTATTTAATCTTTAAACCAATGTTTCTCAAAGGGTGCCAATGGGGGTTTATGAGATAAGTTCAGACAGCCTACTAATTAGCTTTTACATGTTAATGCTTTTGTGTGTTTTTTAACATGTACTAGAAAAATATACATACATAATTTGAAGAATTTCTGTTCAGGTTAGTAATATGGTTTTGTTATTGTGATAAAATACATGTAAGATAAAATCTACCATTTTAACTAATTTTGAGTATACAATTTTGTGGTATTTAGTACATTTGCAATGTTGTGCAACTATCATCAGTATCTACTTCAAGAAAATTTTCATGCCTTATCTGGTTTGGCTCAGTGGATAGAGTGTCCGCCTGTGGACTGAAGGGTCCCGGCTTCACTTCTGGTCAAGGGCACATACTTTGGATGCAGGATGCAGCCAATCAATGATTCTCTCTCATCATTGATGTTTCTCTCTCTCTCCCTCTCCCTAATCAACTAATATATAAATATATATACATATATGTGTGTTTGTATATATATGTATATACATATATATATACATATATATATGTATGTACGTAAAGAAAATTTTCATCACTCTGAGAGGAAACTCCATAGCCATTAAGCAGTCACTCCCCACTCATCCTTTGACCCAGGCCCTGGCAACCATTAATCTGCTTTCTGTCTCTATTGATTTGCCTGTTGTGGATATTTCCTATAAATGAAAACATACAATATGTGGTCTTTTGTGACCAGCTTATTTCAATTAGCATAATGTCTTCAAGATTCATCCATGTTATAGCATGTATCAGAATGTCTTTCCTTTTTTATTTTTTTTATTTTTTTTATTTTATGGTTTAAGGTATTACAAATGGTAGTATATATGTCTCTTTTTTTTCTTCCCACTGACCTCCCCCCGGCCTCTCCTACTCCCCAGCACTTACCCTCGTCCCTGTCTTTCCTTTTTTAAAAAAATATGTTTTAATTGATTTCAGAGAGGAAGGGAGAGGGAGAGAGAGATAGAAACATAAATGATAAGAGAGAATCATTTATTGGCTGCCTTTGCATGCCTCCCACTGGGGATCAAGCCCACAACCCGGACATGTGCCCTTGACTGGAATCGAATTTGGGACCCTTCAGTCCGCAGGCCAATGCTCTATCCACTAAACCAAACCGGCTAGGGCTGTCTTTCCTTTTTAAGGTGAAATAATATTCCATTGTCCATTCATCCCTTGATGGACACTTGCTTTGCTTCCACCTTTTGGCTATTGTGAATAATGCTGCTATGAAGACAAATATGCGAATATCTGTTCCAGTTCCTGTTTTCACTTATTTTGAGTATATGCCCAGAAGTGAAATTGCTGAATCATATGATAAATCGTGTGCTTAATTTTTTGAGCAATCATCACCATTTTCCACAGCAGCTGCCCCATTTTACATATCCACTATACACAAGGGTTCTAATTTCTCCACATCCTCACCAACACTTGTTATTTTCTGGATTTTTAAAAATATAATAGTCATCCTAATGGATGACTATTTGATTTCATTTCACTAATGATTGATATTGAGCATCTTTTTGTGTGTTTATTGGCCATTTGTATATCTTCTTTGGAGAAATTGCCTACTCTAATCCTTTTCCCATTTTTTAATCAGTTGTTTGTTTTTGTTGTTGAATTGTAAGTCTTGTGTACATAATCTGTTTATTAATCCCTTATCAGATACGTGATTTGCAAATATATTTTCCTATTCTGTGAGTTTTCTTTTCACAGTATTGAGAATGTCCCTTGATGCACAAAAGTTTTAAATTTTGATGACATACAGCTAACCTATTTTTGCTTTTGGTATCCTATCCAAGAAATCATTGCCAAATACAATGTCATGGAGTTTTTTCCCTATATTTTTTTTTTCTAAGATTTTCATAGTTTTAAGTCTTACATTTAGGTCTTTGATCCCTTTTGAATTTTTTTTTTGTATAGGCTGTAAAGCAAGCATGTTAAACTCTTGGCCGGCGGGCCGTTTAAATAAATGAGACATGCAGCCCACCAGCCACGAGTTTGACATGCTTGCTTTATAGACTATACAAAAAAGAAAGTAAGGGTTCAATTTCATTCTTTTGCATGTGGATAATCAGCGTTCCCAACACATTTGTTGAAATGCTGATCTTTCCCCATTAAATGGTCTTGGCACATGTGTCAAAAATCATTTGACAATTGTTATGGACTGAATTGTGCCCTCACTCCCCAATCCATATTTGAAGCCCTAACCTCCAATGTGACTATATTTGGAAATAGGGCCTGTACGTGAAACCCCTGATAGGAAGGGCTGACTATATTGAAACAAATCTAGCTGTAACTGGGCCCAGCCGGTACAAACCTGTGTTGCTCAAGGGTCAACTGTAACAGAACACTAAAAAAAAAAAAAAAAAAAAGTAAGGCAGGTATGTCCTTTGCAAGGCTTACCTGGCTTACCTGGCTTCTTTCCATTGGCTGTTTCTCACCTAACAAAGAAAATCTGCTTTTATTTCCATAGTATGAATGCTGATGAAGATCAGGTCCGAGCTAGGCTGGAACAGTTGAGATGTCACTTTACATGGAAGTTGCACATTGAAGACACTGAACTGTCTGATTTAGAAAACAGGGTCTTTGATGAAATTGAGTTCCTAGACACAAAATTCAATGTGGGAATACACAACTTACTGGCCTATGTGAAACACCTGAATGGCCAGAATAAGGAAGCCTTGGAGAGCTTGAAAGAAGCTGAAGACTTAATGCAGGCAGAACATGCTGGCCAGTCAGACGCGATAAAGCTGGTTACCTGGGGCAACTATGCCTGGCTGTATTACCACATGGACAGACTGACAGACGCCCAGATTTACCTGGACAAGGTGGAGAACACTTGCAAAAAGTTTGCCAGCCCCTCCTGCTACACAATGGAATGCCCTGAGATGGACTGTGCGGAAGGATGGGCCTTGCTGAAATGTGGAGGAAAGAATTATGAACGGGCTAAAGCCTGCTTTGAGAAAGCTCTGAGAGTGGACCCTGAGAACCCTGAATTCAGCACTGGGTATGCAATTGTTGTCTATCGTCTGGATGCCTTTAACAAAACATCACATGCTGGTGAGGCATTTTGTGTGCAGCCCCTAAAACGAGCCACCAGGCTAAATCCAGAAGATGCATATATTAAGGCTCTCCTCGCCGTGAAACTTCAGGAGATAGGACAAGAAGCTGAGGGAGAAAAGTACATTGAAGAAGCACTGGCCAACATGTCTTCACAGACTTATGTCTTTCGATATGCGGCCAAGTTTTACCGAAAAAAAGGCTCTTTAGATAAAGCTCTTCAGCTCTTAAAAATGGCTTTGCAGGCAACACCTTCCTCTGCCTTCCTGCATCACCAGATAGGGCTTTGCTACAGATCACAAATATATCTAATAAACAAAGCTGCAAGCTGGCAGCCTAGAGGACGGGATAGAGAAAATATCGACAGAATAACAAAATTAGCCATATCTCATTTTGAATTTGCTGTGGAACAAAAGCCAACATTTGAAATTGCTTATATACACCTAGCAGATATGTACTTACAGGCAGGCAACAACAGAAAAGCTGAAGACGCTTATCAAAAACTGCTCTGCATGAAATCACTTAAAGAAGAAAATATGCAAGAGATATATTTCCGCTATGGTCGATTTCAGGAATTTCAAAGGAAATCTGAAGTCGATGCAATTATCTATTATTTAAAAGCAATCAAAATAGAAAAGCCATCATCTGTAAGAGACAGAAGTATCAGTTCTTTGGAGAAAGTGGTTTTAAGGAAACTTCAAAGAAACGCAGTAGACATAGAAAGCTTGAGCATCCTTGGGTTCACCTACAAATTGAAAGGAGAAATGAATAAAGCCCTGGAGTACTATGAGCGGGCCCTGAGGCTGGCTGCTGACTTTGAGAACCCTGTGGGACACGCTCCTTAGGCACTTCAATATGGACCACTTTGACATTTCATTTGATTTTACGTTAATCATTTCCGCGTGCTGCTTTCAGAAACATGTAACTTTTGAACAATCATTCAAGCCTGATAAAATACTACTTGTATGCAAAAAAGAGTGAAGTAGAATATATGTGCCTTTGCGTGTGTGAGAAAGGAAGAGAGACATAAACCATGTCTCTGTGAATGTTATGTAACAAATAACAGTTTGTTAAGTATATTTGTAGCAAATAAAACACCTCACTTACATAAAGTAAAATGACTCATTCATTTGATCAACAAATAGTTTTCAGTGCTAGATACCAAACATACTATGGTGATGTAAGGAAAATTCTTTTCCTCGACCCATCTTAGGGTTCTTGATTGGGGTAGACTAAGAAGAATAAGAAGAGAAAAACAAACAAAACTTTATAAACATGTGTGTCTTACATACACATGGGAGTACTCAGTGAGGAGTAACTCAAAGAGGTGGTTAGATCTTGGGCTTATATAGCATCTTAACAAAAGAACACAGGTCTCCATTCTCATGATGCTGCTAGAGGTGAAACTGCATTGGAACTAAGGACCTCTAGCTATATCCTACCTCAGCTTAGATTACCCACCATCAGTGTGAGTCCCCAGCCAGACCAAATGTGATACAGACACCTCCACTGGAGTCCCATGCTCAAGGGAATATGCCGCCTTTGACATTCCCCTTCATGTCCATCCTTTCACCCAGGCCTCTTCCTGAATTCCAACACTGATTCATCTGAATTCAACATTTCTTCTCCTATCTAAGTCCACCTTCTATCTCTTGAAGGCTGTACTGTGAAAACTAATTTTTAAGAAATAGGCATTACTTGTAGCAGTGATTTTCAGCTCAGGTTGGGGAAAGATAATAGGGAAGAGGAGAATTCTGCCCCTCAGGGCAAAAAGAAGTTGAATCTGGCCAACTTCTATAGACAATTTTGGTTGTCACAACTACAGGGTTTTACTGACATCTAGTGGGTATATACAAAGATGCTGGGTAAACATCCTACAATGCCTGAGACGGCTTCCTACAACAAAGAATTATCCAGCCCAAATGTCAATAGTACCAGGGCCAAGAAACTGATTTACATCCATCTCTGGAAGAGTTATTGAAAATGAGTGTTTATTTTGAAACTTGAGGAGTATTTACCTATTAAGTTACATTTTCCCAAGCAGATCTTAGATCAGTTGCCAGGTTTCACTTTTCCTTTTTTTCTCTAGTTGCTGTTTTCTACATGATCATAAGAAATTTTTAAAAAACAATACACTATTGATTTTTCCTAAGAATCTACCCTATCCAACAGTCTGTGAAAAAAATATTGATATTCAAATTCCATCTAGTAATTTCAGCATGTTCAATACCCACTTAACAGTCAGGTCTTTGTTTCTTCTCAATTCTGAAAATGTATTTTCCTTTAACATTTTTACAGATGGCTTTTGTCTCTCTGAATTTGAATTTCTAAAACATATATGTAGATAACCAGAAGGTTTTCTCCTTTGATTTTTACTATTGGTTGCTTATTATTCATTCAAACCTTAATAAGCAGAGACTGTCCCTTTGCCCAGATACAGCTGAGAGAAATGAAGGGAAAGAAGTAGGAACAAGGGGGAAAAAAGCATGATCAAGGCACTGGAAAATTTTCAAACATGGGAGCTTTATTAAATTTTTCTACATCCTTAGTAAGAAGGAAATTCTAGGTTTATTTTTCTACTGAAACCATTCAGTACCCTTCTAAAATGTGGTTTCCCACTTAACATAAATATTACAATAGCCTACAAGCCACCACCATACACATTACCTCTCTGATCTCATGTCTTAGAACTTTTCCCTGCTCTCTTCACTCCAACCACATCATCCGGGCTAGCCAACTATGCTCCTGCCGCCAGGCCTTTATGCTGTTTCCCCTGCTCGGTACACAGTTCCCTAACTGCATATCCACTCATTTGCTCAATTGCCACTTTCTGTGAAATCTTCCCTCACCCATGTATCTATAACAGAAAAATACATTGAACTCCAACCCTCTCTATGCTTTTTTGCATAGAACTATCTTATATATAATGTTTTATTTGTTCTTTATCTTAATCTCATGCACTAGAAAATAACTCCACAAAGGATAGATCCTTTGTATATTTAATTCATTGCTGTTATCAATAGTGCCTGAACAACCTGTGGTTCTTAGCAGTTGTCTGATAAAATTTATTGAATGAATGAATGTTTGAAGTTGAAGGGGACTAAAATTTTAATGTGTGGACATTTAGCCTTTTTTGCTTAGATTGGCAATACCACCCCCATCTTTATTGGGACCTTAGGAAGCACTGTTGGCATGGGCACAGAAGGCAAATACTATACAACTGTGAGTGGGGGGTGTATAAACTTCTCTACAAAGCTATTCAGCAGTACCTACCAACATTTAGAATACATATACATTTTGACCCCAAAATTTATCTAAATTTACTCAATGGAAATAATGGCACAGATGTGCACACATCATTGCAATGTTGTATATTGCTTCAGTTTCAGCTTAGGATGCACAAAGCTGTCAAGAGTATCACTGCCACTCTTACAACAAAAATAACACTGAACTGTCACTTTATTAGTATTAATATTTTTAAAAGGTTAATCTAGTGGCACGGGGACTCAGGGAGACCAAGGTCCAGAGGCCCAGCTGCAAATTTAACTCCAAACAACTCAGCTCCGCAAAGGAACCCCCCTTCCCGCCCCCGCGGTCCCTAAGTCCGCGGGAGGGGGGGTTGCGGGAGTAGGGGGCCCCCAGTCATCCCTTCCAGAAGTTTGAGTTTCCTAGAGCTGGACTCCGCCTAGTCAGGGATCAGATTCCCTTTCCAGTTTTCTTTTCCCGCTCAGGCCCTGCCTTTAACAAAGACAAACGCCCAGGCTCCGACCAAACTCTGCGGACGCCTTGCGGGAAGCGCGCGCCCGCCGTTTCGCGCCCACGCGCACAGGCACGCGCACGCCCGTCGCTCAGCAGCGCAGCATCCCGGTCCTGCGGAGAAAGCCCGAGGGCACTGCCGCCTGCCTGGACGCCCCGCGGAGCCCAGCCACCAT
Source organism: Plecotus auritus (assembly GCF_963455305.1). Taxonomy (NCBI): domain Eukaryota; kingdom Metazoa; phylum Chordata; class Mammalia; order Chiroptera; family Vespertilionidae; genus Plecotus; species Plecotus auritus. Next base: position 27,938,641 of record NC_137783.1, on the reverse strand, counting down.
GAGGTAAGGGCTTCTCCGGCTTGTCCACCCACGCTCTGCCTAGGTCTTTGTTTCCATTCCATTCCGTGTCCACCAGCGCAGCGCTGCGGCCCGGGAAGAGGCCAAGCCCCCTCCCCCCTCTCCGGGCCAAGCAGCCAGGCGTCTGACTGAGGACGCTCCCCGGGAACCTGGTCCAGGTCCCGGGCGTCTGGAATCCGGCCTATCGGGGAGGGTGCCCGAACGGACTCCTCTCCGGAGTCCCGGTCCTCCCAGGCGGCCGCGGTCTGGCCGTGTCCAGGCGACGCGCCCCGGAGGCTTGTGCACTCCCTGCGGCTCTTCTCGGCGGAGCCGGCGGTGCCCGTGCTGGGGACCCAGGGCCCTTCGGCGGGGCCTCTACGTGGCGCGGGTCTCCGTAGGCCCGTCGCCGCCCTCCCCTTCCCAAGGCTGCAGCTGCCATGCCCTCATCTTGGCAGACGCAGTGTGGCCGCAGCCGCGGGCGGCGCATTTGTCGCCTCCTGCCATGTTGCCTTTTTGGTTTCGGGGTCCGAGGGCTTCCCTGCCTGTGAGCTGCCTTTGCACCGCGGACAGATTTGTATTGTTCCACCCAATCCGCTATTTTAGGAGGATTTCTTTATCCTTGACGGATGGATGGGGACGGCGCCTTACCCTTGCCCCTTTTGGTATCCCCAGGCCTAGCACCCTGCCCTGTGCGTGGTTAGTGAACCAGTCGCGTTTATAAAGCCGAGGAAGGAAAGGTTAAGACCCTGGACGCCTGAAGCAGATAACCCTTTGTTCTACTAGTTGGGTGACCCAAAGCAAAGTTGTTTAAGCTCTGTGAGCCTGTTTCTTACCTGTCGAAAATGAATGGCATCCATCTCATAAGACTCTTACTAGAAGTAAAATAATAGTAAGTCCCTAACTTCTAACATTTGTAAGGAGGGAGGGAGGTACCTGGAAGGGCCCGAAGAAACAAGGAGGAAAAGGGTGTGCCCTGGACATGTATATGTAGGGTGGGGTGGAAGAGGGGTGGACTCCATTGGGTAAGTGAGATGGGCTCCCAAGGACAGTGAAAGACTGATTCTAACTGGGAAAAAAAAATGCTGAAACATAAATGTTGCCTCTTCAGGCACAATAGCCTCTCTCTGCCAGCCTTCCAGAGACAAAGTTAAAATATTAAGTTGACAAAGTTTAAAAAGTAAAACTTCTCATGGCGGGCCTGATGGGCCAGCTTCAGTGGCTGGCTGAATGCCCCTTTCAGATCTCACATCCACATTCATAAGCCCAGGCAGCCCTCCGCATTGTCTGGGGCTGCGGAGGTAGAAACCCTCAGAAGAGAGGCCAATGTTCATGTTACTCTGTGGGTGGGCAGGGAACTGATAGGCTCATATTGCGGTGAATCTGGGCAGGCTGGTAAGGCCCTGGCAAAACTTACCTATGATTTTGGTGCAGTTATACCAGAGAAGGGAACAAGTACTATGGGGGAATCATACCAGGTTTCCCAGTGAGGACTATCAGAAACAGTTCGAAACCTATTTTCAAAATCCAAACATAGAGCCAGACAGAGAACATGCGAAGATATAAAGACAAATGGAGAGGGAAGACTGAACTGGGAAAAGTTTGGAGCCATTAGCAGAAGGGAAGAACTAGAAGGGATTCCTTCATCTGAAATTCAGGGTTTTTTTATGCTAAGCCTACACCTCTGGACTTGCCAGAAGCTGCCAGTATGTAAGTTCATTCACTTACCAAATATTTATTTATTGAACTTCTATTATAACTGGAATAATAGATGCTAGGTACACAGAAATTAAAAAAAATTAAAATTAGAACAAGGTCTCCATTATCATGGGGCTTACATTTAACTAAGGGAAATAGACAAATAGTATATAAATGAGTAACCAACATAATTCAGAAAGTGGTAAGAGTGATAAGGAAAATAAAGCAGTGTAATGGGCAAAGGAAAGGATCTAGAACGGAGGAGGCTATTTTAGATAGCTCTGCCTCAGGCAGCCTCTTAAATAGTGAATATTTGAGCTGAGTTACAGGAGATAGTTACTCAAAGATTTAGGACCAGAGCATTCCAAATAGAGTAAAAACAACAGGTGTAAAAGTTCTTGAAGTTCTATGTCACTACAGAAAGAAGGTCACTGTGAATGAGGAGGGAGAGTAGTAGGAGAGAAGGTTGGATGGATAAACACAGCCAACTCCTTTAGGGACTTGTAGGATATGGCTGGATGAGTATCTAAGGGTGTTGGAAGTCATTTGGAGATTTTAAGACTGACATAATCTCGTTTATATTTTTCAAAAGTTTACTAGTTACTATATGGGGACCAAGAATAAAAGCAGGGAGACCAAATTTTTGTCCCAGTTCAAAGGAAAGGTAATTGTGGTTTATACTAGATAATAGCAGTGGGAATGGAGAAAAGTAGGTGGATTTGAAATGTATCTGGGTGGTAGAATTAACAGGACTTCCTATTGGATTTGGATGAAGGTTGAGAGAAGAGGAACCAAACATTATTCCTCAGTTTTGACCTGTGGAACTAAGAGGTGCCAAACAAGGTGGGGAAGACGGGAGAACAGACTCAGGGACCCAAATTTCTGCATTGGATATGTTTATTTGAACTAAAAATGAGGTAAGTCTGGAATTCAGAGGAGAGATCAGAGATAGAGGAAATACTTTGGAAGGGCATCAGCTATACAACAGCAAGTCTTTAATTAGATTGTGCGGAAAAGTATTTTTTTTTAAAATATATTTCTTTATTGATTTCAGAGAGGAAGGGAGAGGGAGAGAGAGATGGAAACATCAATGATGAAAATCATCGATCGGCTGCCTCCTGCACCCCCCACACTGGGGATCGAGCCCACAACCTGGACATGTGTCCTTGGCTGGAATCGAACCTGGGACCCCAGTCCTCAGGTCGACGCTCTTATCCACTGAGCCAAACTGGCTAGGGCCAGAAAAATATTTTAATCCACTTACCTTAACACATTAAGCGCCCAGTGACTGACACTATACTTTACGTCCGAAGACAAAACAGGCTGGGTGCTTAACATGTTAATAATGATAATTATATCTTTGTTAACTACCATCTTTCCCCGAAAATAAGACAGTGTCTTATATTAATTTTTGCCCCCAAAGACACGCTAGGTCTTATTTTCAGGGTATGTCTTATTTTTCCATGAAGAAGAATACGGTACACATTTATTGTTAAATGAAAATAAAGGAAATTTATTACCTGTATACGGTACGGTAGTACGGTAGTTGTCAACACAAACTAGACAAACTGTGAATCCTACAGTATCAAGAATTTACTCATTTATTCAATGACAATCATGTCATCATCTTCTGGAACATCATCATAACAATCCAATTCCTGAATTTCCTGGTGAATTTCTTGTGACTCCATTTCTTTCAGAATCAGTGGACCAAATCTCCCATGTTTAGCAATAGCACTGTCTTTAAATGAGTACTTCTTGTCAAGGTAGCCTGCTTGCAGTGCATTTGCAATGCAACTGTCAGTGATTTTCTCCCATGAATTCTTCACCCAAGTCACAACTTCTTGCAGTTTAGGTTTCACAAAGTTTCCATGCTTATTTCTCTCCATTCTATTTTCAATGTAGTCATTAATTTCCATGCGTAAATTGTCTTTGAATGGCTTGTTTATTGCAATATCAAGAGTCTGGAGATAGGCCGTCATTCCTGCGGGAATCATTATCTGATCTATTTTTCTTTCATGAAGAAATGTCTTCATGTCTTTAGCGCGGTGAGTGCTGGCTGCATCCCAGACTAGCAGACCTCTTTGGCTCCCTCGCATAACAAGCGGCAGCATTAAATCGACCCACTTCCTTATAACTGCTTGTGTGGCCCAGGCTTTTTCAGTTTCAAGAATAAAAATGCCCAAAACACGTTCAATCTTTTCCTTCTTGCCCTTAGAAATGATTAAAGGTGGGATTTTAGTGCCATCCAGACGAATTGCCAAAATACAGGAAACACGTGCACTTTCATAAGCAGTGGAGGGAATGTACGCTAAGGAGGCACCCTGCTATTCAATTGTTGTTTGAGATGATTGGCCCATAAACACTGCAGTTTCATCCATAGCAATCATGTTGGGAAGATTGTATTTAGAGAAGTCAGCATCATCAATAAAGGACTTGAATGCAAGTGCTCGCTTAATAACTTGAGTATCTTCCAACATAAACAATGTTGTAGATCTTCTTAAAGACAGTTCACTTCGCTGAAGGAAATTATCCAGCCAGTGTTGTGATGCTTTGAAGTCTTTGGGGGCTATGTCAAACTGTGGTGCCATTGCAAGGGCAAATTCTTGAATCTGAGCCCTATTCACAACCAAAGCCTTTGCTCTCCTGTCAACAACCCATTCACAGATCAGGTCTTCCAGCTCGGAAAATAATGGTTGCCGACCTGATCCACACTTGCGCTTTTTAGCATTTCCCTTGTCCACTTGTTCAATGAGGTTACCATACTCTGCTCGCCATTTTCGGACCAATCGGATACTCAACATCTTCTCTTTGCAGAAAGCAGTAAGATTTTGGCCCCAAGAGTCTTCCACGATTCCTTTCTTGTACTCCACGGAGTAGCTTTTCCTTTTTGCGCTCATTTCTAGGGGTAAAAAAAAAAGGAATTGGGGTATCAAGGTGGGGGGAGGGGGATCACTCAAAATGACATGGGGGATCAGAGGGGGGAATCAAAATGGCACAGGAGAATCAGAGGGGGGATCACCATTTTAGTAACCCCTTTTGATCCTCCTGTGTCATTTTGATTGTCCCCTCTGATCCTCCTGTGTGATCCCCCTCCCCCCACCCCTGTGCCACTGAACACCTTCACCAGACATCCCCCCTACCCCTTTATCAGACATTTACCCCCTGGGGCCTGCCTGGGGACTGTCACTGGGCTTGCTGGGGCCTGGATCTGGGCTGGAGCAGGGTCTGCCACTGACTGAGAACCTTCAGTCATCATGAAGGCGGCCGCGAGCATCAGGTAGTGTCACCAGAGACAGACCAGCACTCACCACCTTCGCCGCGTCCTGTCCGCTCTAATCCTCCTGTTCTTCTACATGCATCTGCGAAAGTCTCCTCCTCTCTCCCGCCCCAAGCTCACCGCTCACTCCGACCTCCGCTCCGCCTCCACACAGCAGTGACGTCAGGACTCCGCGTAACGTCACTGGTTGCTAGACGCCAGTCGGGGCGGCCCTAGCGACCAGTTTACGGTAAATTAATTTTCATTCTGAGACAGAGCCTGGGGCCTTATTTTCGGGGGATGCCTTATATTCCACTCAGAAGGAAACCTGTAAGTGGGTCTTATTTTCGGAGGATGTCTTATTTTCGGGAAAACAGGTAAGATTCTTGTACTTCCTTCAGATCACCTTTAACACATTTTTGCCCAGCTCTCTTGTTGTTTGAGAGAATCACTAATTGTCTTTAAATAAATGTATATCTCTGCCACTCCCTATCTGAAGCACTCCGTGAAGCACATCCTGGTGAGAAGTAGCCCATCTCAAAACAATTCCAACAAAGTAGAATGTTTTGACCTTTAGGGCTCATATATGAAATTGTTGTTTTCTTAACCTGAGACCTTTCTCTGTTCTGTTTTTTCCAATGGTCAGTCACACAAACCTCTTACCTGCTCTTTAAGCTACTCTGAAATCCCTTCTTGTTTTCTCTTTAGGCACTCCTTCAACGAAGTGAATTTTATATACATTAGATATATCCTATGTTTTAAAGAAAACTAGTCTATGAAAAGCAACCCTCCAATTTGTAAGTGGTATAATGTTATGGTTGAAAGGCATAGCTTTTGAATCAGACAGAACCAGATTGGGATCTTGGCTCAGGCACTTTATAGCTGTGTAACTTGAGACATGTAATTTAAACTCTGCCAGTACTCATCATAAAATTGTGAAAATATTATTGATTTTAATACGTTTTTATTGGTTTTTAGATAGAAAGGAAGTGAGAAGGATAGAGAAATAGAAACATCATCAGTTGGCTATCTCCTGCATGCCCCCCCCTATTGGGGATCAAGCCTGCAACCCAGGCATGTGCCATAACTGGGAATCAAACCAGCAACCTCTTCGTTTATGAGTCGATGCTCAACCATTGAGCCACACCAGCCGGGCAAGAGGTTTTTATAAAAATTAGTGTAATTTATATAAAATGCTTGGCACACTGCCTGGCATGTAGTAAACCTTCAGTGAATTGTAGTTTTAGTTATTTGTTTTTTGAGTAATCATGATTCTAGATAGTATATTCTAAATAGTATATATTTATACTGTTGAATTGAATGTGCAATAAACCTGGTGATATGCATAAAGTTTGTTTTTCAAATATATCCTTGTTTGTCGTTTAATTTAGCTCTTCACCTTGAATAAAATAGCAGAAATTTAAAGTTAAATGAGAGCTCTAACCTGTTAGGCTTGAGGCCTTTTTACCCATTAAGCCCCAAGGTCCACTGTTTCTTAACTATCCCATACCGTAGCCACCAGTCCTATGTGACAACTTAAATAAAGTAAGTAAAACAAAAATCCAGTTTCTTCATTGTACAAGCTGCATTTCAAATGACCAGTGGCCATGTGTGGCTCATGTTTACCATATTGTAGAGCACAGATAAGAATATTTTCATCATGGCAAGAAGTTCTATTGGAAAACTCTAGTTTAGACCTGTAACCACTGAAATGTGGGACCTGTATATACGGTATGTGTATATTGATATATACAAACAGAGAGACTAAATGTGAAAAATTATAAAAATGGAAATTAATAAGCTAATTTAAATGTCTACTAGATAGATTAAGTCAATTTTAATATTTACATTTAGTATTTATAAAAATTGGAAAACATTTCATGGAGTAGTATATTAGATTATGTGCCCAGACCGGAATCATCCCCACAACCTTTTGGGGATGATACTCTAACCAACTGTGCCACCCATTAAGGATTGGTTTTATTTTTTTTAATCACTGCTACTAATTGTGCAATTAATCCAGTTCTCTAATTTTTCTGTCACTTTTGGCTACTAGGATGGCCCCTTTCCAATTCCTAAAGACTCAGTCCAATTCATTTAAATCTCATATTTGACTCAAAACACTCTTTCCTCCTTTCCAACCCCAGCAAATATCGCTCTAAGTGCCACGAAGAACAGGAAAATGTGATAGACTAGACTTTAGGATGGACTAGCAAGGTGGGGGTGCAGCTTTTCTCTAAGGTAGTCAGATTCCTCTCTTCAGAGAGCTGAGATTTGAGCCAAAGAACAGAATTACGAGAATAAGTAAGCCCTGAAACTCTCTTAGGAAGAATAAGGGAATCAAAAGAAGATACAAATGCCCTGAGATAGTACATATTTGGCATAAGAAATAATAAACATAAAGATTTTTTGAAGGCCAGTATGGCTGGAGTGCAGCGTGTGAAAGGAAAGTGGTGCAAAACGAGGCTAGAGAAGGAGACATGGGCTGGAGATGAAGGGCATAGCAACCATGGTTAGGAGTTTGGGGCTGGAGGTAAAGATTTGAGCATTAATAAAAAATAGCTTCACTTCTGCTTTGTGGTCCATCTTTCTTGCAATTCAAGTGACGTCTTCACTTGAGTATCTAATAGACATCTTCAAATTAACATTTCCAAAGTCCTCTTGATTTATTCATTCAGCTCCTAAAGTCAAAAGCATAGCAATCATCCGTGTTTCCCTCATCACCTCATGGTCCTCCCCACACCCAGTTCATCAGGAAGACCTATCAGTTCTGCCTCCAAAATCTAATATGCAGAACTCACTAAACCCGTGGTCGGCAAACTGCGGCTCATGAGCCACATGTGGCTCTTTGGCCCCTTGAGTGTGGCTCTTCCACAAAATACCATGGCCTGGGCGAGTCTATTTTGAAGAAGTGGCGTTAGAAGAAGTTTAAGTTTAAAAAATTTGGCTCTCAAAAGAAATTTCAATTGTTGTACTGTTGATACTTGGTTCTGTTGACTAATGAGTTTGCTGACCACTGCACTAAACCACTACTACAACCTGAGTGTACGCTTGCATAATCTCCTTGGATTACATCAACAGCTGCCTTCGTGTCTCTTTTAGGGAGATTTGCTCTGGCCATGCTACCCATTTCCTGCCAGTCACCCATGTCTTCTGCTTTATTTTTCTCCTTAGCACTATTATCATCTCACATACTCTATATTTTCATTTTTTTTTTTTTGGTCTTTTTATGGCACATCCCATCCCCTGTTAGAATGTAAGCTACATGAAGTCAGAATTATTTTTTTCTGTTTTGTTCACTGCTGTATCCCCAACATGAGCAGTGTCAGGCATATAGTAGGCTCTCGATAACTATTTGTTGAGTAAATAGCTGTTGCACTAGTTTCCCAACTTTTTCTCTTGACCCTCTATCGTCCATTCTCCTCAGAGCATCCAGAACTTTTTAAAGCTTGGATCAAACATTTTCCTTTCCCTACTTAATTTTTCTCCAATGGTTTCCCATTGCAGTTAGAGTACAATTTAAGTCAGCTGTCCCTGCCTACTACTTCTCATCTACTATCCTTTTTGTTTATGCTTCAGCCACACTTCCTTCTGTCCCCTGAACACTGCCAAATTTATTCCCACATCAAGGCCTTTGTGCTTGCTGGTACCTCAGCCCAAACCAAGGTTTCTGACATTTTGGACTAGATCATTCTTGGTTGTTGGGGCCGACCATTCCTTCTGTGGTGACAAACAAAATTGTCTCCACAGATGACCAAAGGTCCCCTGGGAGTTAAAATCACCCTGGTTGAGAAGCACTGGCTTAGACCATTCTGCCCTCAGATCTTTTATGACAGCCTCCTTTTCATTGTTGAGATCATACTTCAATTGCTCCTTTTTACAAGGGCTATTCCTTAACAATCATAACTAAAGTATCCCCCCGCCAGCAGCAGCACTTAATGCCATTACTCTGATTTTTTTCTTCTTAACACTGATTACTGTCTGGAATTATGTTGTCCACTGATTTGTATGCATGCTTATTTTCTGTCAACACCTTTTGTTCCTTTTCCAGAATGGAGTTACCGTGAAGAAAGGGCCTTTTTCTAGCTTGTTCACTGCTATATCCACCACAACTAGAATACTGCCTCACACATATGATGTGATCAATAAATGTTCATTGATGGAGAACTACTATAGTTTCCCATAAACATTTATACAAATACATATTTACACTGTGCATACAAGGGGGGTCCTGTGTGCAGCAGAAAAGGAAATATACACTCAGACACACTGTACACTGTTCATTCCATAGAGCATTTCCCTCTTTGAGAGAAACCCTAAGTAATCTTTTTTTACATTTCTTTTTATGTCTCTGAAACGTAAGCTTTTCCCCATCTTTTGTATGCCTGTTTCGGTCTGTTTCTGTGCCTTTTTTCTCTGTAAGCTTTCCTTCCTCCCTCCGTCCACACCTTCATTTCTTCCTTTCTCTGCAAAAATGATATATTTGTGTGGTTTCTCTGTCTCCTTCAATGTATTTCTTATTTCTCACCCACTTTTTTTTCTCTTCCTTCATTAATAATACAGAGATGAAATTTTTATATTAAGTATTGACTGTATATGTATATTCTTAATTTTCAAGGCTAGTAAATAAAACATTTAAATTCTCCTCTCTAAAAATAGGTGGTTCTTGTGGAACAGTGACTGCCAAAAGGAAATAGATACCCTGTAACATAGAAAACACTATCATCTCCAGAATTTTGCAATAAATAGAATTTAATGAAATATTTCTGGGACATAACTGTGCACATAGGAATCTAGTATAAAGTTATAGTAGCCTATGATTTAACTATAAGATCCAATAAAAGATAAAAATTGTTATTAAGAAAAGAACAGTACTATGGTTTAAAAATTGTTTCTTTTGTTCAGAAATTAAAAAGAATTTTGTCTTTGACAGTGAGCTTCCTAAGGACTCCTTGAAGACCATTCTGTTGGAGTTAGAATGTCACTTTACCTGGAATTTACTTAAGGAGGACATTGATCTGTTTGATGTGGAAGATACAATTGGGCAACAGCTTGAATTTCTTACGACAAAATCCAGACTCACTCTTTATAACTTACTGGCCTATGTGAAACACCTAAAAGGCCAAAATAAGGATGCCCTAGAGTGCTTGGAACAAGCAGAACAAATAATCCAGCGGGAACACTCAGACCAAGAAGAAGTACGAAGTCTGGTCACTTGGGGAAATTATGCTTGGGTGTATTATCACATGGGCCAGCTTAAAGAAGCTCAGAAGTATACAGACAAGGTAGGGAACGTCTGCAAGAAAATGTCCAGTCCTTTTAACTACAAATTGGAGTGTCCTGAGATTGACTGTGAGAAAGGGTGGGCACTTCTGAAATTTGGGGGAAAGTATTACCAAAAGGCTAAAGCAGCTTTTGAGAAGGCTCTGGAAGCGGAACCAGACAATCCAGAATTTAACATTGGTTATGCCATTACAGTGTATCGGCTGGATGATTCTGACAGAGAAGGGTCTGTAAAAAGTTTCTCTCTGGGCCCTCTGAGGAAGGCTGTAACCCTGAACCCAGATAACACCTACATTAAGGTTTTCCTGGCACTGAAGCTTCAAGATGTACATGCAGAAGCTGAAGGGGAAAAGTATATTGAAGAAATCCTGGACCAGATATCATCTGAACCTTATGTCCTTCGTTATGCGGCCAAATTCTACAGGAGAAAAAATTCCTGGGACAAAGCTCTTGAACTTTTGAAAAAGGCTTTGGAGGTGACACCAACTTCTTCCTTCCTGCATCACCAAATGGGACTTTGTTATAGGGCACAGATGATCCAAATCAAGAAAGCCACGCGCAACAGACCTAAAGGCAAAGATAAACTGAAAGTTGATGGGCTGATTACATCTGCTATATTTCATTTCAAGGCAGCTGTGGAACGAGACTCTATGTTTGCATTTGCCTACACAGACCTGGCCAACATGTATGCTGAGGGAGGCCAGTATAGCAATGCTGAAGACATTTTCCAGAAAGCCCTTCGTCTGGAGAACATAACTGATGATCACAAACATCAGATCCACTACCACTATGGCCGCTTTCAAGAATTTCACCGTAAATCAGAAAATACTGCCATCCACCATTACTTGGAAGCCTTAAAGGTCAAAGACCGGTCATCCCTGCGTACCAAACTGACAAGTGCTCTGAAGAAATTGGCTACCAAGAGACTTGGTCACAATGCGTCAGATGTGCAGAGTTTAAGTGCCCTAGGGTTTGTTTACAAGCTGGAGGGAGAAAAAAGGCAAGCTGCTGAGTATTATGAGAGGGCCCAAAAGATAGATCCAGAAAATGTAGAATTCCTTACTGCTCTCTGTGAGCTTCGACTTTCCACTTAACTACATATTCTAGGAAATCGATTTTAAAGCTCTTCTCTTTATTTGGGGTTCTTATACTTTTGTTTTATTGTTTTAATCCATTCATTACAGAGTCAGTTTTTATTGAGTCATTATTGTGTACCAGGCATCATGTTAAGTACTTTATATACATTATGATGAATCACTTGTTTTCTACTTTTGAAAATTAAAATACTATAATTCACTAAGAAACAGCAACGTTCCAGCTGTTTTAACTTAAAAATGACATGGCCATTATGACTTTATACCCTTTATGTCTGCTGTTTATAATGATATTCTGATTAAGTTTTGTCAAATTTCCATATTACTCACTTATGCAGTGTGTATAATCCTACATAAATCTTTGACACCAAGGTCAGGAACACTGTTTCAGGAGTGCAAAATTTTAAGTTCTTAATTATGTAGCTTACACAAGGTAGAACCTTCCAGTTACAGATGTCCTGACTTCAATGAGGATATTTAACCATCAACCTAAAGAATCCTCTTGGTTGAAAGAAAAAGTTCATAATAAAAAATTTGTCATTTCTGATGACTCAATAAAAAAAAAAACTAGAACATGAGAAACAAGTATTATCTCCTAGTATGTTCATTATGTAGCTAGAAACAGTTATGAGAAAATAATGGATAATGGAATATCATTAGTCTCAAGTTTCTCTGGTTCTTTAACTAGAAGAATATGCCTAAACTGAATCTAGATTAAATTAAATTTATTTTTTCCAATTAGAATTGCAGTATTTTTAGGTTACAATCATTGAAATAGAAAGCAGACTGAGAAATTGGAAATAATGATAAGCAAATTCCTAAAGTAGAAGTCCCTAACCTATATCCCTAGATTACTAAAATTTCAATGATTCAGTTTTGGGTCTGGACTGGGCAGAATTCTCATACCCCCAATTTCTGGCTTTCAGTTATTGTTTTAGAATTTCAACTTCTGTGAAGCTATTTCTTTTATCTGAAATTTTCAGATTGACATGCTTTCCTATAGATCATCCAGTAATAGGTAACCCCAGCTTTTAGTTTTAATATCCACCTTGAAGGGTCACTGTTTAAGGGCTCTTATCTCAAGGGATTTTTAAAAATATCGTTATTGTTGAAAGTATTACTGATATCCTCCTTCCCTCCCCCAATGACTTCCTCCTCCCCCTCCCCCTGCTCCTGCCCCCTCCCTAGGTTGGGATTTTGCTAAAAGTGGCTTCTTTAAGGTATTTCTTTGATTATGTTTACTACCAGTATTAGTGGAAAAGTGTGCCATGTGATTTAATTCTCTATACCGCCAATGTATCTTAAAACTAATGTGTATGTGTATGTGTTTTACTTTTTGTTGCTATTTTTATTTTTTATGGTTTTATTATAAATGTAGTGAATTATCATTGTAAAATTTCAAATAATGCAGAAGTATAAGACTTTAAGAGCACTCCCCTTACCCTACTCCAATCCTACACCCTCAAAGGTAAACTGTTAGAAATTTGATATGTATCCTTCCAGATGTGTTTTTATGCACATTCAAACATACATATATACTGCAGTGTATCTCATGAATTAAATTCTTTTCAATGTTTGTTTTACTCAAATCCCTGTTGTTTTTGTTTATTTCATTCATTTTATTTGTTTATTCAAGAAGGAAGAACAGGTAAGGGAATGATCTTTACTCAAGTATTTTAGAAATTCAGGACTAGAATATTTTATTTTGCAGAAATCATTTACCCTTTATTGGGAATAATGTAATTAAGGTTGTGCTCCCAAGTAGGCACTTGACATGCAATAAAATACAGTTATGGTATCAAAACAAAGATATAACTATAAGCCTCTATATTTAAATATTAGACATTCAGGTCTATGAAATGATCTTAAAACTCACTAGATATTAAAATATTGAAATATATAAGAAGTCATAACATGCTAAGAAAGGATAAAAAGAGTATATGAGAAACAACTATAAATACTGAACTAAAATTAGTATGTTTATAATAACTAAATTTTGTCAATAATTGTACATTTCTTCCTAAAATTTATAACTATTTGGAAATTATTTCATAGACTCTTGGGTTTAAAAAAGACCTCAGAGTTCACTTTTATCAATTAACCATAAAAACTTCAAGTTTTGATGACATGAATTATCTTCCTAAATGATAATTTCATCTTCAGATAGTCCTTATTCTTAGAAATGTATTCCTTCCATTTAACTGAAGAGTATGGCCTGAAGTTTACACATTTTAGTCTGTCTTTAGGGACTTAAGAGATCTAATCTTTTTTTTGTTTGTTTGTTTCGTTTTTTTTTTAGACCAAAAATATGCCCAGGGGAGTGGTTTTAATTGCCCTTCGGGGTGATTTGACCCTTCGGGAAGAGAGAAGTGCCTCTTTCCAAATCTCCAAGTGATCTTGGAAACTATTTTATTGAACAGTAAAGCTATGATATCAGTCTCACAAAAGATGAGAAAAAAACCCTTCAACAAGAGAATCAGCTGGCAGGAAAACTGGCTTCAGAGTAATGGAGCTCGTAAACCTATTTTCTGTCCTCTCTGAGTGCAGAACTAGTCTTAGCAGTTGATCAGATGCTATCTGCCAGAGTTTCAAGGACAATATAAGCAGTCACTGTTCCTTTCTAGATTGAGTCCTTGAAAATTATCTCAGTTCAAGAAGAACTGCATAGATCCACAGAACTTTAGAACCAGGAGGGCCATAAGAAAATGCCTACTCTAGCCAACATTATTCGTAAGAAAATTGGGCCATAGATTGGTGATGTGACTTCAAATTTCACAACTAATTTATTCTTGCTCCTAGTTCAGCATCATTCTTCCCTATTTGACAGTTTCTACCTATCCTATATAATAAAAGGCTATAATGCAAATAGACCAAACAACCAGTTGCTATGATGTGCACTGACTACCAGGGGGCGTGTGCAGAACATGGCAGGTGTTGGCCATGGCAGGATGGTGGAGCAGGTGAGCAGGGGTGCCAAAGCAAGGCGGGGCACCTGTCGCTGTCATCGGGCGAGCCTCTGGTGGTTACTGAAAATTCTTTGCTCCTGTGTGCCATGGTCCCGCCTGGCACTTGCACCTGCTGCCAGCGCCAGCCCCACTCGTACCCGCTGCCAGTGCCGGAGCCGCCATTCACACCCACTGTCAGTGCCAGCCCTGCTCGCACCTGCAGCCGGCACCGGTCCTGATTACTCGGCACCATCAGCAGGTGCGAGCAGTGGCTGCTAGCCCTGATCACCCCTGAGGGCTTTTCCACCTCCCTCTGCTCCTGAGGGGTGATCAGGGCAGCAGCCGCTGCTCGCACCCAATGCTGGCGCCAGTCCCAATTGCTCCGCACTGTCAGAGGGTGCGAGCAGGGCCAGCACCGTCAGCGGGTGGGAGCGGGGCTGCCAGCAGATGGGGGGTGGGGGGCTGCGGCAGGAGGGGCCAGGTGGGGGCGTGGAGGATGGGCCGAGACCCGCCCCTATGCCTACCACAGCCTCGTGGCCCACAGTTCCTTTCAAGGTGCACGAATTCATGCACTGGGCCCCTAGTAATAATATTTGTTATACCAATTAAACTTTAACTGGCAGTTTATCTGGCCATGATGTGATTATAACACAAGCAGGCCTAAGGATGGTTCTTTTATAGAATGTGCTTATTGTTGAGATTAAAGAACATAACAGAAGTATAAAATGTGAAAATGTGGCATGCTCTTTTTATAACTGGTGAATTATAAGAAATGAGACTCCATTGGCCTGGATAGTTAGAATAGTCTCCTTTGAGTAGTTAAAGAAATCAAGGGACTCAATCTAAGGAAAAGGCTTGTCTCAAGAGTTGGATGTTGGAAATCAGAAATTTGGAATGTATTCATGAACCCTACTTTGGAAGGCTGAAGAACCAGCAAACGATTAGAAGCCAGGACACCAGGCCTTTGTCCTTGGGAGGTAGGATGCATCTGCCATACACACACCAGCCAGAATCAGAATCTTTACCCAGTGTGGAGAGTGCTGTAACACGTGTAACAACCAGAAGTAGGCTGGGATCACCTTCCTCAGCATCCCCTGTGTTTGCCTTGAACTTCCAAGTCAGGGATTTCAGAGAGTGCCTCTGAGCCCTGAATTCCATTGAGTATTAATTTAGCCTAAGAGTAGCTTCACTTCTCTTTACATGCTTTCCCTTTTCCATACCACATTAACATTTCAATTGCACCTAAACAAACAAAACATAAAAACAAAACAAAACCCAAAATAAAAATCATAGCTCAGCTGGTATGGCTCAATGGTTGAGTGCTGACCTATGAACCAGGAGGTCACAATTCGATTCCTGGTCAGGGCACATGCCCAGGATGTGGGCTCAACCCCCAGTAGGGGTCATGCAGGAGGCAGCCGATTAACAATTTACTCTCATCACTGATGTTTCTATCTCTCCCTCTCCCTTTCTCTCTGAAATCAATAAAAATATATATTTTTGAAAATCACAGGTAATTTGTGTATAAAAACCTTTTATTAAGATTTCAGGAGAGAAGAGTCTACAACTTAAAACTTAATATTAGATAATTCCTGTTTCTCTTTTGAAAGAGAGAGAATGCTCATAGAAAGAGGGAGGGAGAGGAAAGGGGAAGAAAGGAATGGAGTGAGAAGGAAAGACCCTCAAACATTTCTTGATGTTCCTGCCTCTTTCCATGATTCTAGGCCTTACCTCTTTTCCTATCTCTACTCTTCCTCTGAAATAAAAATCACATCCTCCATTTTCCTTAAATAGAGCAATTCAGTTCTAACTCTTACCCTCATACTCAGCCATGACCCACCTATGCATAACCAAATTCACCAAATTACTTAGTTCAACAAAAGGGTCCTTCATTTTAACATGATATACTCTCCTTTAAACGAAATGGTTATAAATAAATAGCATCCCCTCACAATTTCACAGGAAATACACATATTAAAGTAAATTCAGCCCTAGCTGGTTTGGCTCAATGGATAGAGCGTTGCCCTGCAGACTGAAGGGTCCCAAGTTTGATTCCAGTCAAGGACACATACCCGGGTTGCGGGCTCGATCCCCTGTAGAATGCGTGCATGAGGCAGCCAATCAATGATTCTCTCTTATTATTGATGTTTCTATCATTCTCTCCCTCTCCCTTCCTCTCTGAAATCAATAAAAAATATATTTAAAAAAATAATAAAGTAAATTCAATCACTAAATCTGTCATAATTTGTGTAAAGTATAATAAGAATGATGTGTTATGCTTCCAAATTGACACAGAATACACTTCCCTATATCATTTTGTTTCAACATTTCTCAAAATTTGAATTCTGATATGTGTTTGAGTTGTGTTACACTTTTTTATATATATATTTTATTGATTTTTTACAGAGAGGAAGGGAGCAGGATAGATATTTAGAAACATCAATGAGAGAGAAACATCGATCAGCTGCCTCCTGCACACTCCCTTACTGGGTATGTGCCCGCAACCAAGGTACATGCCCTTGACCGGAATCGAACCTGGGACCCTTGAGTCTGCAGGCCGACGCTCTATCCACTGAGCCAAACCAGTTAGGGCCTTTGTGTTACACTTTAACTTAATCCTTTATCAACTCATATCAAATCAACTAACACATCAGTTGGGGACCAAGAATGTACTCCAAGATGGCAATATGGGTTCCTAAGAAAGGCAGAGGTCTAAAAAATTTTACCAATGGTTATTCATAGACAAGTCAATCAAAATCATCATCATACTAACTTTGATATTCCACGTAGAGAAGTAACCTGGGCAACCAAAGTACTGGAAAACACCACACAGCGTCTTTATCCCTATATTTGTACTTGCAAGAGGAAGAAGGTAAAGGTGGGATGGGTAACGAGCAGGAATGGGGACAAGAAGAGTAGGAAACAACAAACTTTAATGCTTCTTCTATGGCTGACCTTGTCCCGTTGGAGGCATCACCAACTTCTGGGAGGTGGTCTCACTAATTCCAGCAGATGGCAGTGCCACATAACATGTCAATAAAGAAAAGGAAAGAAAAGGCTTTCCTGAAGTGCTAGACCCTTTAAGAAAAGAAAACTTGCTCAACATCATCAATCATCAGAGAAATGCAAATCAAAACCACAATGAGATATCACCTCACACCTGTCAGAATGGCTATTATTAAAAAGTCAGTGAGGGTTGGTGAGGATGGGGAGAAAAGGGAACCCTTGTGCACTGTTGGTGGGATTGCAAACTGGTGCAGCCCCTATGGAAAACAGTAGGGAGATTCCTAAAGAAGCTAAAAATAGATAGACCATATGACCCAGCAATTCCACTTCTGAGTATTTATCCAAAGGGGGAAAAAACTAATTTGAAAGGACATATGCATCCCTATGTACATTCCAATATTGTTCACAATAGCCAAGATATGAGAGCAACCTAGGAGTTCATTGATAGATGAATGGATAAAGATGTGGTATATATACAATGGAATATTATACAGCAATAAAAATTGAAATGTTGCCATTGGCAACAACATGGATGGGGCTAGATGGTATTATGCTAAGTGAGAAAAACCAGGCAGAGAAAGACAAATGCCATGTGGTTTCTTTCATTTATATGTGGAATCTAAAAAACAAAACAAACAAAAAGACACAGAACAGAGACCAAAGGAATGGTTACCAGAGGGAGGGAGTGGTAGGATAGGTGAAAAGGGGAAGGGGAATATAGTCAATAATATTGTGATAAGTATACATGGTGACACATAATTACTAGAATTAGTGGGCTGATGACATTGTAAGTTATAAAAGTGTTGAATCACTATATTGTACACCTGAAATTAATAAAACCAATGTAAGATTGGATACCAACTACTAGTATACTTAAATAAAAAATAAAAAACAAACACACCAAAAAAGAGAGAACTTACAAATTATCCCTTTTTAGAGTTGAGAGATGAATAATCCTATATAATAAAATCCTAATATGCAAACCAACTGATGGAGGAATGACTGGTCTCTATGATGCGCACTGACCACCAGGGGACAGATGCTCAATGCAGGAGCTGCCCCCTGGTGGTCAGTGCACTTCCACAGGGGGGGTGCCACTGAGCCAGAAGCCGGGTTCATAGCTGGTGAGCACAGCAGCGGTGGCCCAGGGGGATCGGGCCTAAGCCGGCAGTCAGACATCCCCCGAGGAGTCCTGGACTGTGAGAGAGCACAGCCGGGCTGAGGGACCAACTCCTCCTCTCCCCCAGCGCATGAATTTTGTGCACCAGGCCTCTAGTGAAGTGTTAACACCATGCCCTGAAATTTTGTTTTCTATTTAGAGAAGCCAAGTGCAACCCCCAAATCCCAGCAATCCCAAAAGTCCCAGATATCCTTATGGGTCCCCTCACCAGAACACTTATTAGTGCAGCCGTGGGCAAACTACGGCCTGCGGGCCGGATCCGGCCCGTTCGGCTGTTCTATCCGGCCCACGGAGCCGAAAGAGCGGAGGGTTCTTTCTCTTGCTCTCCCCTCCGCTCCTTTACTTTGAATTTATATTAGTTCACACAAACACTCCATCCATGCTCTTGTTCCGGCTCTCCAGTCCAGTTTAAGAACCCATTGTGGCCCTCGAGTTAAAAAGTTTGCCCACCCCTGTATTAGTGTCAACTTGTGTGTGGTTCTGCATTGACCTTAGAAAGCCACATAAAGCAGCTGCCCAACATCCATTCCCTTATTCCCAGCTTCTTCCCCTAAAAAGAGTAGAGGCTGATTTCAATCCCATACCTGGCATGGGTTCCTCAGAACCTCCTCAAATTTCTCCAGCACGTGATGGATTCTTCCTCTCCTAAACGCCAGAGTATGCAGTATTCTTAGCCTCAGTATTTAATAACTCTAGGTGTTGCTCTCACCCATGTTACTTTCAATTTACCAATTAGGCAGTGAACTTGAAACCATGGTGGGTCGCTATGTGTATTTTGAATTCCCTACCATAAACAACATGGTGGCAGATTCTGAGGAGGTGCTTAATAAGTAGTTATTATCGTCTCTCACCCACTCTTAAAAATGCTTGGCAGCATGCTGATGTTATCACCTCACACCTGTCAGAATGGCTATTATTAAAGTCAATGAGCGTTGGTGAGGATGGGGAGAAATGCCCTATTAGTAATGCCCTATTATTTAGAGGCCAGCATAGGACTGAGCAAAAGACTCTAGTCAGGGACTTCTGCTCCAAGCCAAACCCTAGCCTAAAGTTCTTGTGTGATGTAAAAATAGCTTGGGTGGTGCCTATACCTGTAACACCATCTTTTCATGCATGAGGCATGCGCGCTCCATCTTTTCCCAATGTTCAAGCCTCCAGTGTGAGCAGCATCCTGCTCCCAGCCCTGGCACTCTATTGAATTAAGCCTGTCTGTCTGGGCTGAACACAGTTGTATCATTTTTTACAGTCAGGCCTCAGTCAGGTAGCAGCTTTGGCAATAGGTATAAAAATCCATTGTTTGGTAGAGGTTTTTTAAAAAAAACAAAACCCTCAAACTTTGAAGTATGAGGAGAAAAACTCAGATATCTGCCTTGAATTCACTCTATTTCATTTCAATAATAATTTCAGAATTACATCTATTGAAACCAGGAAGGTGAGAGTCAAGTTGACATTACCATCTTCATCGTCACTGGGCAATGGTGCAGGCACTTCAGAAAGAACTCAACTCCTGATTGTGAAAGCTGACTTTGGTAATGTGGAAGGCAGAACTCCCTTTTGTGACACAGTGTGCTCCCCAACTGTCTCCCTACTCCCCCCACACAAATGTTCCCAAAGAGAAACCTGGATCAAAGACACCAATTAAATCACGTAGCCTGGAAGAAGTGGTCTTGATGGAACCAGACTCTTGGGAAAACTCTTGGAAATTTTCAACCTAGAATCTTCCCATCTATACTAATTGGAAGATTCAAGTATAATCCAAAGGATTTTATCTGCCCAAGGAACGGCCTGTTTCCAAAGGGCTTCTTAAATCCACATAAGAAAATGATCAGAGTGGGCAGGAGAGAAGGAGGCAGCCTCCAGCATCAGCTTCCTAGTTTTGCAGGATTTCACGAGGTACTGGACCTGATGCCTCAGTTTCCACACCTATAGAATGGCAATAATTTAGGCTCTTGTGGGGATTAAATAAGACAATGTATAGGAAGTGCTTAGCACAGTAGCTAATACATTGGAAGTACTCATAAATGGTTTGGGGTTTTGTAAAATATTTGATTGCTACCACATCTTTTATACCAGTTAAATCTTAGTGTGACTTAGACAGGCCCACGCACCATCCCATCCAAACTCCTTGTGTAGCGGAAAAATGTTTTTCCACACATGACTATAAACTCATTTTATTAAGCTTTTGAAATAAGAAAATATTAGCATAAATTTCTGATTAGAGACATCACAATTTGAAAAAGTATTGACATCACTTAATTTTTTTGTGTTTTCCTACTCAGTCAATTTCAGAGTATAGCTTGCAGTGACATAAAAAAATATTTAAGATCTGGCATCATCTCACCACAATTTTGTCCTTCATTCCACAAAACACATCATTTCCATGAATCCCTCCATTTGAAATAAACAATTGTATGTAGATGATAATGATAGTCTCTAAGATCTACATTTCCCTACTGGTTCTCTAAAAATGCTGCCTTCGCCCCAAAGGAAAATAAAATTGAAATTTATGCATGTAAAGTCAAAATATTTCAAATATATTATACAAATTTTTAAAAGCTCTGATCTCTATGCTCATTTTTCATGAATATTTATAATACTTTAGAGAAATTATATTTCAGGATCAGAGAAATAAAATTTTATGATCACTTCTAGGAAATATATATATATATAAAATAATATTAATAACTGTTTACATTTCTAAAAAACTTTAGACTTGAAGATTCAAGAAATGACATTTAGTGTAAAGTGCTATTCTAACCACATGTAACTTCATTTTTAACTTTGACTTTTTATAGATATTTTCCATACTGTTTTAAAATTACAGAGAAGAAAAAAACGATAAAGAACTTATGGACACAGACAACAGGGCAGTGACTGTGGAGGGGAGGTGGAAGAGGGTTTATGGTGATAGAAAAATAAAATAAAGGAAAAATACATTACTCAAAAAAAATAATAGGTGACAAAGTTCACAACTAAATTCTCACACTAAGTAAAAAGATAACAAGTAACATTCAAATTTCTTTGAAAAACAACTATGAAATATTACAGTTTTCTCCCATCAAATCAAGTCAGTATTTCATTCTGAAAGCAATACATTAATATGTAGTTTTATTAAATAATCCAGTTATGTGCAAAGACTTGCTGAATATGCTTAGTTCATCTAAAATCTTCCTCATTGCTGTTTTTTTTTTTCTCTCTCAGTACCTCTGGCAGGGCATTTGTGAGGCCTCTTGGAGGATGGTGGATTGAATGGCCTTCAGCATCAAAATATTTCCTTGAGGTTCAAATTGAAATGTGTTCAATAGTTAAAATCCACTTTCAATTGTATTATGTGCCCCTATTTAAAAGTGTAACATAATTTGGGGTTCAGGATTATCATCCTGTGTATTTAAAATGATTAGAGACAGGTTGGGAGCCATCTCTTCTCTCCCATGTCTTCCCTCTTCAATCTGGAGACTCAGAAATTATCCCAAACCATTGGAAAGTAGAGTACTTGGGAATTAGTAAACTATTCTAATCCAGTCAATTAAAGTTTTCTATGAATTATAAAATATCACACCACTAGCCTTCTTAAACTTCTTCCTCTCCCCTGTTCAAAGTTATAATTTACGAGAGTGCTATGATGCTGAAGTTAATCCCTGACACATTCTCATTCAGCTAAAAATGTCCACTAAGTTTCTAATGAGTATCCATGAGGAGATAAAAAGTAGTGGACAATTGAGCAGGAAGTAACACAGAGAGAAAGGAATCTCACCTTCAGAATATCTCTAGAATAATATTTTTCAGGCAAAACTCCCAAATCCTGTTTTGGGCAATGATGAACCTAAATGTCCAATCTGAAAAGAAAACTCTCACCAGAGACCTGCTGATTCAAAAGTTCAATTCTTGGCCAGTTGGAATACTGCCAATATTTTTCCATTCCTAACAGGAATGTGTCTGCAATTCATAAACAAGAGCTTTTTTCCCCAAGGAGAAAAAAAACACACACCAAGTGTTGGTGTTAACATTAAAGGTAGAAATTGTCCTTGCAACTTGGTTGTTTTGCTAAATTAAAATAAGTATAGTATGTGATAGTAACGAAGGTGAGAGTCTGGGACACAGTTTTGGGAAAAAACCTTTTAGTTTCCAGTGCACTATTGAAATAGAAGATCTTACCAGCCACCTTTAAGATAATTTCCAACCACGGCATTCTCTGATTCTTTGGATTCTCAAAGTGGTGCCCACCGTTGCCTAAGCCTGGGATAGGGGCTTAATCACAAGGAACAACAACAGCCTGTAATTATTGGAATCGAGAGTCTAGGTCAGTGGTTGGCAAACTCATTAGTCAACAGAGTGGCAAACTGCGGCTCGCGAGCCGCATGTGGCTCACGAGCCGCAGTTTGCCGACCACTGGCCTAAGGCAAGGGCTAGCTGAAGGAGTAAGAAGGGTGGAGGCGGGAGACAGTCACTTTCATTCTGTATCAATCATTGTCTTGAAGAATCTAGAATATTTGTTAACAATCCTGTTTAAAACGCTAATGAGAAGCTCCATTATGAAAAAGGTTTGGCACCTTCACCTTCCACTACCATACCTAAGCTGATGCCTTCCTTCACACAGTATAAAGTAGACAAACCTACATGTCAATGCTTCTCTTCGCCTTCTAACTGAAGAAGGAAGGTGGAGGGCCAGAGAGTTTGAGACAAAGCTACTGTCCAGTGTCATCTTTGTTCATGCCCTGAAATTATCCCTAATTACAGCTAATTATATCAGCTATGTTCTAGCATTCTCTATGGAGTGATGCTCACTGCCTGAAAGATGTGAGTTCCATTGTGAGTGCAAATCCCAAATGAGGAAACTCTGAGCCAGTCCAGCTTGCTTTGTTACTTGCTATTTCCCCTATAAATATGTTAACAAAACAACAATAATTATTTCCTTGGAAGGCAATGCTTCTGACAAAATAAAATGCTTTAGAAACGTGTACAATCCAGGGGTCCCACCTCTCTTAGCCCTGCAGATTCCCAAGCTCAAGGCCATTGGTCATGTGGGGTTGTAACCAGGCACAGCAATAGCCACAGATTCCCGGTCTTTCTGATCTAATTCACTTGCTACAGAATAAGCCACCGATCCGTTGGTCCATAGTTGCAGTTTGGCATCAGATTCTTTGGCAAGGATCCGCAGCTGGGTTTTTTTCATCTTCTTCACAAGTCTAGCAAAGCCAAGCAACACAGAACTAAATATCATTGAAAATCCACAGAGAAGAAATGCGGCTGTGTAGCTGCCAGTCGTGTCTACTAGCCATCCTGTAACAAGCAACAGCAAAATCATATTGTTAAGTTGAAAATTCAATTACTCTGAAATCTAATAAATTTTAAGGCTAATAACAACAGATTACTAGCACCACCATTATAACCTTGACACAAAAAGCAAACATCCTAAAAATATTGTGCAGCGGCTGAAAAATGCATTATATTTTCTAGGGAAACTTCTAAAATGGATTGTTATTATATGTAAAGTGCCTGAAAGAGTGTCATATTCTTTGTACTCACAAAATAAATATTACATATTATTATTAACCCCATGGAATATGGTAGAATGATAAAAGTAGCATCATTCAAATTATTGATGTTGGGATCGATTATCTAGGGTATTAAGAGAAAAGAATCATATAAAATGCTATTAGTATTCCCAGCACCAATATTCCATCTGTCTTCAATACAGGTGTCTGGATAAAGCAGAATCCAAATTGTCAATTGGATTCAGTCATTGTACTCCATCCAGTTTGAAAACCAGAACTTTAGATCATTTTAGAAGTTGCAAATGCAAATTTCAGAAAGCATAATTCTGTTATCACAGCTTTTTCCCCTCTTATCCCTTGTTACAACTGGTTAAACTCAACACCTATTCCAGCTCTAAATTTTGAGGAGAACCAGGGCATATGTTATGCAAAATATGGGCCACAATGATCAAAGAATCAATGGGGTAAAATTAGACTTTAGCGGGCAATTATTTTGTATTAAAAAGTTAAATTCCTCCAAACTTTACTTGTACACTAAGAAAATCTACCAGAGAAGCATACAGTGTCTCCTCGCACCCACTTCAAATCCATTAGTTAAAAAAGGCATGTAAAATTAGTCGGCATGGCCCTAACCGGTTTGGCTCAGTGGATAGATAGTTGGCCTACGGACTGAAGGGTCCCAGGTTCGATTCCGGTCAAGGGCATGTACCTTGGTTGCGGGCACATCCCCAGTAGGGAGTGTGCAGGAGGCAGCTGAGATCGATGTTTCTCTCTCATCGATGTTTCTAACTCTCTATCCCTCTCCCTTCCTCTCTGTAAAAAAATCAATAAAATATATTTTTTAAAAAATTGGTCGGCATGGCTCAGTGGTTGAACCAGGAGATCAGGATTCAATTCCCGGTCAGGGCACATGCCCGGGTTGCAGGCTTGATCCCCAGTTTGGGGCTTGCAGGAGGCAGCCAATCAATGATTCTCATCACTGATGTTTCTATCTCTCTATCTCCTATCCCTTCCTCTTTGAAATCAATAAAAATACATTTAAAAAAATAGCATGTAAAAATTGTTAATAGCCCCACAAACTTTCCTGCAATCCAAAGTACTCTCAAATATTCTAGTTATCTTGTGATGTGCTTGTGCATTCTGCACCAAACAGAAGAAACTGAGTGGAGAGTTGTCATTTTAAAGATAATTAAATAACAGAAGTATTACAATAAGGACTCATAACCTAATCCTCTAATGCTTGGCAATAAGTACAGTGTCTGATTTGCCAAATAAAGGCCCTAATTGACAAAAGGATCCAGGAATCCTAATTTCATTTCATGTCCAATGACGTTTTAACAGAATTACACTGCTCCTAAAGGTTAGCAAACAAAAATTGGCTATAAAAGGAGGAGGCAGGAACATTTGGGGGGCAGTTTTCATACAGGAAACACTAAACATATAGTCCAATATCATAGAGTTTAAACTGACCAGGAGTTTTCATTGCAGCCATCAAGCAGCCATAGTTTCCTCTCGTTTGCTGCTTTTAAGCACTTGCTGGGGTTTGAAAATAACCCTAAACACTCTACTCACAACAGCAGCTAAAGCAGAAATCCTGCCTTCTTTTAAAAATTCCCCTATTTGCTTCTAGGCAAATGTTTGGCTCATTTCTTTTTGCCTATCTTCAGAGACCTTCATTCTCTTGGTTTTAATTTAGGCAGGTAATAATCTGGACCAGTTCGTCTCAATCAAGTGAGATGAAGAGTCATAAGAAAGCTGGCTGAGAATTTAGATTCCTGGCACTCACCCCCAAAGATTCAGATCACAGAGGGATGGTCAAGAAATCTGCATTTTTAACAAAGGCATCAGAGGATTCTAATGTAGGTGGTCCTAGGACCTCAATCTAAGAGAAATTGGTCTTGACCACATACTCTAGGAAGGAGGGACATTTTCTGACGCATTTGCTGCTATAGCAACAGCACCAAGCACAAGGCTGGTGTCCACATGCAATAAGTATTTATTGAATTCAGTATTTCATCATGCTTTAAATTTCTTTAGCATTTTAAAGTTTGCAAAACATTCTAGATACTTTATCTGATGAATCCCAAATCTGTATGTCAATTGTATCCTCCCTCTAAAACTCAGATTTCATCCTTAAAAGTTCTATTGGTCATTTTACTGGGTATTTCATATATCTCAATATGTCTAAACATTAAATTCATTATTGTTTTCTGGCAAAGCCACTTTCTCCAACTTCCTTATTACTTTTAACCATGCCATTGTTTTCTAAGTGATTTTGGGCGATCTCTCCTTCACCCTCATATGCTTAATTTAGTTGATTTGGGGTTTTTTTCTTCTTGGCTTTTTGTTGTTTTTTTTTTTAACAAAACTTCCTCCTTCTCCCAGAGCTTATTTTTATTCTGCTGTATCAGCCATAGTTTAGGCCTTTATCAGTTTGCTCCTGAACTATTAGAATGGAATCCAAACTGCTTCTCCCCTAAATGACCAGATCAATTGCTAGATCACATTTTCTAAAATATACTCTTTACTATTATACCCCTTTGCACAAAAACTGTAATACTATCCATAGTCTCTAAAGAATATAGGGCTCCTTCAGCTGGCACTCAAGACACTTTACTATGACTTATCATTTCAGCCTCACTACCCATCTCCTATTAGAACCCTGTTCTCCCACCAGACTGCCCTCTGAATGTGCCCAACCTAATGTATAAGTCTGAACGGCTACTCCATTCCATTGCTCTCATCATTAACATGGAATGGAACCAAGACCCTAATTTGGGACGTTGTCTTTCCAAGGAGGCTAAGGTCCCCACTTGGTTAGAAGATTATAAAACAAGGATATAGGTGAGATCATGATGTTTTGGCAGCTCTTACATACCTCTCTCTTTCACTCTTCCCCAACTTACTTCCAACCCTCATTTTCTGTGTTTGAGTTCACTGTTTTCACATCAACACAACAAAGAGAAGAGGTGTTTGGGGGTTCTCTCTAGAAACTTACCTGAAATGGGTGGGCTCACCAAGTATGGCACTGCATGAAGAAAGTACACCACACCGAGTGCTGATGACAAAGAGGTGGTCCCCACTATTTCTGCAGTCACTACTGGGATCAAGGTCACATAGGCACCATCAAAGTAGCCAAAAGTACAAGAAAAAGGCACGAGCAGTGGGAGACTTTGAAGCATTGGTAGGCAGAGATAGCAGAGCCCATCTAGTCCCACGGCAAAGAGGTAGCAAACATACTGGTAATTCTTCAGACACCTGTGGATTTGAAGAATAAGAATGAGTGCATATGCACAGGTTCTATCAAAGAGCTTCAGAACCAGGCCAGACAGCAGTAAGCATGGCAGTTACTTATAGAGATGGCTTCCCCATTGTGTGTTATCTATGCTGTCTTCCTTTTTTAAAAATCTTATTTTTCAATTACAGTTGATATTCAATATTATTTTATTAGTTTGGGGCATATTCCTATTTTTCTTCTGACATATGCAAACGTAAGAATTTACCTCTCTAGGGAGCATGGTGTGGTAGAATATAATATATGCTCTAATTAGAAAGAAGTTTGAATCCCGTCCTGTCACCTACTAAATGCATAACTCTAACCTCAATTTCTTTAGCTATAAAAAGGGAAAGTTATCTCATAGGATTACTCTAAGGATAGCCATAAAATAACTTGTAGGGTTTCAAGATACTAATATATTCTAGCAGTCTACCATATTAGATGCTTTCAGATATGTTACTCATGGCCAGTGGTCGGCAAACTGCGGCTCGTGAGCCACATGAGGCTCGCGAGCCACGGTTTGACACTCTGTTGACTAATGAGTTTGCCGACCACTGCTCATGGCTATCTGCCACACATACACTGAGTGGTCAGATTATTATGATCTTTGAATGCATAATAATCTGGCCACTCAGTGTGTGTGTATGTGTGTGTGTGTGTGTGTGTGTGTGTGTGTGTGTGTGTGTGTGTGTATTAGGGGCCCGGTGCATGAATTTGTGCATGGGTGGGGTCCAGCCAGCCTGGCCAGGGGGAGGGGACATGGGCAGTTGGCTGGCCTGCCTGCTGGTGGAACTCCTGGTAGAGGGGACAATTTGCATATTAGCCTTTTATTATATAGGATATACACTGAGTGGCCAGATTATTAAGTGTTCAGAGATCATAATAATCTGGCCACTCAGTGTATATGCTCAAAAAATAATCCAAGTGGTTACACAAAAGAGAAAACCATAATATGAAGACATTAAAATGATTTGCCAGAGACTACGAAGGTCTTGTACTAGGACTAAGTCTTATTTCAAGACCGCCTCAGTGGAGGTAATATTTTCTCTCTGTAGCTCCAAACCCATCCATGATACCAATTATTTCAAACACTATTGATAATATCACACCAGCAGTTTATGTTTTACAAATGTTTTTCCACCCATAGTCTCATTTGAGCCTCCAAAATGCTGTGAGGTTTACAGGCAAATATTGCACCGGCCCGTTTTACAGATGAAGACCTTGCGGACCTGGGGGTTAGGTGATTCTCCCTAGGTCCCAATGATAACAAGGGGCAGAGCCAGCACAAGAATTGAGGTGTGGTGCATCTCAGACAAGAGACCCCTCTGTCAGACCTATGTCAGGCTGCTTCTTGTTGCGTTATTTGATTATAAAGACAGGTACTCCTTGCTCACCCCCTCTACCTTAACCATTAAAAATGTGGAATTAATCCTAAATATTACATTCATTACACTGCAGAATGGCAGTTGGATCCTGATTAATTACCAAAGACATAATGTGTGAGAAGCCACAGGATGATAGCTCTCCGAGGTCATAGCTCCTGTGTGAAGAGTCCATCATTTAGGAGAATATGAGCAGCTTGCTGGCTTCAATCCAAACTGATAAAGCATTAGCTGAAAAAACTACTCAGTAGATTTCTTATAACTTTGGTTTCTAAGCCTACAATCATAATGTAAGTATTTGCTATCTGCACTGTCAAACATAAATATGTGGCCTCAGATAAGGTGCATCTGGTCCTCCTTCCTAGCCTGGATTCTTTTGCTCCTCTCTCCACGGCCACCGAGTCTCTAGAGTGGTTCAAAGGAAACTAAAATCACGACACCCAGCCATAAGTTGTCTTACCTGTGGACTGACTTGACTTAGGATGGAATTAAATCTATCACCAGAACTTATAGTTGCCCTAGTGTTCAGCAATTTCGAAATACCCACCATCCTAAACCATCTAGAACAAGGGTGGCAAACTGTGGCCAAATCCAGCTCACCACCTGCTTTTTCACTATCCATGAACTAAGAATGGTTTTCCCATTTTTGAATAGTTGGAGAAAAAAAATCTAAAGAACAATAAATTGTGACATATTAAAATTATATGAAAAATTCAAAAGGCAGTGTCCATAAATGAAGACTTACTGAAACATAGCCACTTCCATTTGTTCATGTATTGTCTATGGGTGCTTTGGGGCTACAACAGCAGAGTTGGGTAGTTGTGATCATTATGACCCACAAAGCCAAACATGTTTATTATCTGTCCCTTCACAGAAAAAGTTTGCCAACCTCTGACTAGAAGACCCTTCAGACATTGCCTTCAGACACTGAAAACTTGTTAACATTAGGTATCCTACAGGGAAAGGAGATGAGGGAAAATCACAACCTGAAGTCCCCTGGTGGGGAACCAATTGTGCTTTCATGAATTTTACCTTCTGTCGGTTAGCCATCCAAATGTGACATTGCCAACGATGTCAATCACCCCAAGTATGGACATAAGGAAAGCAGCTTGCTGGTGACTCACTCCAACACTCAAAGCATAAGGCACCAAGTACACAAAGAGAGGGCTGCAGCCGTAAGCCATAAACAGAACAGAGATGGCTAATACAACAAAGTCTGACATCAGTAAGAAACTGTACTCCTGCTGCAAAGAGCAACAGAGGCAGGTCTGCACCCATTCTTTAGTCCAAGTTGAACAAGGAGACGCTCGCTTAAAGTCTTGTTTCTGAGTTCTGCAGACATGGTTCGGCTCTCGACTTGTTTGATACTCTTTAAGAGTAATTGGCCGCATCAAGGCACCGCAAACACAAAGATTCAAAACGAAGCCCCCAAGAATGAGTAGTGCTCCCCGCCAGGAAAACTGTTCAATAAGGAGCTGGACCACAGGTGCCAGGATGAAGGTTCCAATGCCACTTCCCGACATGGCGATCCCATATGCAAGGGCTTTCCGTCTGCTGAAATACTTGCCAACCATGGCAATAGCTGGAGAGTAACTGAGTGCAAATCCAAGACCTGGGGATAAAGAGAAGTCTGTGAGTGCACCAAGAATAGCCAATGAAAGAAAATACCTCAGAATGAAGTTATTTGCACTAAAGAGAATCTGACCTTCTGTTACCCTTTCAAAACACCAAGCTAAAAAGGAGTCTCTCTCCCTTCACCAGTCATCCACAATTTGGAAAGTATAGTATGTATATGACTTTCTTCTTGGGAAGAAAAACCTTAAGGAAATATGACTTCTTTAAAATATGAAATGAGCCCTAGCCAGTTTGGCTCAGTGGATAGAGCATTGGCCTGTGGACCAAAGGGTTCTGGGTTCGATTCTAGTCAAGGACACATACTTTGGTTGCAGGCTTCTCCCCAGCCCAGGCCCTGGTCAGGGCGTGTGCAGGAGGCAACCAATCAATGTGTTTCTCTCACATTGATGTTTCTCTCTGTCTTTTCCTCTCTCTTCCTTCCAGTCTCTTTAAAAGATCAATGAAAAAATATCCTCGAGTGAGGATTAACAAAAACAAACAAAACAACAACAAAAATGAAGAACTTAAAAACTATTATATAAACTGAATTTCGCTCACCTGGCGTGGCTCAGTGGTTGAATGTCAACCTATGAACCAGGAGGTCACGGTTCGACTCCCAGTCAGGGCACATGCCCAGGTTGCCGGCTCAATCCCCAGTGTGGGGCATGCAGGAGGTAGCCGATCAGTGATTCTCTCTCATCATTGATGTTTCTCTCTCTCTCCCTCTCCTTCCTCTCTGAAACCAATAAAATATATATATATATATATTAAACTAAATTTCAATTAACTAAAAAAATCAGGATAATGCTGACCTAAGAAACGTATTCTCCTCAACACCTCCTTTTAATTTAAATTATCCAGAAAACTGACTCAAATAGTCACTGCATATGCAGACACAAGTCTGATAGTCTGGAATACTCTGGAATTTGGGAGTAAGTAGTACTTATGTCCCCACGGAAGTTCCAGAGTAATTTCACTTCATTGGAAAACATTGTGCCAATTTTAGACATGAACATCACATGGACACACACAGTAACCTGAAAATATCCCTTGAGATCAGCAGAAAGCCTCTTAAAGATTTTCAGGGTCTATTCCTTTCAAACCGAGAAAATCTGAAGGGCTTTAAACCTGTAATTCTTGGCATCTAATGTCAAAGAAGGAAAAGGAGAAGTCCTGCTCCTGTTCCTATCTGCAGTGCAGGGTGACCAGTGATCCCAACTGGCTCTGAGGGGTGTCCCAGATGTGAGACTCAGTGCTAAGACCAGGACAGTCCTGGGAAGCTGGAATGACTGGACACCCTAACAGCCAGGCCCTTTGAGTTACATAGGACAGATCCCTTTTTGAGGTCACAGAGCTAGATTTATAGCCTCTCTAGGAGTTACATCATTTATTGCCCTGATCATGCTACCCCCTGTGGCACAGTGCCTGGACATGAGTCAGTGCTACTTCCCACACCACTCTGAGTGATGAGGCAAACTGCTACCCAGTCCTACCAACCAACCCCACCTTGACCCTACTCAGTCTCCTTATGGAATACATATGTTGCTTCTCTATGAGTTTCATTATGATTCCCTAAAGTGTACTTCCATAATGTGGAGAGAAAACGTGAAGTATGAGACTATTCTCAACAGGGGCTTTCTTTTTTAAATTGGAAACCCCCATTTATTGGACAATCATATTCACTTTAAAGCAGGGGTGACTTGAATCAACTGCAGATAGTATTTTAATGTCTTGCCAAAGATGTTGGGAGAATGATCACTGCTGGAAATGTATGTTGCCCTGGCTAATAGCTCATGGCTTCTTAGTACAGAATTTCAGCCATGCACCTCTGCCAAAGGGAAAGCCAGCAGTTACTTTTATCATGTGGCTGAATTAAAGTGGTGGTACATTTTCATTACAGTCATACAATAAATTGCACTTCCAGCTCTTTTGTTTTACTGCTAGGTAGATAGACATAGGCTAGATCAGCTAAATTATGCATCTAACAAAGTGAATAATTTATGAATCATTGCTCTGTTGATGTGGTTGACAACCCCTGAATGGGGTGGGGTGAGACAAGTGGTACAGTTGTCCTTACCTGTAAGAACTCCCAGAGTGAGGTAGAGATGCTTCAGACTGGTGGCAAAGGAGCCCAGGATGAGACCAGTAGATGCAAGCAAGCCACCCAGCATGATTCCCACTTGACAGGATAAATGGTTACTGACAAAACTCCCAAGTGGAGCTTTAAAAACAAAAATAAATAGGGTCAACAGAAAGGTCTTGAGGGCACAGTGAAAAGGCTGGGGTGTTGCATTAGCAGAGTAGAGAACGACCGACCTTTAAAGCATCAAGCGTCCCTCCCCGATCCCCCCAACCCTGCATACTCATTCTACAGATTTGGAAACTGAGGAGAACCTGACTTGCCCATAGTCACGCAGTGTTACGCAGGACAAGGCCAGGGAGAGAGATGATAGACAAATGTCACAATCTGGCACTGTATTCAGGCTTTAGAAAATCGTATGGATGAGAAATTGACACTCAGAAAAATCTAAGAAAATGCTCACACCCATGGTGACATTTTGGTTGACCTCACTCTATTTGTGGTTTAACAATGCATCAACATTGTGCCAATTTCTAGGTTTATAAAATGTTAATTAAAGCTGGGAAAGGTCAATGAGAAATTGCATGCCCAAGATCACCAAGAAGTATAGCTCAGAGCACCTGATACCAAGTTCAGGGTTATATCACTATTCCTCTGGCTTCTGATGGCAGGGAGGATGGGTAAGGAACGCATGTGAATTTCTTTCTAAGGAACAATTCATGCTGACACCAGTACTTCTAGTAACAAGATCAGAAGAGCTAGTTCTCTGAGTATCAGTGGGGTATAATTTTTGTATTAATCAGGTTGAAATTTAGGCCTGATTCAAATGTACATGATAGAATCAGCCATCAGCCCGATTGATGTCTGCTATCCAGTTATAACAGTGGCTGGCTGTATATAGAATCTCTGGAGAACAGGAATGAGCAAATCTCCTAAAAGTATGTCTAATTTTCCAGACAGCTGCTGCTATGGTTATTGGAAAAGTGACAACATTTTAACCAAATTCAATGAAAAATGTTAACTTCTCTGTTTATTATAGGGCAGTTATGTCCCCAATGAGTGTCTTAGATGAGATTCTGCAGCCTCTTGTTCATACTCTGTACTCAACCAACGTTGCCAGGTAAGCAATTGGGTACAACAGGCCTTGAGTCCTTGTGTGGAATTTCAATATGCTGCATATTTAAGGTCATGCTAACATGACCCTACTTTGGCTCAATGTCTCACATGGTCATTGTGACCATATTGGTCACTGAAGTTCATTTATTTCTCTTTTGGGGATTATGAATAGTCTCCAAAAGATAACAGTGAGGGAAATGAGTCACCTGTATCCTTTGAGAAAGACAAACAATGCTCTCTTGACTTGCTTATACAAACGCTGTGACTAATGTGACCCTGAAGACCCAGTGATTGTCTCACTGGTAAATAAATAAATAAATAAATAAATAAATAAATAAATAAATAAAATATACACACAAGATAGAAAACCCAGAGATATTATTTTTTTTATCCCTTAAGACTTTCCAGTGTTATCAGTAGAAAGAGTCAATTTAGCCTTCTCCTGAAACCTGCCTTTCAGGTTTGCTCTCAAATTCCTTCCAACCAAGGAAATACATGTCAGAATAATTCAATTGATTCCTGAGTATGTCCATTAGAAAAATAAATATGAACTAGTACCTAGAATGGAATCAGATGACATCATTTATAAGTTACTAAATAATATAATATTTCCCATCACCACAAAGACATGGCCTGGAAAGAGCAGTTTTCTAAAATACTCAGGATTCATCTCAATAAAAGGATTAAATGGGTCTAGCCTGCAAATAGGTCATATCAATTTGACTCAATCTCAGAAACTTTCTAAGCCACTAATTGAACAACTTTGGTTTGAATTAAAAAAACAAACAAACACAAAAAAACTCAAAGTTAGCTTTCCTTTACTAAATATATGGAGTGAGCGGTTCCATTTATTTTGAGAGCACTCTATTTACCCTATATATTGAATGAAATGACAGCTATGGTGAATGTATTTATCTCAGGATTAGCACCATTCTATCCTTCCCTATTCCTTCTCTTAAGAATGAAGATTGCCAAAACCGGTTTGGCTCAGTGGATAGAGCGTCGGCCTGCGGACTGAAAGGTCCCGGGTTCGATTCCGGTCAAGGGCATGTACCTTGGTTGCGGGCACATCCTCAGTGGGAGGTGTGCAGGAGGCAGCTGATCGATGTTTCTCTCTCATCGATGTTTCTAGCTCTCTATCCCTCTCCTTTCCTCTCTGTGAAATATCAATAAAATATATTTTAAAAAAAAGAATGAAGATTTATGCATGAAAAGTGATGAAATCTATGAGACAAAGTTTGAAATCTCTGAGGAGGAAATGGAATGAAAATAAGACTTGAGAAACAATGCACATATTGTTTGCACTCATTTAAGGGGATCCTATAGAAATGGCTCACGGTGCTATCCAAGGACTTACATGACTGGAGAATAAAGGGATCACAGCATTTGGAAGAAAGAAGCCACGCATACACTGTATGGTTAGCTACTTCCAAAATCAGGATTAAGTCCTATGATGCACAGTCTTCTTCATATAGAAGAACCAAATGGTATGTGTCCTCCTAAGTTATTAACTACCTGTTCCATCTGACATCAGCCAAGACCATTAATTCCAAGAGCATGTCTGGTTGGGTTTGGCTGAAGGTAGGATCGACCTTCTCTTTTCATCTTAGCCATTTTTTACCATAGTCTTTCTACTAAGAAAAATTGGTAATCAAAGGCAATAGAAGGTCATTATCATGTACAATTTGACAGTAGCTAGTAGCTGTCTATCCCTGGTAAGTGATACTTACCACAGAGCATGGTCACACAGTCTACAATGGAATGGATCCACGCTGTTTGTGCATAATCCTGAGTGAAGTATGTCTGGAACTCCACAAAAAAAATTGAAATACATCTGAAAAATACAGTGCAAGCATGTTATACAAAGGAAGAAGAAGAAGAAGAAGAAGAAGAAGAAGAAGAAGAAGAAGAAGAAGAAGAAGAAGAAGAAGAAGAAGAAGAAGAAGAAGGAGAAGAAGAAGAAGAAGAAGAAGGAGGAGGAGGAGGAGGAACATGAATTTGAATCAGAGCTTAAAGTTTTGGTTCCATCAACTGTTCCACAGGTTTAAATTGGTTTTCAGTGGTACTCTGCTAGACCATAATAAGTAGGAAATCAGAAGTTGACCATTGGGCCATTCTAAAGGCTAAGAACAAGTGTTCATTCATTGGAGGGGCTGCTGAAGCCAAGTAGATATGAAGATCACTGCTGTAGGGAAGATCTTATGAAAAAGATGGCAGGTCAAAAACATGTACTTTTATTCATCTTAATATTTAACTTACATCTGTAACATGTAAGAGGTTGTTATATAAGTTAAAATCTTTAATAATAAAATTTTAATATGCCAATTAGACCAGACAAAGCCACAGCGGGTGGGGGCCGAAGCAGAGGTGGCTGCAGAGGTGGCCGCAGCAGTGGTGGCGAGGGCCAAGGCCCTTGCACAAATTTCATGCATCGGGCCTTTAGTTTAACAATAAATAGTTATACATCACCCAGCAATTTCATTTCTAGGTTTTCAGGGATTTTTTTTAGCCTCACTCATAAATACGTTTTTATTGATTTTAGAGGGAGAAAAAGAAACATCAATCGGTTGCCCTCCATACTGAGGATCAAACTCACAACCT
This sequence comes from Plecotus auritus, assembly GCF_963455305.1. NCBI lineage: Eukaryota > Metazoa > Chordata > Mammalia > Chiroptera > Vespertilionidae > Plecotus > Plecotus auritus. Next base: position 27,902,617 of record NC_137783.1, on the reverse strand, counting down.
GGGTTTATGCACTGATTGGGAATCAAACTGGTAACCTTTCTGTGTAAAGAACAATGCTCCAACCAACTGAATCACTCAGCCAGGGCTCATGTCTAGATTTTAACCAAAGGTAATAAACAGATGATGATGATGAAGATGATATTAGATACACATAAAAAATATTCTGGAGAACTCTTTATAATAGTCAAACATTATAACCAACCTCTTTGTCCATCAATAAGGGACTGGTTAAATAAATTTTGAAATACCAAAAAATGAAATATTGCCCTAGCTGGTTTGTCTCAGTGGTTAGAGTGTCAGCTGCAGACTGAATGGTTTCCGGTTCAATTCCAATCAAGGGCATGTACCTCAGTTGTAGGCTGGTGCAGGAAGCAACCAATCCAAGTGTCTCTCTCACATCAATATTTCTCCCTCTCTTGTTCTCCCCCTCCCTTTCACTCTCTCTAAAAATAATAATAATAATCCTATATAATAAAGATGTAATATGCAAATGGTCGTTACACCGTAAAGCATAACGACCTACCGCATAATGACCGGATCACAGATCAGCAGGAGGGTGGGGCAGTGAGCTACAAGTGGGTGGTGGAGAGCTACAGGAGGGGGCAGGGCAGCAAGCTATAAGAGGGAGCGGGGCAGAGAGAGCTACTGGAGGGAGGCAGCAAGCTACTGGCGAGCTACTGGCACACAGATTCCACACGGATTCATGCACAAGGCTACTAGTAATAATAAAAAAATATTATTAAGGATTAAAAATGATGGTTTAATCTGTTTTGATTTGGAAATAAATTCACAATATAATGTTAAATTAAAAAGCAATTTACAAAATAGTTTGTATAGTAAGGGCTTATTTTTATAAACACATATTATGTAAATAAAAAAAGAAACCTGAAAACATATAAACTAAAAACTACCCAGTCATTATATGTAAATTGTGAGATAATAAATTATTTCATTTTTAATTTTATTCTGCCTTTTGAATTATTTTACAATGAACATGCTTTCTTATATAATCAAAAACATATGGGTATACACACACAAAGGTGCAGGGAGGCATATAGAGACAGAGATGGAGATGAAGACAAAGAGACAAAGAAATTTTTATGTTGAAAATGGTTAATTACAAGAACTCTGAATAGCCAAAGAATCTTGAGAAAGAAAAACAAAACAGAAAGTATCACACTTCCTGATTTCAAGCTATACTATAAAGCTATAATCATCAAAACAGTATGGTGCTGGCATAAAAATGGACAAATAGATCAATAGAACAGAATTGAGAGCCCAGAAATAAACCTAAGCATATATAGTCAAATAATAATTGACAAGGGAGCCAAGAATACTCAATGGAGAAAAGATAGTCTCTTCAGTGCTGGGATAATTGGCTATTCACATGTATAAGAATGAAAAAAGAAAAGAAAATGAACCCATATCATTCACAAAAAAATTTAACTTGAAATGAATTAGAGACTTAAATGTAAAACCTGAAATCATGAAACTCCTAGCAGAAAACATAGGGATAAAGCTCCTTGACATAAGTCTTGGTAATGATTCTTTTTTTATATGGCACCTAAAGCACAAACATCAAAATAAAAATCAAACAAGAGGGACTATATCAAACTAAAAAGCTCTGCACAGCAAAAGAAGCCATCAATGAAGTGAAAAGACAACTCATGAAACGGGGAAAAGTATTTGCAAATCATCTATCTGATAAAGGATTAACATCAAAACATAAATCATTCAACTCAATAGTAAAAAAACAAATAACCCAATTTCAAAATGGGCAAAGGACTTAAGTAGACATTTCACCAAAGAAGATATGCAAAAGGTGAACAGGTACATGAAAACATGCTCAACATCACTAGTCATTAGGGAAATGCAAATTAAAACCACAATGAGATATCACTCACACAGTTAAAATGGCCATCATCAAAATACAAGCGATAAAAAAATGCTGGAGAAAAAGGAACCCTTGTGCACTGTTGGTGGAATTATAAACTGATACAGCTGCTATGGAAAATAGTATGGAGGATCCTCACAATATTAAAAACAGAACTACCATGTGATCCAGCTATTCCACTGCTGGGAATATATCCAAAGTAAATAAAAACACTGGCTTGAAGAGTTATCTGCAATCCCACATTCAGAGCAGCATTATTTACAATAGCCAAGACATGCAACCAACCTAAGTGTCCATCAACAGATGAATGGATACAAATAAATAAATAAATAAATGAATGAATAAATAAATAAATAAATAAATAAATAAATAAATAAATGTAATGGAATATTATTCAGCCATAAAAGAATTAAGAAATCCTATCATTCATGACAACATGGATGGACCTTAAAGGCATATGCTAGGTGAAACAAGTCAGAAAGAGAAAGACAAATATTGTATGATCTCACTTATATGTGGAATCTTAAAAACAAACAAACAAAAACCAAGCTAATATAGATACAGAGGCAGTAAAGCATCCAACAGACTGTCAAATTACAGCAGGAAGGCTGGGGAGTGTTGGGGAGAGGGGGAAAGAGATCAGCCGAAGGACTTGTATGCATGCATATAAGCACAACCAATGGACACAAGACACTGGGGGGGTGGGATGAGGGCATGCAACTGCTGGTAGGGGAGGCTGGGGGAAGGTCAATGGGGAAAAAAAAGGAGATATATGTACTACTATATGTAATACTTTAAACAATAAAAAAACAAACCAAGCTAATAGAAAAAGGGATTAGCCTTGTAGTTACCAGAGGTGGAAAGTGGGAGAAGGGGTAGGTGGAGGATGTGGTTAAAAGGTACAACTTCCACTTATACGGTAAATAAGTACTAGGGATATAATGTACAACATGATCACTATAGCTAACACTGCTGAATGATATAGGGAAGTTGCTAAAAACATAATCCTAAGAATTCTCATCACAAGGAGAAAATCTAATTTTCCTCTTTTTCCTTTTTTTAATTGTATCTCTATGAGAAGTGGGTGCTAGCTGAAACTGTTGTCATCATTTCACAATATATGGAAATAAAACCATCATGCTGTATGCCTTAAACTTATACAGTGATGTACGTCAATTACTTCTCAGTAAAACTAGGAGGAAAAGAAAAATTTAATAGCCCGACAGGCACTGATTCTCTGAACTGACAAATCACCCTGCAGGCTTCCTTGTCCATCTCCAGTTCTCTGGGCTGCTTCCTGGTTCATGACATTTAGATTCCGATTTGGCTGCGTCTTCACACTTTTCTCCTTCTAAGCTTATTCTGCTCAGGTATCCTCTCCTCAGCCTCTCCCAGGAACCTCGGATAGCAGGCCTTTGCTGCCAGCCACAATCCTCTCTCCTGGTTTCAGCAGCCTTCTTATGAAGCACTGAGCTCACTTCCAGAACTTTCCCATCATAGAATGATGCGAGCTTCCACACGTAAGAGCCAAAATGAAAGAGATGCCTTTTAACTCTATGACCTCCTCACACCCAAAACACAAGATCCATAATACAGGTGGAAGCAATATCAAACTCAACACCAATTGTGTAATTTTAAGCAAATCTAAAGTGTATTACGACACATAATTAATCAGCCTTTATTGTGGCAAAAACCAACATCCTGCTTCTTTCCTGCATTATGTGTTTGTTATGAAGATAACATCAATGCTTTTATTAATGACTAGAGGCCCAGTGCACGAGATTTGTGCACTGGTGGCGGGGGTACGGGCGTCCCTCAGCTTGGCCTGCTCCCTCTCGCAGTCTGCAACCCCTTAGGGGATGTCTACCTGCCGGCTTAGACATCCCTCTTGCAGTCAGACATCCTTCTCGCAGTCCAGGGCTCTTGCAGTCCGGGACCCCTTGCTCCTTACCACCCGCCTGCAGCAGGGGCGGGAGAGGCTCCTGCCACTGGGCCAGCTTCTGGCTGAGCAGCACTCCACCTGTGGGAGTGTACTGACCACCAGGGGGCAGTTCCTGCGCTGAGTGTCTGCCCCCTGGTGGTCAGTGAGCGTCATGGCGATTGGTCGTTCCACCATTCGGTCAATTTGCATATTACACTTTTATTATACAGGATGCCATCAAATAAAGTTATCAGTGCAAACTTCTTTCTTTTGCTGCCAAGTGTGAGCTGCCTGAGGAGAGCAGAGTGCAATTTGAATGGGAGCACCTGTAGGGGAAAGAGCTGGCACCTGCAGATTTCAAGTATGTATTTGTCCCAGTGAGTCTCAGTGTGTAGACATTTAACTTAAGCACTTTCAACACTATGCCCTGGGATAAAAGAAAAAGAGAGAGAGGTGCTCACTTTAGCGGCACAAATACTAAAATTGGAACAATACAGAGAAGATTAGCATGGCCCCTGTGCAAGGATGACACGCAAATTCGTGAAGCAGTCCATATTTTTTATGCTGTCCACCTCAAACTAATACAACATAATATTGAATGTAAGCTATAATTAAAAATGAAATTTAAAAACCAACAAAGAAACTTTCTCAGAATATAAACATGTGAAAAATAAAGAGAGAGAGAAGGAGGCATGAGTAAATGAGAATGAGAGAATCCAGGTATTTATGCTGCTGCTCTCGTCTAAAACCTAGACCTCAGCCTCCACCACCAAACACCACAGCCAAATGCAATATGAAGCAAAAGAATTTAAATGAAGGTTTTAAGCTTCTAAAGGCTAAGTATCTAGTAAGTCAAGAGGTTTTCAAGGATTATTTTAGCCTTATACGTTTTTCCTTTCTGGGATGATCTGTGTATGAAGACAGATGGCTGGAATTGCCACAATATTTGGTCTAAAAATGTCCTAACACTTCAGGTTGATGTGTCAGATATTATCGAAGAGACTACAATGCAGAATTTTTTTAAGTGTCAGAAAATCACATTCCTCACCAAAAAAAAGGTATCTGAGCAACGAAAATACACACACACACACATTTTCACAATGGCAGGTTCAGAAATAGAATGAAGCAGACTTAGAACAACAACAACAACAAAAGCCAGATCATCTTAATAAATCAAGAAGAAAATGCCACTTACCTGGTTACTGCCCGGGTACAGATGGTGACGAGGAAACAGCCAGCCACAATCATCCAGCCCCAGCCTCCATCCGGAGGGGAGGTGGGCTGGGCTCTATTTACATTTGTCATGGTTTCGATTCTTTTTTTCTTCTTTTCCAAGTTACTCCAACAGCCCAGTTATGATCTTGGAAGAGTTTACTGTCCTGTGACTTCCTGTTGGCATTCAAGATTGGCACAGAATGCTACCTGGCACATGGGTTACTGTGGGCCATCTAAAACCAAAATCAGGACACATTTATAATTTACTGACATCTCCAACGGTTGATTTTTCAGTGGGCAAAGATGATTAATACTTTCATGTTACATACGATTATTTGTAACTAGGAATATTGGACTGGGGCAAAGAGCATTAGTTGTCCTTGGAGCCCATCCGCCTTCTCTTTCATAGTAGATCCTCTCAAATTTTAGCCAAACCACATGCACCCAGTTTGATGCCATTTTCCCTAGACTTTCCTGAAGGTAGGGGTGACAACGTTGTTTTAGTCTTGATGGAAGGGATTTAAGAAAAAGTAATATGTGCCACTTCTGGCTCATCAGATCGAAGACAAAGGCGCTTTCCCAGGACTTCCACAACCCCCTTTCCCATAGACTGGAACATGACGTGGAGACAAGAGAACTTCAACCACACAGACCAGGACATCGCCCTGGGCGCTGGCAGAACCACAGGACAGAAGGAGCCTGAGTCCCCAGAAGACTCTTTGGAGAAGGCTGCCTCTCCAGCTCTGGGTTTCACATACCTCCCACTGTTAGAAGAAAGATAAAATAAGCATCAGTTATATTTGAGCCTCTGTATTTCTTATCTCTTTTTTTAATTAAATATGTTTTTATTTATATTTTTGGAAAGAGAGGAAGGGAGAGGGAAAGAGAGAGAGATACATCAACGAGAGAGAAACACTGATTGGCTGCCTCCCGCACGCCCTCTGCTGGGGATCGAGCCCATAACCCGGATATGTGCTCTAATTGGGAATGGAGTCAGTGATCTCTTGGTGCATGGGACAAGGCTCAATCCACTGAACCACAATGGCCGAGCTGTTTCCTAGCTCTTTGTGTTTATGGTGTGTTTTAGATCTAGCACTATCTCTCACAATTCAACAGGAATGGCATTCAAGCTTCTACTTACACCTGCATACAAAAGAATAACTCACCCGATTAGACACAATTAGGTGTCAAGTGTCATGAAATGACAGAATCGATTATACAGGTAAAAAAGGCGAAGTTTAGAAACTTGTGTCTTGGTATAGTCCTAATCTCTTCATGGGTTTTTCCATTAAAATAACCCCCAAGGTTAGACTACTTTCCAACTTAAAACTCTAAATCCACCTACCCATAAATGTCCAGTATGAGACCAGCCTGGCTTAGTGCTTCCAGTGCTATTAAAGACTGCTGAAACAGGCAGCACTGTGCAACAGCCCTTTGAACAGTGCGATGAAATAGAATTAGAAAGTTATTCATATTCTTTGACCAATGATCTTATTTCTAAGAAGTTATCCTAGGCCAGTGGTCGGCAAACTCATTAGTCAACAGAGCCAAATATCAACAGTACAACGACTGAAATTTCTTTTGAGAGCTGAAAACCGACTTCTGCGCATGGGCCACGAAGTTTCAATTGCACTGTACGTGCGCGCCTGCACGTGGTATTTTGTGGAAGAGCCACACTCAAGGGGCCAAAGAGCCGCATGTGGCTTGCAAGAGGCAGTTTGCCAACCACTATCCTAAGAAAACAATTTAAGAGAAGCTCAACGCTATAGACCAGACAAAAAAAAGTTGTATTATGAATAATATATAAAATAGAAACAACCTAAGTGCTCAACAATTGGGAAGTGTTTAGAGAGTTATGGTGCATTAAACAAGTGGAATAGTATACAATTGTTTAAAACTATACATAAGAAGATAATATTATAATATGGAAAAATATTTATGATGCAATGGTAGAGCAAAAAAGAAGTCTCTAACATTGTATCTTGTAAGAGAAGCTATGCAAAACCATGTAAAAGTTGTATACTTGTAACTGTCACAAAGAATAGGCTGAATATGCAAAAAAGAAATATAACTAGGCTGGTATAATTATGATTCACTTTCAAAATTGTATTCAATCCCATTTTACACATAACTTTTTAAAACAGATATTTCAGTTCTACTCCTGCAGTTTAAATCTAAGCACACATTTCTTCTTTGTATAGTTTCTCAAGGGCTAAAAATAACCACATCATTTATTAAGACTGCACAATGAAAGGTAGATGATTCTTCCGTAGAGGGCGCACTGTGGGTAAAAACCCCCGGCAAAATAAAATGTTCTGTTTCTTTACAAAAATATTAAGCATCATTAATTTTTACTTTGCCTCGGCTGTCCCCAGATTCCATCTTCATTTGTTTTAGTTGAGCAGCCTCTCTTGGGCATTCCCAGATTTTATAAGTTAAGAACCAATTTGTGAGGATCTCTCAAAAAAATGCAATGGAGTAAGTCCAACTGAAAAATGTAAAACACTCCCAAGCATGGCTGTGGTGACAGCATAAGGAACAAAGGTCTGTTGTGAGTTAGAGTCAACCTGGGTAATACCACAGAACAAGGAACGTCCTCCCAGAATTCCAGGGTGGGGAGAGACGACTTCTCTGAAAGCATCGGTACGCAATAGTATTATTCATACTTCCTCATGAATAGTTGCCCTGGAGCCTCACAAGCCGCAGAGATGGGCACTGCTTCCCCCCTTTCACAATGACGAAGCTGAAGCTTAGAGAAGTGAAGGGACCCGCCTGACATCGCTGCATCTGAATCCGAATGGAGAGGAGCAGCTCTGGCTGACCTTGGACAGTGCACCGGCCCATCTGCCCTCCAGATTTCAAAATTGTTATTGGGCCCATCAACAAGCCACCCAAGCAATGCCAGAGCTCAAGCGCCTATTCCTGTGATGGGGGAGCCCGCAAGGTTAGCACAGGAGTGTAACTTCTCATAAAACAACTCCTCTGAGTTTCTTTCAAGACAGGTCCTTTAGCAGATTTATGTCAGAAGAAAGGCAGGGGTCAGACAGCAGCCTGCAGTCCCCCTAAAAGTATAGCCTGAGCGTTCCTGTGAATAATTAACCCACCTGATGTTACACAAATATGGAAAAGCCTTTTATTGAGTTGATAGGATACCTAAAACTAAGTAAAGCAAACATGCTACCATCATGCAATTCTTCATTTTACTAATCAGTCTCCAGTTTATTGGATTTTGACATCCAACCACTAAAATATAATTGAATTTTGCATCTCATTCTGGTGTATATATAATTCTTAAATAAAGGGAGATGAGTGCTTCACTTTCTTAAAAACATTGTTTCTTTCTGCTTAGTCCTCTGACAGATCCTGGTAATGGGGGAGTAAATAATTACTGACTTCAAACAAATTTTTGGATGTCTGTCAGGGACCTTTGGGCACTAAACTGAAACGAAACATTGACCTTTGCTAATGAAGCTGCCGAAGTTTCTACATTGTGTATGAGACTTTGGGGACATGAATATTTTACATAAGACCAAGAATAAATGGCAGAGTGATTTATATATTTGGTCTACAGAAAGAGAGAAAAGGTACCAGTCATGATTCACAGAAGAGGCAGAGGGAGTAGAAGCAAGATTCTTTCCCACCGTGTAGGCCCCTCATCCACAGAGCCACTGACTCTAGGCAACGTCAGAAAAATGCGTACTTCTGAGTCTAATCGTTTGTTGACAGTACAATTCATAGCCAGGAGCCTGCCACCTGCTACCGTTCTCGGCAGTAATAGAGTTCTTTTCTCTCTGAGTTGGAAGTACATGTAAAAGAAGTGGTAGACCTGAGCTGAAGCCCTCTTTGAAAAAAAATATGAATGTAGTCAGTCCCAGCACAATGTCTGCTCTAAAGCTGACGCTCAAAAAATGTGGGGTAATAAATGTTTGTGTCTAACTCAGTGGCTTTGCACAACTCTAATTTTGCATTTTCATAGTATATGGAACTATTAGGTCCAACTATGTTATATTTGAGGTTTCTGGGCTGCAGAGGAGACATTTGGGGCCTGAGATGCATTTCACAGAGTCTTTTCTGTGAAATATATGCTCCATTTATTAGTCAATAGAGAGCCTTTTCTTGAAGAGCAGTGCCGCCTGTCTATACCGCAACGTTTTCCTCACTGTGTAATCCACCACGTTGTTGCGATGGGAGGATATAACAAGTCAAATATTTCTGTCCAGTGGTTCCAGTTAACCCCACACATCACGGAGTGCTGTGCAGAATGGAGTCTGAGAGAGAGTGAAGGCAGAAGAGTGGGAGCCCCCTAAGAGTGGGCACCGTGATGCTCCTAATTGCCACTCTGTCTCCAGTGCCTGGGACAGCGCACGGAAGAGAAAAGGCACCCAGTAAATATTTAGTGAATGAAACCTCCAATTCTCAAGTGCTGGACAATTTCCCAAATCACACAGGGCAGGGGTACAGGGAGCTTGAGGAATGGAGGGAAGAAATTGCCCGGCCTTTCCTTGTTCCTTTTATTCACTGTCCAACCAGGTTAGCCAGCCTTCCCAGCACCTGAGCAACAGCGCCCTAAGTGAAGGCGTCTCACTGAGTACACCGAGACCTGGCCCGGCCAAACCTGGGTACAGAGCTTCACTGCCAGGTTGGCCTTCTCTCCTCGTGTTTGCAGAATGGCTAAAAACGAGTGTGGCCTGCTGGAGGGCTCACCTGCAGAGCCTGGCAAACAGCCCACTGTCTGCCCCATGTGCACAGGCCGTCAAATTCCACAGGCCCTTAGAGATGTTTATTTTTGCACTCCACAGACTCTGCTCACTGCTTGAGCCGCACAGCAGGTCACACAAGGGACAAGGTGTTGCCAAAGCTGAGAATGTGGTGGACTCTTGTGCAAGACCGAGGACCTGAATTTCGTCCTGGAAATGAAAAAGTTAGAAACATTTTATAAAAATTATTTCAAGATGTGGGTGGTCATCTTTGTCTCCATCCTGACCGTTGAAATAGTTAGGACTGAACCAGTTCATTCCACATCCTTCTAGCTTGGGACCAAGGAAAAGGTTGAACTTTTAGCAACAAAGGCCTTGGAAGTAGTTCCTAACTTTTTTTCAGTTACAGTTGACATTCAGTATTATTTTATGTTCATTTCAGGTATATGATGTGGTGGTTAGACAACTATATAATTTATGAAATTATCTCCTGATAATTCTAGTATACCCACCTGACACCATTCTAGTTATTACAATGTTACTGACTATATTCCCTATGCTGTACTTGACATCCATGTGACTGTTCTGTAACTGCCAATTTGTACTTCTTAATCCCTTCCTTTTTTTCATCCAGTTCCCCAATCTCCCTCTCCTCTGCCAACCACCAGTCTGTTCTCTGTATCTATGAGTCTGTTTCGTGTGTTCATATATTTTTTTTCTTTACATTCCTCATATAACTGAAATCATATGGTATTTGTTTTTCTCTGTCTGATTTATTTCACTCAGCATAATACCCTCTACTGGTATGTCCATCCATGTTGTCACAAATGGTAAGATTTCATTCTTTTTATGGCTGAGTAATATTCTCTTGTGCATATGTACTACATCTTCTTTATCAACTTGTCTATTGATGGGCACTTGGGTTGCTTCTATATCTTGGATATTGTAAATAATGCTGCAATGAACATAGGGGTGCATAAAGTCTTTTGAATTAGTGTTTTGAATTTCTTCAGTTATATATCTAGAAATGAAATTGCTGGGTCATAAGGCAGTTCCATTTTTAATTTTTTGAGGAACCTCCACACTGTTTTCCACAGTGGTTGCACCAATCTGCATTTCCACCAACAGTGTACGAGGGTTCCCTTTTTTCCACATTCTTGCCAACACTAATTTGTTGATTTATTGATGATAGTCATTCTAATAGGTGTGAAGTGATATCTCATTGTGATTTTAATTTGCATTTCTCTGATGGTTAGTGACGTTGAGCATCTTTTCATGTCTATTGGCCATCTGTATGTCCTCTTTGGAGAAGTAACTATTCATGTCCTCTGCCCATTTTTTAATTAGATTGTTTCCTCCCTCCCTCCCTCCCTCCTTCCTTCCTGTCTTTCTTTGTGTTAAGTCATCTGAGTTCTTTATAATTTGTTAATATTAACCCCTTATTGAATGTATCATTGGCAAATATCTTCTCCCAGTCAGTAGGTTGCCTTTCATTTTGTTGATGGTTTCCTTTGCTGTGCAAAAACTTTTTAGTTTTATCTAGTCCCACTTGTTTTTTTTTTTATTTTGTTTCCCTTGCCTGAGGATACTAAGAGAATATTTTTACTGCCTATGTTTTCTTCTAGGGTTTTTATGGTTTTGAGTATTTAATCCATTTTTAGTTTATTCTTGTACTAGTATATGTTGTAAAAAGGTGGTTTAGCCGAAACCGGTTTGGCTGAGTGGATAGAGCGTCGGCCTGCGGACTGAAAGGTCCCGGGTTCGATTCCGGTCAAGGGCATGTACCTTGGTTGCGGGCACATCCCCAGTGGGAGGTGTGCAGGAGGCAGCTGATCGATGTTTCTCTCTCATCGATGTTTCTAGCTCTCTATCCCTCTCCCTTCCTCTCTGTGAAATATTAATAAAATATATATTTTTTTAAAAAAAGGTGGTTTAGTTATATTTTTTTGAATGTATCTGACCAATTTTCCCAACACCATTTATTGAATAGATTGCCTTTACCCCACCGCATATTCTTGCCTCCTTTGTCATATTTTAATTGACCATACAGGTGTGAATCTATTTCTGGGCTCTCTATTCTGTTCCATTAATCGATGTATCTGGTTTTATACCAGTACCATGCTGTTTTGATTACTATAACCTTGTAGTTTAGTTTGATATCTGGTAGCATGATACTTCCAACTTTGTTATTCTTTCTCAAGATGGCTGTGGCTACTCAGGGTCCTTTGTAGTTCCATATAAATTTTTGGTTTATTTGTTTGAGTTCTGTGAAATATGAAATTGGTATTTTGATAGGGATTTCACTGAATCTATATTTTATTTTGGATAGTACAGACATTTTAACAATGTTAATTACTTTTTTTCCATAAGCATAATATATGCTCCATTTATTTGTATCTTATTCAATTTCTTTCTTCAACATCTTATAATTTCCCAAGTACAGGTCTTTTACCACCTTGGTTAAATTTATTCCTAAACATTTTATTTCATTTTTTTGATGCAATTGTAAATGGGATCTTTTTCTTCATTTTTCTTTGTGATAGTTCATTACCAGTGTATAAAAATGCAACTGATTTCTGAATATTAATTTTGCATCCTCCTACTTGACTGAATTCATTTATCAGTTCTAATAGTTTTCTTGTGGTATCTTTAGGGTTCTCGATATATAATATCATGTCAACTGCAAATAATGACAGTTTTACTCCAATTTGGATGCCTGTGACCAACCCAGGGCCACCTGGTAGGAGCTATACAGCGATCCACAGTCCGGAGCTGCCTGTGCAGGACCTGGAGTTTCATGGGAGAGGCCACACTGCAAAGCAAGTTCAGCTGCCACAGTTCCAGGCCTGTGCAGCTCAGCTAATGGCACCAGGCACCTGGAGGCCTGCCGCTGCCTGCCCACTGCCCATAAGGCTCAAGCGCTGAAGGAGCCTCAGGCAGTATGCGAATTGGGTGAGGCAGCATCTCAGGGAGTCACCAGGGTGGGGCGAGTGGGTTCACCAGGTTAATGTGGATTTATATTTGGAAACAGTGCTGAGTCTGGGGCTACTAAGCAAAAGTCACTAGGCACATCGAGGCCAACCACTACCTGCCTAGAGCGTGCGGACCTTTGAGAGTTTTGTTTTATTTTGTTTTTTGAAAGTCTACATAGAAACAGCCCCTGGTGGTGTGTGAGTTGGGTGGGCAGGGTCTCAGGGAGTCACCAGGGTGGGGTAAGTAAAGATCACTAGGTAAATGCAGATTCAGAATTGGCTGCGTGGGAGGAGGGCTCCACACAGGGACAATGGCGGTTGTCCCTCCAGCCCTCACCCTGAAGCCACACAACTCAGTTTCTCCTTCTCTGTCTCTGGTGCCTCCCAAGCCTCTGTTCCTCTACCAGAGCCCAGGGTGAGTGCCTTTGAGCCAATGAGTCTGTGCTTCCCTCCATCTCACCCAGATGTTGTGAGGGCTCCTCTTCCTCGCACTGGTGCTCCAGGCTGAGGATTCCGGTGTGGGGCTGGCACCCCTCCCTTCTCAGCTGAGATATCCCTCCTGATTCTCAACCGCGACACATGGGTGTGGGGCCAGCCTGTTTCACGTCTCAGCCCCTCCTACTAGACTCCATGTGGCCTCTTCTTTATATCCTTAGTTATAGGACTTCTGGTCAGCTAGTCTTCAGATGATTCTCCAGGTGGATTGCTCTATAATTTATTGCAATTTTTACGTGGTCCTGGGAGGAGGCAAGCACAGCATTTACCTACTCTGCCATCTTGATCCAGAACTCTGCCTAAACTTCTTTGTGTGTGAGCTCACTCTACACATTTTAAATATTTCCTTAGCCAAACATGGCAATAGTTACATTTTTAATACAAGTTACCTATTGATTAATATATATAAAGGCAACAGTTAAAATGAATTTCATACTATTTTCAAATATACCTTTTTATTTTATGCATCAGTAAGGCACTTATAAAACATTTGAACAATCATGATAACTGTGTAAGATACTCTGTCCGCTGACAATGCTGCATATATTTGTGGATTTGCACACCCTGTACTAATTCTGTCATCTCCTCCCGGGTCTGAGACTTCCAGATTTGAAGACCCCTCTGCTTATTAAGAGTAGGGTTAGTGCCTTGGCAAACATAAGTTCCTTCTGGTCTACTAGGTATATTAATTATTCCAGGTCCCAATGGGAACTAGAAAACTTGGGAGACTTCAACAAATACATTACTTATAAAGGTAAGAACTGTGTTAATAAAATCTAACAAGGTCAGCAGAGTTCCTGAAACTACTACCACTTCTAAGCCTGAGGGGCTATGGGAGAGAGCAGCTACTGGAACTTTCTACAGAATAACTGTAGAGAGTCTTGGGTAAAGGAGAGCAGCTAGTCCACAGGATCTAACCATAAAGGAAACAAGAAAATAAATAGATCAACCCCTCACTCCTCCTGCCTTCCAGGTCCCATCAAGTCTAAACCCAAGGGAGCCTAGTTGATGAACCCCATGCATGGATCAACTGGGTTGACAACAGAGTGGAAATGGGATGGACAGTGACCTTGGAGGAGCAAACAGGAACTGTCCTGCACACCAGTGTAACCTGTAAGCTTGCCCTCAATTGCACGAGAGCTATGGTTGAAAGATGAGATTAAGTTCTGAGCCAATGCTGGGCCTTGCCTTTAAACTAAATCAAGTTGCTCAAGGTTACCAACTCCAATCTTTGGGCATATTTCAAATACAAAACTCAATTATGAAACCAACTTCCTCTTTTTGTGCTTTCACCTTTAAATGGCCAACTCCCAAATCTGCATCTGTGCTGCCAATCTTCTAAGTTGCAGACTCAAATTTCCAACAGCCTCAAGGTACCTCAAACTCACATGCCCAAAAGAGCACACTGGTTATTCTCTCCTGGAAACAAATTTTTAAGAATAATTTTGCTATTTTCCAACTAGGCATGCTACAACACTTTGAGTCCTTTTGACAACTCCCCAACTTTCATAACCAGTGAGTCCAACTTTCATCACTTCTGCTTGTATCCCTCTCACATCTGCCCTCCCTTTTAAATTTCCCATTGCTCTCTGTGTGAACTAAGCCAGAGCCTGTCCTAGCTGGCCTGGTTCAAGCCTGACTCTGCCACATAGACAGTGGCCCTATTAGACTCCTCGGCCACTTACTCATTGCAAGCTCTTATGTAGTGTCTCAATGGTTTCCTTAACTCTAGGACAGATCCATTTTTGAACCTACAACTGGAGACAAAGACCTCTTTTCCACTGATTCCATGTGGCAGGAACTTCAGTAGAGTTAGTATCATGGCTTTCCTCTACCTTCTCACCTTTTTCCATAGGAAGCAGAGTTTGTTTTCTGACTCATGAGTTTGGGAGCAACACCGGCACAGGCTCAGCTCAGCCCTTCTCTTCCTTTTTTCCACCTGGGATGTGTCTGTTAGAGAGCGCTCATCCTTCCCAGTTCTTCCACGCCAGAAATGAAATAGGGGCAGGCACCCTTGCAAGTCGGTCTGTGGTTGTTTGGGGGCAGTGAGGGACTGTGACTGGCTATCTGTCTTTTTTATGGGAAAGTACTGCATTCCTACTTGGCTGGTAGTTCTAAGCCTCGTTCCCCAATTATCAGTAATATTAGCACTTAAGGTGGCAGTTAGATACCTATTTCTACCTCTAAATGGGTTTTGAACTGAGGGAGAAAAAGAGTGTTTTTATTGATCTTTCCAAATCTCAATTGCTCCCCTCACGAACTTACCAAGAAAATGAAATGAGCCCTAGCCGGTTTGGCTCAGTGGATAGAGCATCGACCTGTGGACTGAAGGGTCCTGGGTTTGATTATGGTCCAGAACATGTATCTCGGTTGCAGGCTAGACCCCTGGCCCCGATCAGGGTGCATGGTGCCTATGGGAGGCAAACAACGATGTGTCTCTCTCACTTCGATGTTTCTCTCTCTGTCTCTCCCCCTCCCTTCCACTCTGTCTAAAAATCAATGGAAAAATATTCCAGGGTGAGGATTAACGAAACACAAAAAAGAAAGAAAATGAAATGAAGTAATCCATATTATATCACAAAGCATAAAATCTGCCCACATTAAGCATTTACATAAATGTTAGCTACTGGTGTGGTTGTTAAAGACTGCCTCCAATGAGCCTTAAGGAAGGGATAAGGCATTTAAATTTGCAATATCTTATAATCATTATAATATTTTTACATCAAGAAAGTGTGGGAGAATAACAGTACATCAAGTGGAATCTCATAAAGTGCAAAAGAAGGTCCATCTCTATTTCCTCTCCGAAGACTTCACATAGAGGCATTTACACGTGTTCCCAGGCGGGCTGCAAACAATGTTCTAAGCACATTTCGCAGAGGGGGGATGCTGACAAGAGGCCCTTAGGCCACAACGCAGCTCTGTTTAGTAACACAACATAGCTCAGAAAAAAATGTTAAAAATAAAAAAGAAACCCACATTCCTCTGACAGGATACTCCTCCCTAAAGAATTATTGGGGCTCTCCAACACCCCTCCATTATACTACTGCTCTTTGAGGCCTCTAAAACTACACACATGAATTCCCATTACATTTTTAAGCACATAGAATAGTGAGTGCACTTGGCATGGGGTCAGGCATATCTGGCTTTGAAATCCAGCTCAGGCGATGAGGTGCTGTGTGACCTTGACATGTGACTTAGCTGGCTGCATCTCGCAGCCTCCTGCTATATACGCTGGGGTTCACAGAACACCTGATACCTATTAAAATATTCATATGAACAGATATTCGCTTCCTGCCCTCTGCTATCAGAAAATACATTTTCATCTGCATTTGTTTGTTTCAGTAACTTTCCAAGTGAAAAAGTGAAGTGCTTGCACACTTTGATAGCTATACGGTGGCATACAGTGGGCACTCAAAAAAGATCCAAGAAGTTAAACTTATAGCAGTTTCTAGTTCAAATAACTCAAATACTAGCAATTATTAGTAAATAAATACCTTAATCACAGCTGAAAGTACCCATACTTATTTCCTTAGAGTATCAAAAGAAAAAAAAGTCCAGGAGAGACCCAGCAACTGTATCTCAATGGCAATTTTCCTTTATGATGTAAAGGCGATACACAAGCGTTAAATAATTAAATGGGAAGAATGGCCAAGAGAAAATGACATGGAAAACAACCCAAGAATACCATGCTCCTCGAACACTTAAACTAATTTTTACTTCTTTGCAGTATTTAGCTGCTTCTTGCTTTTGAATTATGCACTAACATTCTCTACAGGCAAATAACCATCTACCCAACATCTGTGTCCGTTTTCTCTCCTCTCTTGGATGATTTTTCCTAAATTGTACACAGATGGCACGCCTATGGCTCATTACAAAGCCTTTACAAATGAAGGTATGAGAACTGTAGCAGCACCGAAAAACGCCTGTCATGAGGCTAACATACTGAGACCACAGAATGTGTGTGCTAGGAGTGCAACACAGAAAAGACACATGGGCCCCAGGTGCGGCCCTGAGTGTTGGAATCACGGGGCAAGAGGAGTTCTATTTCTGTTGGGGTGACATCAGCCTGAGACTGTTGGTGGCCACCTTGCCTTCATAGAGAGCCCAGCTAGAAAGCCCCCAGCACACAGGGAGGTGAGCAAAGCTGAGAGCCGAAGAGAGATGAGTCCTATTGACCTCCCAGAGTTCCAGGAAGGAAAACCTCTCCCAGTGCCCTCTGCCTCCTGATGGATCCGGGGGCTTCCCTGTCTGACCCTGCACGGTATGGCATGTCCCTTCCTCTGGGAACTTAATGGCCTACCACCTTCATTGCTGTTGGGAGTTCCTGTGAAAACGCTCTTATCATTTCCCCACTAGTTGTGATTAAGTCCATGTACTACATCACTACATGCTTCTCAAACTGGAAGGTGCACAGTCCCAATTCTGTGCAGGGAGAATATAAAAGAGGTATCAGATACATCTTCCTGGAGTATCCAGTTTATTCCAAGATTCAGAAGAACCCAGTACTTTAATAAGAACTGTCCCCCTACCCCATAAATGGAAGAAAAGAAGAGCAGAGATAGGGAGAAAGGCCCCAGGAAAAAAGTCTCTGAAGTGGGGGCTGAAGGGTGGGCCTCTAGCAACGGTGGCCTCTCCTCTTGTCCCCCAGGAGCCTCCAGGCATCCTCCAAACTCACCAGGCATTTGGGTAGAATGCATTTGAAGGCCACAGAGGTGCCGGGGACCCTCCTGATTTGAATTGTGTGCAGAGAATGCTGAGGCAGTTTGCGTGCCTCCATCATCTTCTAGACCAAGTCCTTTCTCCTGGGGGTTCCTCACACACAGCGTGTACTTCTCGCCTGGCTCCCACCCACAGCTATTTATGCCCAGCCTCTGGCCGACCTCCTGCATCATGTTGCCGACCTCCTAGAGCTCAACATCACTGCATTCACATTTAAAATGCAGGGAGTGTGCAGATTGCCCTTCCGGGAGTCTTTGTGGCCCTGCCTTGCCATCCACAATTTAAAACATTACACTTGGGTCCATTTGCCATGCTGTTTCTTAGTGGACAGCGTACAGCATTTATGTCTTAATATGAAGTGGAAGACTCTCCTGCCCACCCCTGACTGTGGCCGCCCAGTGTTGAAAGAGTTTTCATTGTTGGCTCACTCTGGGACTTCACCACTGCAGCTGCTGCTGGTGCAGTGTGTGGAGGGGAAGGCCCCGGGGCCACGCTGCGGGGACTGGGCTGGGAGAGGTAGTTCCTAATTACAGGATGATTGGGAGACTGGCAGGCTCTCTGCCCTGATGACTGAACCTTCCAGGTTAGGGAAGGACCAAGTCTGGGGAAGGGAAGGGAAGGATCTCATGGTGATGGGGCAGCCCTCCACTTAGGTTTCAGCTCTTGGTGTCAGGTATGTGGCCATCACTCTGTCATAACCTTCTGTCTATTAAGTCCTGGATCTGGTCCCACTCAAACCCCAGGTTAATCATTCCCTTGGTCACCTGGGGGTCCATGATGTCACAGGGTAACTCACTGTAAGGTCTCAGTTCCTCCGCCTGGCCCATGTTTAGCCATGGGTCCCTCATTAATTCTTCTAGAGTTCCTCTGTCACTGAGGTCAAGATTTATTAATCTTTGTAACAGTTTATGGCATTTATAAGAGATGAAATAGGGGACATGGCAGTGCCTACTCAGTATCTGTTGCTGTAGTCCCAGAAGTCATCTCCCATGAAAAGCAAGGTTCCCAGTGACCATCTTATACAGAACCTACCCCGGCTCCGGCAAGGCCATCCTAGTTGTGGCCCATGAAGGCATTAGGGAAGGCTCTGGGAGGGCATCAGGGAGGCTGCGATGCTCAGCTTGTGGGTGATAAACTCAGTGCTGAGGCCAAAATCTGCAAGTTTGATATTCAGTTCTCTGGCTTCAGGTCCCTGTGGACAACACCCCTCTGGTGGCAGTACTACACAGTGGACACCAACTACTGGAAAATGTCTTGGGCCTCCTTCTCAGAAATGTGGCCACAGTCCTGTAGATAATCAAACATGTCCCCTTTGCTCACATGCTCCACGAGGAAGTACACTTCCTCGGTGTCAATCACCTCGTATAACTTTACAATATTTGGGTGGTTTAAGGCCTTCACACAGTGAACATCTCAAACAAAGTCGGAGGAGCCCTGTTGATTACAATGACTTTCACAGCCACTTCTGTTCCAGTCAGAATGTGCCAAGCCAGCCTCACCTTTGCAAAGGTTCCCTAGCCCATGGGTGTTCAGGAGCTCATAGTGGCCAATACGATCCTCCCTTGAAGTTATCCTTTATGACCTGAGCTAAGGCAATTTAGGACAGAACAATAGAGAAGGATTATAGTTATCTCTTGGGTTTGTTTGTTTTCTGTCAGGCATCCATGTCCTTTCCTTTAGGCAACAACATCTGTTTTCCTTTGGGCATCTTACTTATTCTCACTACATGGGCCATGGGAACCTACATGCTCCTGGAGAGGCCTGGCCAATAAGAGCCACAATTACTCATTCAGAGACTTATGAACCATGCTAGACTAAAACAAGTCAGTCCTGGGTCATTGGCTGGACCCATGGAGAAGTTCCCAAGTCCTAGAAAGGAAGCATAGAGCTGCTGGTGGCCATTTGTATCTCCACCTGCAGAGACCCCACCTAAACTGACATCAACTCAGGAAGGAAAAGGAGTGAGAGGTAGAGAAATCCATATTTCTGAAACTGTGTAAACATCTGAATTCAGCTGTATCTAAATTCCATCCTTGGGATTCTCTGTTAAGTAAATAAATGAATTTGTGTTTTGTTTTTAGTCACATTGAGTTTGATTTCTGTCACTTGCACCTAAAAATCCAAATTTTAAAAAAGCATTATTATTATTATTAATACGGCTCAGAGCTTATATGAATTTCTTAAGATTATGTAGTAATAAGTGGCTGAGCCAGGATGCAAACTCTAAACTGTCAAACTCCCCATCCGTGGCTCTTCCCCATTCCTCAGCTTGACTCTCCATAGGTATACTCTTGGTGTTTTACAGACCTAAATAAATACATTTTCCTCTCTTCTTGCACAAATTCAATCAGATGGGCCAGCAGCCAAGTCAGAAGCAGGAGGATAGGGAGAATGAGTTTGTAACATAAAGCAGACAAATGAAGGGTTCTCACTAAAGTAATTCTGTCAAAGCAGCCTCATACCAAATCACTCCTTAATTCCTTTCATGCTACAGGTTCTGGAAGCCCATGAAACTGAAGGATTGTGAGTCCCATGAACACAGTAGAAATAAAACCCAAGAGATCGTATTGGCTCCACTCCTATTGGTAAACTAATCACTCAAAGACCATTTTTAAAAAAGAATTATAATACAGCAATGTTTAGTATTGAGTTTTTTCCTTTACTAATATACAAGACTGCCAAGATTATAATATAAGGTATTGGTTTTAAATCCAACAAAACAATCCATTAGTCCAGGACCAAATAGGACATGTAGCTAGTTTATTAATAAAAACATATTTCATATTGTTGATAATATTAATTTGTTCAACTTTTTTGGAGTGATATTTGGCAGTATCAAAATTTTCAAAGATAACACTATATACACACCAGATTTGATACAAGATTTTATAAGATTATCTATACCAAGTGTTAGCAAGGATGAAGAGCAATGATAACTCTCATACACTATTGGTGGAAGTCTAAGTTGATACAATTATTTTGGAAAAATCACTGGGCATTATATAATAAAGTTAATGATAGGCATTCCACATGACCTCTCCAAAGTATATACCAACAGAAACGCATATACAAACACACCAGAGCACATGTATGGGAGTGCTGATGCAGGCAGCCTTTGTAAAAACCCTAAATAGGGAAAGCCTAACTGTCTATCAATATTAATCATTTGAACAAAGAAACAGAATATAGCAATGAAAATGAAAGAATTACAGAAACCAAGATGGCGGCATAGGTAAACACCTAAACTGCTGCCTTGCACAACAATTTCAAAACTACAACTAAAAGACAAAACGAACATCATCCAGAACCACAGGAAGGCTGGCTGAGTGGAAATTCTACAACTAAAAGGAAAGAGAAAAGCACACTGAGACTCAGAGGATCTGCAGGAGGCAGAGGTACCGAGGCGTGTGTGCAGAGAGGGCGGGCAACTGAGTACGCAGCTGGCTTTCTCAAGCAGGAGGGAGACAAAAGCTCCCGACTGCACTGAACTCCAGTTCCGGGTGAGACACTGGGGACCCAGACTCATTTGGGGAGAAAGTGGACTGTCTGGCAGCGGGCGGAACTCGAGGGCGGCTTTCTCTCAGAGGTGCTTGTAGTGATTACCACGGGACACTAAGACACAGGGGCCTATTAGGGCAGGGCTGATGGGAAACCAATGCTGTCTGCTCCGCCCTGAGACTCCGCCCCATCCAAGCTGAGCACAAAGGCTCTTGCAAGTCTTGTCTCATAAGGGTGTCTCCAGCACAGAAGTTCTCCCAGCGTAGACACAGCTGATCCTCACAGCCAATTGGCCTGTAGGTCAATTCCTCCCAGTGATACCAACAACAATCAAGGCTTAACGACAACAAGGCTGTACACACAGTCCACAAAGGGGTGCACCAAGAGTGTCCACCTCAGGTAACTGGGGAGGCTGAGCCACAGGACCCTATAGGACACCTAGCACACAAAGCCACTCTATCACACAAAACCATTCTATCAACTCAGGGAAGCAGCCAAAATGTGGAGACAAAGAAACAGATCACAAATGAAAGAAATGGAGGAAAGCAAACGACTGGATATAGAGTTCAAAATTACGGTTATAAGGTTTTTCAAGAATTTTCTAGAAAAGGCCAAAAAATTTAGCGAGACCCTTGAGGATGTGAAAAAGGACCAACTAGAAATTAAGCATACACTGACTGAAATAAAAAATAATATACAGAGATCCAACAGCAGACTAGAGGATTGCAAGAAACAAGTCAAACATTTGAAAAACAAAGAAGTAAAAAACACCCAACCAGAAAAGCAAAAAGAAAAAAGAATCCAAAAATATGAAGACAGTGTAAGGAGCCTCTGGGACAACTTCAAGCGTACCAACATCCAAATTATGGGGGTGCCAGAAGAAGAGAGAGAGCAAGATACTGAAAACCTATTTGAAGAAATAATGACAGAAAACTTCCCCCACCTGGTGAAAGAAATAGACTTACAAGTCCAGGAAGCCCACAGAACCCCAAACAAAAGGAATCCAAAGAGGACCACACCAAGACACATCATAATTAAAATGCCAAGAGCAAAAGACAAGGAGAGAATATTAAAAGCAGCAAGAGAAAAACAGTTAATTACCTACAAGGGAGCATCCATACGACTGTCAGCTGATTTATCAACAGAAACTATGTAGGCCAGACGGGAGTGGCAAGAAATATTCAAAGTGATGAATAGCAAGAACCTACAACCAAGATTACTCTACCCAGCAAAGCTATCATTCAAAATTGAAGGTCAGATAAAGAGCTTCACAGATAAGAAAAAGCTAAAGGAGTTCATCAACATCAAACCAGTATTATATGAAATGCTGAAAGGTACTCTTTAAGAAGAGGAAGAAGAAGAAAAAGGTAAAGATAAAAATTATGAACAACAAATACATGTCTATCAACAAATGAATCTAAAAATCAAGTGAATAGCCGAAACCGGTTTGGCTCAGTGGATAGAGCGTCGGCCTGCGGACTGAAGGGTCCCGGGTTCGATTCCGGTCAAGGGCATGTACCTTGGTTGCGGGCACATCCCCAGTGGGAGGTGTGCAGGAGGCAGCTGATCGATGTTTCTCTCTCATCGATGTTTCTAGCTCTCTATCCCTCTCCCTTCCTCTCTGTAAAGTATCAATAAAATATATTTAAAAAATAAAAAAATAAAAAAATAAAAAAATAAAAATCAAGTGAATAAAAAAAAATCTGATGAACAGAATAAACTGGTGAATATAATAGAATCAGGGGCATAGAAAGGGAGTGGATTGACAATTCTCGAGGGGAAAGGGGTGTGCGGGGTGCGGGAAGAGATTGGACAAAAAGCGTACACCTATGGATGAGGACAGTGCGGGGGGGGGGGGCGTTTAAGGGCAGAGGGTGGGGTGGGAACCAGGTGGAGGGGAGCTATGAGGGAAAAAAGAGGAACAATTGTAATAATCTGAACAATAAAGATTAAATTTAAAAAAAAAAAGAAAATGAAAGAATTACAGCTATATGCACCCACATAGATGGACCTCACAAGCATGATAATGAAAGAAGTCCCAAAATTATATGAACAGCGGTGCTCCATGTTCATAAGTTTCATAAATAGTTTAAACTGTATGTGCACATAAATAGTAAATGTATAAAGAAAAACAGGAAGTGGAGTCCACAAAACATAAGAAAGTGATTATCTACTTGGGGTGGGGGGACTTGATCAGACAGAGGCACACAGGAAGGGGGGCATCTTCTAAAATATTGGCAATGCTCTATTTCTTAATCTGGGTGGGAGTCACACAGAAGAAAGAAAGGGAAAGAAAGGAAGACCAACCGCTTTGAAAGTGTAACTAGCTTCTTTGGCTACTTAACTAATGGTCGGTCGTCTGCACTCTCCAGACCAGGCTTTCTCACTGCAGCCAACTTTGAGCATCAATAAGCAAAGTTTGGGGGCCAGACGGACCTGCTCCCTCACGTGCTTTCCCAGAACCTGTGTGAAATGTTCCACTCTCCACTCCATATGGGGCTGGAGGAGAGCTCTCTGCTTGAACCAACTTTGTAAAGTGAGGGTAGTCGGCAACAATGACGGAACGGCACCGAGAATGACAAACTCTGTTTAAAAGCAAAGCGATATGTTCGGTTCTAAGCAGGAGTTTCCTTAGTGATTTCAGTATTTATCATGCCAGTAGCAAGACATTTAGGATGGCATCTAACTTGATTGGGGATACTAAGATATTTGAAGAAAAAATGTACATACAGGAAAAAGAGTGGTATTGAGGATGGGTAAACAGACAAAAGAAGTAACATTTTTTAAAAAGTAAATAAATAACAAAATACAATAAAAGAGGGACTGTGCATAGGCCCATTTTGATAGTATACCAGAAACTAAGGGCTATGATCAATGCAATTCAAAGACAAAGAAGTGTTCCAAAATAAAAATTATAAAACATAACTCTATCGCCCCCACCACAGCATTAAAAAATGTTTCTGACGGACTCATAGATGCAGAGAACAGAATGATGGTTGCCAGGGGAGAGGAGGGTTGGGGGACTGGGTGAAAAAGGTGGAGGGATTAAGAAATGCAAATTGGCAGTTACAGAATAGTCACGGGGATGTCAAGTGCAGCATAGGAAGCACAGGCAATAATATTGTAATAACTATGTGTGGTGCCCACTGGGTACCGGAAATAACAGGGGATCACTTTGTAAATTATATAATTGTCTAACCCTTAGCCTGTACTCCTGAAACTAATGTAAAATATTGAATATCAACTGTAATAGAAGCATTTTTTCAGAAGAACGTTTTTGATTGGTTCTTACCTCTTTAATAGTGAACATGCAGTCCTCGGGGCTAAGGAAATTTAGAGGAGCATGGTTTATTTCTCTCCTTCCCAACTCCACAAGAGAATGAGTCACTCTCCTAAGCAAGCTGTGTACACAGCTGCACAGAGAAATCTACATAAAGGCTCCTTGCCCCAACTATTCACATTCTCAATGCCACTGGGTACAGGACAATCCCACGTAGGCCCACTCTGATTCTACCTCTTCCCCATTCCTTCTGGAGTTTGGATTCTAGAAGCCAGTCCATCAGTGTAAACCTGCATCCAAACATGTGTAGATAAGAACCAGGGGTTTATAGAGCACTAGAAGAGACCCTAGGAATCAACCAGGTCATGAGTGCATGTGCAACTGGCACCTACCCGCCACTTACTAGTAAACACAGCTTACCAACATATTTTGTTTGGGCCTCCAGGGTGATTTTTTTTTTTTTTTTTTTTTAGAAATTAGAATCAGTTTCCAATATTTCAAAACCAGATAACTTCATATTAAAATTCAGATTGCTTGCTTTGCTTTAAAAATCTGGAGATTCTGACAACCCAATCCTGCCTGGCAGCAATACTTGGCCTCTACACTTACTACCTGACTGGCCCCCAATATCGTTCAAGACCCTCAGCAAAGTGACTCACAGAGGCGACACAGTAAGTTGAACCAGCAGTGAGATGAGAACAGAGACTAGTGGGCCCTTTGCCACACAACCCTGGAGACACAAAGTTTGGCCATTCTCCAGAGGTTGACCAACTTGCCAACACCTTCGTCCCTAATGCTCAGAGCAATCTAGTCATATAAGCTACAGAGCAATGTTTTGACAAGGAGCCTGGCCCACCTGCATGGAGCCCAGGCATTCAGATCTGTGGGGGGTGGAGGGGTGGAGAGGGAGATCCCTCATGGTTCTAAGCTTACAACCCCCTCTACTCACTGGATAGGAAGTAAACTTTCATGGCTGTAGCGGAATGTCAGGGAACTCTAGCACTGGATCCCCAGGAGGTCCTGAGCCTCTGTGAGCTGTGGAGGGAGGAGAAGTGATTTCATTAAGAGCATGTGGTTCTTAATTAAAGAGGACCTTTTCTAACAAAATGTAAACTAATATTTTCCTATTGAGGTCAGAATTATATTTTATGTACGCATGTTAACTATGTAGTTATTTCCCGAAATTTGTATGAGGGCACACAGACTACCCAAGATAAAGATAGATGTAGGTACAATTTTTATGTTATCTACTTCTGTACTATTTGAAATATTCAAAAGAAATAAGTATTGCCATTACAACCAGTAAAAAAAAAAAGTAACATTTCTAGTTCAAGTGATTGAATTTATTACATTAGCTCTGATCTCTCATTTATATACGATTGGATAAAGTATAATTACTGACAAGGGAAGTTGTTTCAGATATATAGTTATGTGAACAAATTAAGTGTACAAGTATTATGGTCTACCTCTATCAAACATATATAATATGTAAAATATCCTCAAAACATCTGGAACATTATATTTTAAAAGGTTAGATATAAAAAGGAAAGACTAAGGCAAAGGTATAAAATGGAACTACAAAGGATATTAACATAGATAGAATCAATCCTCTTCCTATTGGGGAGGGAACCACAAAAGTTCAAAAGTTGGCCTTAAGAATTATAGCACATACACTACAAAGGGAACCCCAGCTGATTGCATAATTTGTAATGTCTGTAAGGCAGACAATTTTTCCTAACAGTAATAACAGTGAGCACTTACATAGTGCATGCCATACATATGCCTGGTACCATTCATTAAATCTTCTCAACAGTGATCCCAGGGTGTGCTCGAAACTATGAGCAGTGGGAACATGGAGGCACACTGGAGTTAATGACTCAGAAGGTATTTAAACCCTGTCTGGAGGGCTGGCTCCAGGGTCTCTACAAATTCAGTTTGAGACTGGAACTCAGACAGAGCAACTTCTAACTGCTACAGTACCTCCTCAGTCAATCAGAGGGAGAACTGTGGTATAAGACTCACATCCTCAATAGCATTCTTACAGCAGGCACAGTGACACATTTTGGAGGGCTTTTTAGACGGCACTGTAGATGTAAAGTTAGGTGGATGCAGCACTGTTGATGGGACCACATCGCTCTACTGCTTAAAACCCTCCAATGGTTTCCTCATCGCCCTGAGAATGCCACCTAACCTCCTTTACAATCGACAAGGCCTTGATGATCTGACCCCCTTCAAATCTTCAAATATCAACCTCTTAACCGCTCTTCTCCTCAGTCATGGTAGACAGCTTCCCAAGCCTTCTTTCTGTTCTCTACCTAAACATGCCAAACTCGGTTCTGCCTCAGGGCCTTTGTGCTGGTTCTAGGAATGCCCTCCCCTCCCCCATCTTCACACAGCTGGCTCCTTCTTGTCTCTCAGACTTGGGGTCAAATGTTTCTTCCTAAGAGATTCCTTCCCCACCATAATAATTGATGATGTCCCCTGCCCTCAACCTTTAGTAACTCTCTATTAAATTAGTCTATTTCATTTTCTTCGTAGCACATTTGTCACCATTTGAAGTTGTCTCATTTATTATTTGTTTATGGTCTGTCTTCAGCACAAAGCTGTCAGCTCCATGAGAGAGGGAATCTAGCCTCTCTTCTTTACCACTGGATTCCCAGCACCTAGAACATGCCTCACAGCAGGCCCCCAATAAATATTCATTGAAACTGAAAAAATAACTGCCTCATAAACTGCAGACCATTTGATCCTCACCATGTTGCTCTGAATGTCAGTTCTGTAGGTTAGTTATTCACCAGGCCCAGATTCAAAACTGCTTGAAAGCCCTGCCTCAGTCTAGGGAGCATTCAGCCTGCACAACCACCATTTGATGCTGGAATTCAGCCAAGAGGGATGCCCACAGAAACATTCCTGATACACTGCGCTTTAGTTCCGTATACACTCTCCAGCCAACAGGCACTGCTCCTGAGCAGAATTCAGCCACTTGCCCAGAGTTTGCAGCATTTCAGAGCTGTGCACTAGAAGGCTATCAGAAATGTGTCAAGTGTCTCGAGCCCTTGGGATGATAGGAGCAAATAAACATCAGTCGTCTTGGCGGAAGATTTTCCAGGCATCAATAAAGTCAATACCCCTTCCATCAGGAGCATGCAGTGAAGTTTCCAGCCGCCATGTCTGGTTGCCATAGACTGAGGCCAACATGATGCTTATAACTATTAATCTGGCAGAGGATCAAGAATTCCCTGACTTCCTATCAACTAGGCTCCATCTGTTCAAAGAAGCCAGCCGTCAGCTTTCTCATGTCTTTATCAAAGACTGAACAGATGAGGAGTAACAGTGCAGGGCAAAGTGTGTAGGAAACCTGTGCTCTACCTACAATCTAAACTGCAATCTGAGGTCAAGGGCAGGGGCTCCTATTTGGTAATAAGCACCTCGTCAACAAACACTTAGTTCATTTCTTTCTGGTGAATGTCTTCAAAAGAAGCCCTGTGTTGTTCAAAACATCAGGCAGCAAAGAAGATAAGGAAACCTGCTCTTCGTATAACAAATCTTATTAAATTATAAATACATCAAACTTATCACATAACAGACTTTTACTTTTTTTAAAATATAGTTTTATTGATTTCAGAGAGGAAGGGGGGGAGAGAGAGATAGAAACATCAATGATGAGAATCATTGATTGGCTGCCTCCTGCATGCCCCCTACTGGGGATCGAGCCCACAACCCAGGCATGTGCCCTTGACCGAAATTGAACCCAGGCAGGAC
This sequence comes from Plecotus auritus, assembly GCF_963455305.1. Lineage (NCBI taxonomy): Eukaryota > Metazoa > Chordata > Mammalia > Chiroptera > Vespertilionidae > Plecotus > Plecotus auritus. The sequence continues at coordinate 27,874,164 of NC_137783.1, read as the reverse complement.
CTTTCAGTCCGCAGGTCAATGCTCTATCTACTGAGCCAAACCAGCTATGGCCAGACTTTTATTTTTTTAATATTGCTTTCCTTTGACATGAAATAAGCCATATGAGATTGGTAGGTTTTTGATTCATCTCATTATGTAAATGTAGACTTGCTGGATTTGAAAAAGATTTTAAATATAAGGTGGTGACCTGCTTGGGCAAAAAAAAAAAACCCCAAAAAACAACAACAACTGACAACTAGCATAATGCTATGTAATACATAATTGCTATCCCAGTCCCACTAAGAATTCTATAAAGTCCCTGTAAAATCCATTAACCTGTGAAGGCCTCTCTTAATGGCTCACTGCCTCCTCTGTGCCCAGATTCAGAATGATGAAGTGGATAAAACATGGAGTGAGCACACATCATGGGGACAGAGAGGACGGAATGTCCATGTGCCTAAAGAAAAAAGAGATACGAACAGGTAAATAATAGACAGTGACCTGAAAATGACCACAGGGCCAGGTGGGTCAGGAGGAGTGGATGTATTCAGAGCGATTGTAGAAGGCAAGCTCACGATCAGATTGAGAAGGATGGGAAGGAAAAGTGTTTGCAGTGGAGTCTGCCATTGTCCCCATACGATTTGGGCTACTAAACACTGCCCTGACTAGGGGCTACAGCGATGGAAACGATGGCAGGCCCCTACGAGACAGTGGAGGACGACAAGACGACATGATACAAGGCTGCGAGTCAGGGAGGAAGGTGACAGAAAGCCAGAACCCCAAGTTATCCGCTGCTGCTGCTGCCGCTTCTTCTTCTTCCTCTTTTTTTAATTTCAGAGAGGAAGAGAGAGGGAGAGAATCACCGATGGGCTGCCTCCTGCATGCCTCCCACTGGGGATCAAGCCTGCAACCCAGGCATGTGCCCTGACTAGGAATCAAACCATGGCCTCCTGGTTCATAGGTCGACACTCAACCACTGAGCCACAGGGGCCAGGCTACCCACTGCTTCTTTTGTGAGAGGTCTGTGTGAGAAAACTGAGCACCAAAAAGAAGTGTTGAGATGGAATGAACGACAGTGACTCGTCAGATATAATATGATTAAGAAATGGAATTACTCTTGTGCCTCCCCAATAACAATCTGTCCTCAGCTTCAACTCCTTCCATCTCTCGGAGGCCCCAAATTTAGTCATCAGATCTTTCTCACATCAGCATAAAACCTGCACAAGTCCTAACAACTCGAGCCCAGTCTGTTCCAACCATCTCTTTGACTTTACTTCACATTCTTGGCTTTCAAAGTAGGCAGCCAGAATCATCATGTCAAAACAAAACAAAACAAAAAAGAGCTCCCACAAAAGGTCACTGATCATTGATTAAAAGAGTCAATCACGTATAAAAAGACCCTTAACTAATGCCTTTCCTTATCACCTGTTCACTCTCTTTACCCCTCAAAAGCAAACATATTTTGTAACCCACCCTTTCAGCCTATACATGATCAAATACAGTAACTAAAAAAAAAAAAAGAGTGCATTATATTAATGTAAATCGGACAACCTTTTTTTCATAAAGGTAGTACTTTGCTCCATGAAAGGACTTCTCTCAGCTCTTTCTGCATTGGTATATATGCAATCCTGACTGCTTTTTAACCTGGCATTGATGCTTGTTGTGAGCCTTAAGACTGTTTGGAAAATTACAGAATATACACTGAGTGGCCAGAATATTATGACAATCCCATCAGTACTTCATTGGGCCACCGTTTGCCTTCAATACTGTGGCGATTCTTCTTGGCATTGACTCCACGAGATGTTGAAAGGTGATGCGAGGAATCTGACACCAGGCCTGATGAATAGTGCTGGAAGCTGCCCATTGCCTTCACTAGCAGAAAGAGGTGGACAAGGAGCCCGGAAGGCTGGTCAACCTTGAGGCTCTGGCAAGGGTCAGAGCCATACACCCACTGTTTAGTTGAGACAATGGTAGCTGAAGCAACTTCCACCTTTTAGTCTTATGTAAATCCTTGCTGATGAGCTGTTCCTGGAAATGCCTGCCTAAGGGCTATTGCTGGATCCCAAACCTGAATAAAAGGGATCGCAAGGCCATAGCAAAGCAAGACCATAGCAAAGCATAGTCCTCTCTTGGGCTTCCACCTGGCCCCCAATTCCCAAATTAATATTTTCTTGTCTAGTCTCTTTCATTTGTGTGCGGCCTCCTCCAGAGCCTGAACCCTGAACCTGAACCCTGAACCCCACGCGGGATGTGAGGGGTGGGTACACTTGCACCTAGCAGCCCAACTTGGGGCACTCGCAACTGGAGCCCAATGTGGGGGGATCATACTCGCAGAATAGCACTGTCCAGTTCTGTGAGATTTGATGGTTGTGGAACCAGCTGCCTGATGGCTCTTTTAACTTCGTCCCACAAATGCTCTATTGGATTGAGATTTGGTGATTGTGGGGGCCACCTAAGGAAGGTAAAGTCTCCCTCATGTTCTTGAAACCACTCCTTCACAATATGAGCACCGTGGCATGGTGCATTGTCTTGTTGGAAGAAGCCATCTCCATTGGGATACGCCATCAACATGATAGGATGAACTTGATCAGCAACGATACTTAGGTATGTTGTGCTATTCAGACGTTGTTCCACACGAATTAAAGGGCCCAGATCATGCAGGAAAACATGCCCCAAACCATAACACTGCCCCCGCCAGCTTGAAGGGTTGTACTCATGCATGTGGGGTGCATGCTTTCATGCTGTTTCTGCGAATTTCTCACTCTGCCTTCTGCATGATCCAACTGGAAACGTGACTCATCGGACCACATGACTTTTTTCCAATGCTCGACTGTCCAATCCTTGTGTTCCTGTGCAAATTGGAGACGTTTTATCTTGGTAACTGCAGACAGCAAAGGTGTTCGAACAGGCCTTCGGCTTCCATATCCCATACAATGCAGTGTACAGCTAATTTGCCTACAAACGTCAGGTGGTCATAATAATCTGGCCACTCAGTGTATAAGTTCACAGAATAGGAAGAAAGTACCCTTCCCTTTCCTTTGTAATCAACTAAGATGACCAGCCATAACCTTATGGAGTAAACAGACCCAAAGGGGAGATTTCTTTGTGCTAAAAATCGATATAGAGGAGGAAAGCCGACTAATTCACCAAAAAGCCGCATGCTGGTTATAATAGTCACTGCAGTCTAATCCACTGCCAAGGAACCCTGGGTCTGCTTCCCTGGACATTGGCAGCTGGGCCTCAAATGCTGCAGCACCCATGGACAGCCTCAGCCGGAGTGTGGCAACATGACGAGGGCAGCATCAAGTCCAAAATCAACAGCCAGGGGCAAAGGGGAGGTACCCTCAACCTCAGAACTGATAGAGCTTGATTTTGAGATTCAAATCTTTTTAATAACACATATTACACATGCTGAATGCAGAAAAAAAGAGAGAATAGAGCAAAAAGACAATAAAAAAAATCATGTACATCCTGTCACCCAATAAGCACTCTTTTTATTTGTAGTCAATCCTTTAGACAATCTTTTCTGTATTGTATGTATATAGAAATGCATCTTTGAAGAAACAAAACTGAGACTTCACACCCTTTCCAATGGCTATTATAAAAAACAAAAGCAAAACAACAACAACAAAAAAACAGAAAATAACAAGTGTTAGCAAGGATGCAAAGAAATTGGAATGCTTGTACATTGCTGGTGGGAACGTAAAATGGTGCAGCCTCTACAGAAAACAGTATGGCAGTTCCTCAAAAAATAAAATTACTATATGATCCAGTAATTCCACTTCTTGGTTTATACCCCAAAGAAGTGAAAACCAGAACTTGAACAGATATTTGCAAATCCATGGTCATAGCAGCATTATATACAAGAGCCAAAAGGTAGAAGCAACTCAAGTGTCCAGGTGAATGGATAAACAAAATGTGGTATTACAAAATGGAATAGTCAGCCTTTAAAAAGTAAGGAAATTATGACACATTACAACATGGATGAACCTCTAAGACATAATGTTAAGTGAAATAATAGTCACAAAGGGGAAAATATTGTATAATTCCACTTGTATGAGGTGCCTAGAGTAGTCAAATTCATAGGGACAGAAAGTAGATTGATGGTTGCCAGGGGCTAGGGGGAGGGAGAATGGGGACTCATTGTTCAGTGAGTGTGGAATTTCAGTTTGAGAAGATCAAAAAGTTTTGGAGATAGATGGTGGTGATGTTTATACAACAATATGAATAGACTTAATGTCACAGAACTGTACTCTTAAAAATGGTTAGAATGTAAATTTTAATTTATATATATTTTGCCACAATTTAAAAAACAACACTGTAATCACTCTCTCTGTAATTTACTCTTTTCACTTAATTTGATACCACGCATATTAATAAATGTACTTTGATAATTCTAATGGCTGCCAAGTATTTGATTGTATGAAGTACTGTAATAGATTTTACAAATCCTCTGTTGTTGGACAGTTAGGTTGTCTCTGATTCACTCATGTGACATGTCAGGCCAGACTACATTCCTGATGATCCTTTGTTTGGACTCACTATGTTCATTCGCAAATGTTCTGAAAATCTTGCACTGAATATTCTGCAGTCAGAGAACCTCTACTTCCTCACCATTAAAAATATTTATTAACTACTTTCAGCTGTCATATATTAATAATTAATGACAAATGTAATGATTAATACTTAATGTAAAATATTTATTAAGTATTTCTACACTGTTAAACCTACTTTGGTGGAAAGAAGTTTAGAAATGTTACCAATTGAACATGACACCGTGGGCAATATTCAAATTATTTGACAAGATGCTGATAGAGGCACCAATCACTCAGAAGGGAGGCCGGCTGAACAGATTCATTATGACAACCCAAGGCCACCTCTTTAGTACTTACAGCCTGTGAGGACTTCAGGTCCCTCCAGTGGGAAAGGTTGGGAATGCTAAGACCCTGGGTTGGCCTGCTGTCTCTGGCTCAATGCAGCACCTTGATACACAGGAGAAGGCAGGAGCTCCTGGCACATGCAAAGAAGCTCCAGGGATCATATCCTTAATACCTATTAATTTTGTTAATAATTTGAGAGAGAGAGGAACATTGATTTGTTGTTCCACTTACTAGTATTTATGCATTCATTGATTTGATTCTTATATGTGCCCTGTCCGGGGATTGAACCCACAACCTTGGCATATGGGGACAATGCTTTAACCAACTGCACTACCTGGGCAGGGCCCTTAATACTCATTAATTTGCTAAAACAAAACAAAACAAAACAAAAAAAAACAGTCACCAGGGCACCGAAGAATGAACAGAATAGTAAGAATCAGAAGGCTCTCTTCTCTCCTAGCAGCCTGCATTTTCTCTCTCCAAAATTATCAGTTTTGCCTCACTCTGCAGGCCTGGCCTCGCAAAGTTCTGGTTGTTGAAATTGCAGATAAGGGCAGTCACAAATGCTTCTTATCCCCACTTTCCCACATGGTTTCCCAGGTCCCAGCTCCTAGGCTTGTTATTCTAGTGACCTCATCAGAGTCACACTGCAGAAAGGCAGGCCTGTGAGGACTGCTGCCTGCGGACGGATGGCTTCCTGGGGAGCTCCCAGCTCTACACCCCACTATGGAATCCACTAGCCCAGGTGGGGGGTCGTACACCACACTAAGTCGTAGTAACTGCAGAAAGTCATCACAATCAGTACAAGGGCGGACAGGATTTTTCACAATGCTTTATTTTCCATTAAATAGCAAACTAGAATAAAATAAACCAGATGCTACCTCGGAGAACTAATACTTTATAATTGTGGTTATTGGGCAAATTAAGGCAACAGACCAAGCAGAATGCCAGAAATAAGCTCCCTCTACTTATAAATACAGTATTCTCGCTTACCCAGAAATCACGTATCCAGAAATATTAACTAACACAATTGAAATTTTGTGCAGTTTATTCACAGGGACAGACCAATGGGTCTGACATGTTTACTTTTACTTTACAGATCATTCTAATTGGCTTAGTTATTTGTTTTTTAACAAATGTGAACTCCGGGATTTTTGTTCACTGATGTCTCCTGCAACAAGGACAGAACCTAAGTATCTGTTGAAGGTGAAAGAATGAGCCTTTACACGTTCTCTCGATTGGGCTATGGCCCAGCCCCCTCTCTTAAGTCATAACTCAACACCTAAGCCCCCAAAGACAAAAGACATTTGACTTAGCGACCCTAGTTTAAATGCTGTGGCAGACCATTTACTTGTAAATGGAATACTCTAACTGGTTAGATGTCTTGTAGGGATATCAATATTCTCTCTGTGATCTTGTGTCCACTGGGAATCTGCTTAGCAAACACCGATTTTCCCCTGCCAAGATAAGCATCTTGTTTCCTACTAGATTGTCAACGCCTTCAGACTTATTAGGGCCAACTGATTGAATTGAGCTGGAAAAAGACATTTTAGCTCATTGCCTATCCTTCACCATTTGAAGGCTCTCCGATTTGAACTCCACCTGGACAGGAATAGTCTGAGTAATTGTGTTGATCCCCTCATGTTACCGGGCATGTTGTAGGAACTAAGTGACCTTGTCATTTCCCATTGGAACTGCAGCACTTCTTTTGGATTAACATCCTGCTCAAGTTACAACAGTTTTGTGGCCAATCTGATATATCTAATAAGGGCCAGGAATCCACTAAATCCATGATAGGCAAACTGTTCTTGCCAAGGTCTAATTAAAAAAAAAAAAAAAAAAAATCAGCCTAGCCAGCCTGGCTCAGTGGTTGAGCATCAACCTATATGAACTAAGAGGTCACAGTTGGATTCCAGGTCAGGGCACATGCCAGGGTTGTGGGCTCGATCCCCAGTAGAGGGTGTGCAGGAGGCAGCCAATCAATGATTCTCTTTCATCACTGATGTTTCTATCTCTCTCTCCCTCTCCCTTCTTCTCTGAAATCAATAAAAACATATTTTTAAAAATTCAAATGTTTAAGAGCCATATTTTATTTTTTTAATTAAAAACAAAAATAGCTCTTTGAGTCCTATTGGGGAAAGGGGAGGTCAGAGACGTACATTCTTATAACCTAGAACACCAGCTTTATCAAACAGAAGACTGTCAGTACTTTTTTAATCAAGAAGTTTCTGTCCAGGCATCTTTGGGAAATAACCATGAGGGGCAGTTGGGCAGTTCTCTGATCTTTTATATTTATATAGCACTTTGCCATCCCCAAAGTGGGTTATCAGGCATTCTCTATTCTCCAAGCAACTCCTCAAAAGACTGATTACCAAATTCCTCAATCCCAAAATAACATAAATGGTAAATTATCCCACTGACTAAAAACAGCTTTTCGAGAAAAAGGAAGAGTTAAGAAACATTAGCATATTAAATATATATATTTAATCACTCCTTATCTCAGAAATGTTAAAATGAGGAGATAAAATAGTACACCTTAGATGTGGAGAAACTGAGACTAGACTCTTCTCATTTTGTAGCAACTTGCCCAAAGTCAGTCCAAAGCTGTACCTGCAGAACTAGAGCCTGGGCATCTTCATGTCTTTCATGCAACAGTAGCTGGGCACCAACAAGTTTGGGCCCTGGAAAAACAGAGATGAGCAAGGGGCAGCCCCTACCCCTCCTCCCAACCTCTGCAGGGAGGGGCTCTGTTCTCTGCTTGGGCAGACAGGTAGGAGCCAGGGCGAAAGCCAGAGCGGCACAAACAGCTCTCCCTTCCCCAGAGGCTTGGCTGCCTGGACATTCTTGCTGCTAAACCTGGGAGTGTCCCAGTTCCCAGAGCCCAGCACGCCATGAATCTCACCCAGGTAGGTCCCGGAGAGAACAGCACATTCCTGACCCCAGCCTCTGCCCTCACAGCTGTCGGGTCTGGCCGGAGACAGGCATACCTGAGGTTTCCTCCAGCGAGTTTTACACGCAGAGAAGGTGGCCTGGGAACACACCCATCAAATTGTTAGCCGTGTAAGCCTGAGGTATGGGGGCAGCTGTGGGGAGCAGAATGCCCTTTATTCCCTCTGTAATCTGAATTGTTTTAGAGATAATTTTGAAAATTCAAACCTGGAAAAAGAAACCAAATGAAGACCATGCAATCTGAATGTAGAAAGATTCGGGTTGAAATCTAGGCTTTCCCATGGACTGGTTGTGTGAAGTAGCCTCCCAGGCCTCCATTTTCTACTTTCTTCACAGGAGCTGTTCTGGGGTCCTCCCCCAACTAATTTAGTTCCTGCCACAGCACTCTCTCCACCTTCCTCACAGTCCTGGTCACACTGTGGGGTCAGTCTGTCCATGGGCCCCTCCAAGGAAGGGGTGGTCACCCTCTTTGGCTTTTACCTATTACCATACCCGACACATTAGTGTTTTTTGGAGGGGAAAGAATAAATACATTGTAGAGGAACGCACTGAGATGCAATATAGCAAATGCATCTGGGAAATGTTGAACTCAACTCTCTGTAGCCTCAGGCTTAGTGGACTTATAACCATCATGCCCTCGGAAGGATGTTCATGAAAGTACAGAGTGTGACAACTGCCTGATGTTATCTGCTAACTTAGGAATGCATTGTTCTTTCTGGTGGTCCAACTGACTACCCACCATTGGTTTTACTATTAACCCCATACAAAAAGAAACCCTGTCCTGGGAGGGCTGTGGGTATTTCCTGGCTGGTCACCACTGGGAGCTGCTACATTGCCCATGTATGTAAGTTTCTCCTATTAAAGCTCTTATGGCCCAGCCGGCCTGGCTTAGTGGTTGAGCGTGGACCTATGAACCAGGAGGTCATGGTTCGATTCCTGGTCAGGGAACATCCCAGGTTTCAGGCCCCCAGTGGGGGACTTGCAGGAGGCAGCTGATCAATGATTCTCTCTCATCATTGATGTTTCTCTCTCTCTTCCCTCTCCCTTCCTCTCTGAAATCAGTAAAAAAATATATTAACAAAAAAATAAAGCTCTTAGACTTTTGGGGCTTTTCCCCAACATAAATAAAAAATGAAAATAAATAAAATCATCTGGAAAAGTATATAGGCAGAGAACATAAATAAACACCATTTATATCATATACACTATGGTCACGACTAAGATCTTTTTAAAATCTATTTCAGAATAGTGGCAGTTTCTTCCTCTAACTTTCCATTGCTACATAGCTGCATTCACCAATATATCATGTGGGGGGTGGGAAGAGATGGGGAGAAGTACTTTAGGAATTGTTGAAAAAATTACATGAGAAGTGGAGTCACATGAATGAAAGTCTTTCTACCTCCACCACTACGCCAAAACAAATACTCCAGATTCATCCTTCCTCAGTAAAAAAAAAAAAAAGTACCTCCCACTTCATTTTTCCCGTCAATTTACTCAAAGCTTGTCTTAGGAGTATAGCAGAGACCCCAGTGTGAGGGCCAGAACTATGAACAAAAAGCAGATGTGTCTGAAAGATGGGTCATCAGGGAGTCTATCTGCATGCAGACTGAGAGCAGTAACTCACCCTACGGGGAGATGAATCAAAATGCAGTTTCATTTCTCCCCAGGACTGTAGGAGCTAATGGGGAGTAACTGACATAGACTGGATTTCCTCAAATTCCAGGACAGGATGAGCCACAGAAACACTGCTTTTATTACAATTGCGAGGGGACCTGGGAAAAGTAAATTGCATCAGAACAGTTCAGATTTTCTGGAAATATTTTATGACCCCAAGCATATGAAACACCATAGAATCGGAAAACGCGTAATCTCAGAGGAACACTCCAAGTGTGTTCTCACCACTCAAAAACCTTTCGTGAACACACCAGTCAATACCATGTAAAAAGTTCAATACCTAGCTATTCTCCTTCCGGGAAACTATCATAAGGGTAGAACCCAAAATATGGAAGAAGTTCACTTCACAATGATGTTCAAAGCAGGGCAATTTACAACTTTGTGACTTCATTGCCTGATAGGTCTCTTGACCACTAAACCTCAATGCAATACAAATCCAGGCTGGACTTCTACATTAAGTGCAGATGAAACAATATATACAAGAACCTTTACATTTGTAGATCCCTCTACAATTTCAAAAGCACAAATATGCAAAAAAAAAAAAAAAAAAAAAACACACAACACACCTTATATTTGAAGAAATAGAGGAATAGTGGGAAGAAAAGCATCATGTTCTAAAAGTACATATACACCTGTGTTTTGCAAATCCTTCGTGCAGTGAGCCCTGAACTAGTTAGCTAAAGATAATCTGTGGCAAATAACAGAGCAACTGTCAGAGGCCCCATAGCCAGCTGCCACTACTCAGTCACATAGGCCAAAGAAATGGAACCCTTGGGTGAAACTGAGCCCACTCCTGTTCTCTGTCCCTACCCTTGAGCCTTACTGTTCCAGATCTCAGCTTACTTGAGATCAGAAATAAAGTATTTACTTTAATATGATGGGTACTTGATATGTTTTTAGTGAGCAATAAAGAGAATGCATTTAAGCCTGTAGCAAGTGCCTAGAACAGGTAAGTGTTCAGTAAATGAAAGTTGTTACTCTTATTATTATAGTTGTTGTTAAAATTATTACTAAGAGAATAACTGCCATTTGTATAGCTACTTAAAGTGTTTTCAAGTCCCACAACAATCCTAAAACAGAAAACAGAGGCTCATAGAAATTGGTAATTTTCCAAGTTCGTACTGCCAGCAAATGCTGAAGTCTAGGACTTGACCACTAACTGAGGATCTTTTCCCTTGACAAGGCTAAAATCTCCTCATAATAGCCTCAGCCTTCTCTCGGAAATCAACATCCAGTCCATCCCCAATATTAATCAAGGATTACAGAAATCCTGTCCCCGCTGCCAGTCATGGACTGAGTTAAGGAAAAGGCAGTAGCTCAATCCTTGCCAACAACTTGAGGGAAAGTCTTTTGGGAGCTTCTTGGAAAGGTTTCCTCTCTACTGAGGAGACATGAAGACGTGGCTTTGCCCCTTCCAATGGGTGTTGCCTTTCTCAGTGTGACCTGGCCCTTCAAACTACTACTGTAGTCATCCTGGAACCATGATGTGAATCAGGTAGAGAATAAAACCAACTCATGGCAGGGACAGAGTCAAGAGAATCACAGAGAGGCAAAGTCAGAGCCCAGACCTCCTGCTCCTCAACTTTCTACCACGTCAAGAAATTCTTCTCCTAACTAGTGAAGCCAGTCCAGGTTGGAGTTTCTGTTCCTTACACCCCACTGATACATTATCTACACATGCCACTTACCTATCATACCCAGACACATAGTCTATCCCTATGCAGTAGCTCCATGTCTTCACATGTGAGGCTTTCCAAGCTTATATCAGATCTAAATTTGATTTCCTGAAATCCAAAAGGGGCAGGAGAGAAAAGGAGACACTGGTATGCACAGCTGTACAAAAGGAACTCATACTGCTGGTTCCCATCACATGGCTAACGACAGAAGCAAAGACACCACACTGATTCCCACTGATGTTTCCAGCCCCTCTCCCACGACCCTCACCCCCACAAATGACAACAAACTCTACATCTAGAAGCCTGATGACCTTCAGCTGCCTCTCTCTACCCAGACAGTGCTGTATTGTGAACTACCCGGAGAAAAGAAAGAGGAGGGAGAAGGAAGAGGAAGGGGAGATTTCATCAGAGTATGTAGCCTTTTCTTCCCAGGATAATAATGACCTTTGGCTAAAGCATCCAAAGTTACTGGTGAAATATGTTGTTTTGCAATTGATACCTTAAGCTTTTTTTTTCCCCCTCAAAATTGACAGTACAAAATATAAGCTATTCAACTGTTCTTTGACAATGACAATGAGTGATTTTTATTGCATGCCAGATATCTGCTAATCTTTTGTATCTCTCCCTAAGCCAGGAGCAGGGAACATTTTTTCTGCCAAGGTCCATTTGGAGATTTATAACATCACTCAAGGCCATACAAAATTATCAACTTAAAAGTTAGCCTGCTATATTTGGTAAAACATTTAATTAACTCACACCTAATGCCTTGACAGGGCTAGACTAAATGACTTCTTGGGACTTATACAGCCCACGGGCTAGACATTTCCAACCCCTGACTAAGTCCATCACATATTTGAGTTTGCAGCTTTCTAAAGTCCAGACCAGTCCTTAGGGCTTCTGGGCACCATTCCAATGAGTTTAGTCAACACCTACTCAACATCTCTGCTGATCTCAGCCTCAACCTTGACCTTGTCATGTCCCATAATCTTCACCTCCAATCCATTTCAGTCACGTATTCCCAAAGTCACACCATCAACCTATCATCACTGATGCCAACATTCACTTCTAAAATCTAGGGTTGTTGTGAGAATTAAGTATCCCTTTCTAACCTCAACTTTCTATCTCTACAAGTCTCCAACTTTTCAACTAGTTTTCAATCTTCTTGAGCCCGTAGGCCCCTTGCTCCTACATTTTCTCTCATATCATCAATTTTTCTTTTAATTATTATTTTTTTAATTTTTTTAAATCTTTATGGTTGAAAGTATTACATATGTCCCCTTTTTTCTCCCACTGACCCCTTATAGCCCACCTCCTCCCCCGACCCCAGGCCTCCACCACCCTATTGTCTGTGTTCATGGGTTATGCATATAGGCATACAAGTTCTTTGGTTGATCTCTTCCCACCCACGCACCCACCCCCATATCATCAACTTTTCCTGCTCTCATTTCTTCTTCTTAGAGGCTAGAGCTCATGATCCATCACATCAATTTCTCTTTTTCTGGCACCCCTACTCCTTCCAAGTCACCAATCCCCAATTCCCCATCAATGCAAACATCCAAACATTTCCACTCCTATAACTGGTAAGACAAGTTTTGCTAGAGGAAATCTCTCAACCTTGCAGATTAACGATGCAACATAATTATCATTTCCAACACAGACTAAGATCTTGGAGTGACTCAGCAATTCTGTGTTGTACCTGTCCTATGCACACAATGGTTACTCAAAATCCTAAGTGACCTATGTACCCTTCATTTCCAGCAGTACAGCATAATGGTAAACAGCTTTGCATCCTGGTTTTGCCTCTTAGTCACTGTATAACCTCAGGCAAGATACTTATTTCCTCAATGTTTCAGCTGTCTCATTTGTAAAGTTAGAATAATAATTTCATCTTCCCAGGTGTGTTTTTTTTTAAGAAATTCATGAGTTTACATATTTAAAGTAATTTTAATAATGCTTAGAACATAGAAAGTGTCCAAAATATGTTAGTTGCTATTTTATAGAAAGAATGGGCTGTTGTATGGACTTTCCTCCATTTTCTTTCCTTCCACTATTTCTCCAGTTTATTCATATCTGCATGCATCCTCATCTCTTTTCTGCCTATCTCAATGATAGACATGCCCTTCTGTATTTAATTTTTCTGTAAATATCCCCTCTCCTCTTTTCTATATTTTGAACCTAGACCTTTTCACTGACCAAAGAGAACCCAAAATCTCCCATCTTGAAAGCAGAAAGGAAGAAAGTGAGATAGAAAAGAAGGGAAGAGAAGGAAAGACAAGGGAAGAAAAACCCCTTCAGCCTCTCCAGATACCACCAATTACTTTCTTCCCCCTTGTAAAGCCAGCCTCTTAAGGACCTGTGCTCACTGACTAGCTCCTCATCTCGTTTCTCATTCCCACTTCAGTGGAATGGAATTTGCCTCCTGCCTCCCTTACATACCATTCAAGCTGTTGTTGATGGTACACAATGACTCCTAACTCCGCCATTCTTTTTTTTTTTTTTTTTTTTTAAGATATTTTATTGATATTTTTACAGAGAGGAAGGGAGAGGGATAGAAAGCTAGAAACATCGATGAGAGAGAAACATCGATCAGCTGCCTCCTGCACACCCCCCACTGGGGATGTGCCCGCAGCCAAGGTACATGCCCTTGACCGGAATCGAACCCGGGACCCTTCAGTCCGCAGGCCGACGCTCTATCCACTGAGCCAAACCGGTTTCGGCTAACTCTGCCATTCTTAAGTAGCTGACCTCTTAACACTGTTGGCCTCTCATCACTGAACTTCTCCCTGGAATTTCCACGACAGGAGTCTCTCCTGTTTATGAGTTTTTAAGTTAAGTTACTACACTGTTGCCTTGTAACTAAATTTGCCAAACAGCTGGCCAGCATTGAGGGCAGGGTCTGTGTCAATGAAACAAAATGAAGCTTCAGACCCATATGAAATGGAACTTGTCCCTGGGCCTCACCGGGACCACACCTAGAATATAGCAGTCACTGTTCTAATTCCAAAAGGAAGAACCAAGACATGGAGGAAATATCTGGATTTTAAAAGTCAAGGAACCATAATACTTCTTAACATATCATTTTATGCCAAAAAATATTACAATGGCTGTCTGTACTGTGAATCCACTAGCTAAACATTCAAGTTTAACTTCTCATTCAGTGCCTAAACATCCATGTAGAAGGAGCCCTATAGTTTTGTGCAGGATGCAGGGTTTTCAAAGAAAAAGAAAACTTCCTTGGCTTGTTTCCATGGCCTGTGCTCTGATCCTACTCCACCTCCACCACACACATACACAGTCATGCTCCAACACTCTTGACAGTCATGCACAAGCATATGTCGGAAAATAGCAAATTAACGTATAAAAAAGGAAACTCCATTGACCAGTGCGCATTAGGTTAATACAGAAGAGGGAACTTGACCCCAAATAGCTCTTCCTCAGGATTTCATCTTTGACCCATCTCATGTCTCTTTATAAATACTCTCCTTTGATAATTAGTTCCACATATACCTCTTAAACAAGAGTCTCTATGTTGATAGCTCCCAATCTATAGTTCTTGCCCAGAACATCTAACTCAGTGGTTCTCAACCTTTCTAATGCCGCAACCCTTTAATACAGTTCTTCATGTTGTGGTGACCCCCAACCATAAAATTATGTTCGTTGCTACTTCATAACTATAATTTTACTACTGTTATGAATCGTAATGTAAATATCTGTGTTTTCTGATGGTCTTAGGCCACCCTGCTAGCGGTTGAGACCATCGGAAAACAAATATTTACATTACGATTCATAACAGTAGCAAAATTACAGTTACGAAGTAGCAACAAAAATAATTTTATGGTTGGGGGTCACCACAACATGAAGAACTGTATTAAAGGGTCGCGGCATTAGAAAGGTTGGGAACCATTGATCTAACTGCTTATTTGGCGTTCTCTCTCTACAAGCATGGAGAATATAAAGTTAATGAGACCAGCCCAGCCAGCATGTCTCAGTGGTTGAGCATTGGCCTATGAACCAGGAGGTGGCGGTTTGATTCCCGGTCAGGGCACATGCCCGGGTTGCAGGCTCAATCCCCAGTGTGGGACATATAGGAGGCAGCCAATCAATGATTCTCTTTTATCATTGGCTAGAGGCCCAGTACATGAAATTCGTGCACTGGTAGGGTCCCTAGCGGCTGCTGGCCAGATACTCCCTCCCTTTCCCTGACCACCTGCCACCACCAGCCTGGGCCTTCCTCCCTTCCCCTGCTGGCCCGCCCCCTGGTCAAACTCCCAGAAGAACTCCGGTAGAGGGGACAATTTGCATACTATACTTTTATTATATAGGATGTTTCTATTTCTCTCTCCTTCTTCTTCCTCTCTGAAATCAATTAAAAAAAATTTTTTTTTAACCAACAGTTAAAGCATAATTTGGGAAAGCTAACTGGTAACAGTGGGGGAGAATTTCCATGAGTATTTAAAAATAAGAACAAATGTCATTACAAATAGAGTAGTGTGCTAGATCAGTGTTCTTTATGTTCTATATCAATCATCTCACCACATTTTTTCAAAGATAGTAAATACTAATGACAAGGAAAAACTTAAAATTAGTCATATTTTAAGTCATATGAGGCCAGGTTTAAACTGCTATCTTTCTTATATTAGTCCTATACAATGTTCTTCTTATATAAAGGTCCTATATTTTAAAAATCTATTTTGATTCAGTTAAATTAAAATATTGTCCAGAGGAAAATTTGAGCATTAGGATTAACAACTCAATCAATTAAGGAAACTCATAATAAACAAGGACATATCTGTAAGCATTATAGAGAAAACAGATTGTTATAGAGAAAAAGATCAAATGACTGTCCTCAAGAAATATACCTATGACACCACCATCACCAAAAACATAAAACAAGTTGGTCAATTGATTGGTTAGCTGACTGTATTAATACCAATTTGGTTGATTTGGTTATTTTTTTTTTAATATATTTTATTGGTTTTTTACAGAGAGGAAGGGAGAGGGATAGAGAGCTAGAAACATCGATGAGAGAGAAACATCGATCAGCTGCCTCCTGCACACCCCCCACTGGGGATGTGCCCGCAACCAAGGTACATGCCCTTGACCGGAATCAAACCCGGGACCCTTCAGTCTGCAGGCCGACGCTCTATCCACTGAGCCAAACCGGTCCTGGCTGATATGGTTATTTTGACATTGTATAGACATAAGTCAGTGAATCCTATAAGGGGGGGGGGTGGAATCAGTGGAAACTCATTTAAATATTGGGAGAGCTTCTGATATACTGGGTGGAAACTGTATGAAGAAATTGCAAAAAAAATTTTAAAAAGATCAAAGTATTATATCATTCAGTGGCTCACAGCCCTGCCTGCACCTGAGATTCACTAGGGGAGCTTTAAAAAATACTGATGCCCTGATCCTATCCCAGACCAACTGAATCAGAATTTTTGAGGGTGGGTACTTGGTACCAATATTTTTTCCTTCCCCAGTTGATTCTAATGTGTAACCAGGATTGAGAACCATTGATATAGATTTGAATCAACTGAGTGATGGATCACTCAGTTGTCAGACATCACCTGGACAAACCACTTCTTCTCTATAGCCGGGCTGCCCCATTCATGAGTAGTTAATAATGATGGTTAAGGTTGCTTTTTGCTAGTTATCTGACTGACCTATATCTGAGTGAAGAAGCAGCACTCCATTCTCCCTTCAAGCAGATCTGACTTTGATGTGAGTGTGGGTTTCAAGTTTGGTGGGAGGGGGGTGCGGTTGGTGGTTCCTTCATGGGCTACAAGTGGGATTGTTTCAAAGTTACAGGTTCAGAGACCTGAAATCACTATTTCAAGAAATATGACTGCTTTCAAGAGATAAATATGAGTTCACTCCCATGAAAATTATAACCTTAATCTGTAATATGTTAAATGAACCAGATAATGGTTCATTGTCCTCAGAAATATTTTGAAAAATTATAAAGTCAACAGACAGTTTAAGTGTTGGTGTTGTTAAGATTTTATGTTACAACTTTGTTCACATGCATAAACCAGGGAGCCATAGACAGATGTGGATGGGGGAGGGTGGTGATTTTTATGGTGATTTGGAACTTGAAAACTAGGTTCAGGTCTCTTCTATAGTCTTAAGTGACTCATATTACATCCATCAGAGAGACTGAGAACATGGAATTTATCTCCAGACACAGAGAGATGAGCTATTTTCAAGATATACTTGGTACCCTAAGAAAATGAAACATTAAGTTTTCTTAATCAAAGCAATCAGAAGTCAGTAAAAGATGAGTCAAAAAGTTGATATATCATATTTCAAATATTGTCTTTCAACTTTAGTCACATAAATAAAAGTAGGAGGAAAACCAAGATGGCGGCATAGGTAAACACCTAAACTGCTGCCTCGCACAACAATTTCAAAACTACAACTAAAAGACAGAACGGACACCATCCAGAACCGCAGGAAAGCTGACTGAGTGAAAATTCTACAACTAGAAGGATAGAGAAAAGCTCACAGAGAATTGGAGGTACGGCAAAGGGTCTTTGTGCGCGCAGAGAGGAAGGGCGGCTGAGAGCCTGGCTGACTTTCTCTGGCGGAAGGGGGAAGGGAGCCCCCGACCGAACTGAACCCCGGTTCTGACTGCACTGAAACCCTGTTCCGGGCGAGCCCCTGGGGACCCACGCTCTTGTGGGGGGAGTCTGGACTCTCGGGCTGAGACTCAGGAGCCGGGGAAGGCGGAGGACTGAAAGTCCGCTCGCGCCAGTGCGCACAAAGGCTGCGGAGGCTGCCACAGGCTTTCCCTAGCGGAAGGGAGTGAGAGGCTCCTGACGGCACTGAACCTCAGTTCTGACTGAAGTGAGCCCCAGTTCTGACTGCAGTGAACCCCAGTTCCAGGCGAGCCCCTGGGGACCCACGCTCTTGTGGGGGGAGTCTGGACTCTCGGGCGGAGACTCAGGAGCCGGGGAAGGCGGAGGACTGAAAGTCCGTGCGCGCGCGCCAGTGCGCACAAAGGCTGCGGAGGCTGCCACAGGCTTTCCCTAGCGGAAGGGAGTGAGAGGCTCCTGACGGCACTGAACCTCAGTTCTGACTGTAGTGAGCCCCAGTTCTGACTGCAGTGAACCCCAGTTCCAGGCGAGCCCCTGAGGACCCACGCTCTTGTGGGGGGAGTCTGGACTCTCGGGCGGAGAATCGGGAGCCGGGAAGGCAGAGGACTGAAGGCACACACGTGCGCGCAAGGGCAAGGCTGACTGGAAGCTAAGACTGAGACTCCACCCCATCCAAGCTGAGCACAGAGGCTATTGCAATTTGGCAAGTCTAATCCTATAAGGCTGTCTCCAGCACCGGACTTCTCCCAGCATAGACACAGCTGATCCTTACAGCCAACTGGCCTGGAGGTCAATTCTTCCCAGTTACACCAACAACAATCAAGACTTAATTACAACAAGGCTGTACACACAGTCCACAAAGGGGTGCACCAAGAGTGTCCACCTCAGGTTAACTGGGGAGGCAGACCCACTAGGCCAAATTGGAAACCTAGCACACAAATCTACCAACCCAGGGAAGCAGTGAAAATGCGGCGTCTAAGAATCAGATCACAAACAAAAGAAATGGAGGAAAACAAACGACTGGACATAGAATTCAAAACCACAGTTATAAGGCTTTTTAAGAATATCCTAGAAAAGGCCGATAAATATAACGAGACCCTCGAAGAGATGAAAAAGGACCAACTAGAAATTAAACATACACTGACTGAAATAAAAAATATTATACAGAGACCCAAAAACAGACAAGAGGAACACAAAAATCAAGTCAAAGAATTGAAATACAAAGAAGCAAAAAACACTCAACCGAAAAAGCAAAAAGCAAAAAAAAAAATCCAAAAAATTGAAGATAATGTAAGAAGACTCTGGGACAACTTCAAGCGTACCAACATCAGAATTATGGGGGTGCCAGAAGAAGAGAGAGAGCAAGATACTGAAAACCTATTTGAAGAAATAATGACCGAAAACTTCCCCCACCTGGTGAAAGAAATAGACTTACAAGTCCAGGAAGCCCACAGAACCCCAAACAAAAGGAATCCAAAGAGGACCACACCAAGACACATCATAATTAAAATGCCAAGAGCAAAAGACAAAGAGAGAATATTAAAAGCAGCAAGAGAAAAACAGTTAATTACCTACAAGGGAGCACCCATACGACTGTCAGCTGACTTTTCAACAGAAACTATGCAGGCCAGACGGGAGTGGCAAGAAATTTTCAATGTGATGAGTAGCAAGAACCTACAACCAAGATTACTCTACTCAGCAAAGCTATCATTCAGAATTGAAGGGCAGATAAAGAGTTTCACAGACAAGAAAAAGCTAAAGGAGTTCATCACCACCAAACCAGTATTATATGAAATGCTGAAAGGTATTCTTAAAGAAGAGGAAGAAGAAAAAAGGAAAGATAAAAATTATGAACAACAAATACATATCTATCAACAAGTGAACCTAAAAATCAAGTAAATTAAAAACCTGAGGAACAGAATAATCTGGTGAATATAATAGAATCAGGGGCATAGAAAGGGAGTGGACTGATAATTCTCAGGGGGAAAGGGGTATGGGGGGGTTCATAAAGAGACTGGACAAAAATCATACACCTATGGATGAGGACAGTGGGGGGTAGGTAAGGGCAGAAGGTGGGGTGGGAAATGGGTGGAGGGGAGCTATGGGGGAAAAAAGGAGAAATAATTGTAATAATCTGAATAAAGATTTATTTAATAAAAAAAAAAAAGTTAAAAGCAAAAAATAAATAAATAAATAAATAAATAAATAAATAAAAGTAAAATCATTCACTATCTATGGCTATCAGGTCATGATTGGAACTCTGTGTTGCCTTTCTTGGGTAAACCACCCCCAGATTTCCTGTTTCCATTTCTGTTTGTTTGTTTTAAGATGAACACGTGTTAAAATTTTTATTGAACTCATGTGAGATCCAGGCAGATGTTGTATGCTCTACAGAGGCATATTGGTTTTACCAAGGAGAGGAGGGTTGCCCATGGAAAGGTGGGCATTTGCAAGTCTACAGATAAGAGTGGTTTGGTATTGCTATCAGCTGCTTACAATTTACAGAGCTGTATAATCTTTCAAAGCAAATGTTACTGCTATGAATTAGACAGCCCAGGAGGGTGTGTTGTAGAGAGATGATGCATTGAGTGATGGTAACCGAGTCACTGAAACACAAAATTTTATTTGCAGAAACCAACCCTTCATTCAACAAACACCTGCAGAAGTCTGAGCATGGAGGCACGGGCTGCATCCTTAGAAAGGTGTTTTGGTGGAGAAGGAAGGTGCCTGCCTCCTTCTCAGTGGGGCAATAGATAACACAGCCTCCCTTCCTCGGGACCAGTTTTCTCTAAGGCCAACGCTGCTCCTGGAGCTTGCATTGCCCCTGTGCCATGATCCAGCATGTCTCCTGCTTCCATTTCTTTTTTTAAAATTTATCTTTATTGTTGAAAGTATTACAGATGTCCCCCTTTTTCCCCTCATTGACCTCCTCCATCCCGCTTCCACCCCCTCCCCAGGCCTTCTCCACACTATTGTCTGTGTTATGCATATATGCATATAATTTCTTTGGTCAATCTCTTCCCACCCCCGCCCCTTCCCTTTGAAATTCTTCAGTGTGCTGCATGCTTTCATTTCTTTCTTTCTTTATTTTTTTTTAAATATATTTTTATTGACTTCAGAGAGGAAGGGAGAGGGAGAAATAGAAACATCAATGATGAGAGCAAATCATTGATTGGCTGCCTCCTGCACACCCCCTATTGGGGATCGAGCCCACAACCTGGACATGTGCCCTTGACCGAAATCGAACCCAGGACCCTTCAGTCCGCAGGCCGATGCTCTATCCACTGAGTCAAACCAGCCAGGGCTCTGCTTTCATTTCTTAAAAGTACTTGTAACTTAAAGACCCTTGTGAAAAAACCTGAGTGCAAAATCTTTTTAGGTTTTTTACTATAGTTTTCCAATCTTTTACAGCTGTCTATTCCATACCAAAGTAGTATTAGCTTCTTTGTTGATGTTGGTTTTTTAACTTCATAGTTTTAATTGATATAAAATTCACTATTTTAATGATTTTAAAGTGTACAATTCAGTGGTTTTTAGAGCATTCAGAATATCGTAAAACCATTGCCACTATCTAATTCTAGAACATAGCCATTACCCCCTAAAGAAACCCTGTACCCATTATCAGTCACTCTCAATTCTCCCCAGGCCCATACCCTGACAACCACTAATATACTTTTTGTCACTATGAATTTACCTACTGTGGACATTTCATATAAATAGAATCATACAATATGTGGCCCTTTATATCTGACTTCTCTTGCTTAGCATGTTTTCATGGTTTACCCATGTTGTAGCATGTGTCGATATTGTTTTTTTAATATGGCTTACTTTTATGAGCTTATATGGCAATCAACTTAGTTTTCATAGAAATAGCATTCTCTGTTTGCCATTCACATTACATCAGTAGTATTTAATGAAATTGCAAAATTACAATACAAGTACTACTAGAATAAGTAGGACTATGACCAAACACTAGTTTTGAGTGTGTACCTGAACTGATAAAAAGCAAAGTACACCATTGTATTACGATGATAGTTATTTGCCACAGAGGTCTATGCTCTGAGCAAAGACAAGGATGTGTTTCAGAGGGAAAGGAGAGGGTTGGTTAACCCAATGAGTCATTTTAGTGTTGGTCAATACTCCATTACCCAGGACGGAAGGGTATGCATGCTGAGGCTGTAGAGGTGACAAGTGTCTATTATATAACCCTACACATCCTCAACTGGTCCACACAAGGAAGTCTTCTATGTCTTCAAAAAGAAGCATCGATGTGTTCCCATACAGACAGGTGTACCCTTCTGCCTCTATAAAAGCTGTACCATCCTCCCCATCTTTCAAGGAGCAGCTCAGAAAGTCTTCCCTAAGCCTTGACTCCTCGCATTGCCTACATGCTCTCTCTCCTTCCTTTTAACTTCCAAAGCACTTGTCTATCTCATGGTGGCTTTAACAAGCATTATGGCTAGTTACAGAATGTCTTTTCTTTCTACCAGGGTGTTAGTTGATTCAGAGGCAGGCCTGTGCCCTGATATCCCCAACAGCCACCAACCCAGGAAAAGAGGTGCTCACAGCACAATCTTTACACAAATCTTTAATAAGAAGTTCAATAAATATTTCGTAAGTAAATAATGAACGAGCACATTAGTTATGTACTTAATTGATGGTGCATAACTTTCTACCTGGCTACAGCAACTCCATGCATCAACGAGTGGTAAAAGAACTGGGGATGCGGATCCCAGAGCAAAGTGGGGGGCAAATGAAGAAAATCAACTGCTCTGGGTGCCTGGCATCAATCACAAATCATGACGCCCCTCCAAGGGTGTAACAGAGATCACTTTCTAATGAGACGCTGTGATAATGACACTTCCTGATGTCCTTCGATGTAGAACAAATTGAAAACAGAGACAATCCTTGTCCTCAAAATCTCCCTTCGTCTTCAAATGTGGATTTTTTTATCAAATTCGGATCCCACTTTAATGGATGAGTTTTTAGATGAACTAGAAAGGTATTCGTAAGCATAGCTTCCAAACAGGCGATTTTTAAAAGCAAAGCAACTGGTTAGGTAAGGAATGCATAAACAACCCCCAAAGCTGCACTGAGTACTTTTTTTTGGCTGTATACAACTGAAAAACAGCCAAGTTCATTTTGATAAGCCTTTGTTAAAAACAATAAACATGCCTGAGCTTGCAAACCATGCCATTTTGAAGAAAAAGCAATTGAGAGAATTGGAAAAGGCGTAAAACTGCAAAGTCTGATTAAAAAGAAAAACCTCTGTGGTAACGGATTTACCAGTAAGTCACAATGGTAACGTGGAAGGAAATGGAAGACATTGTAAGGTGAGGCCAAATAAAAGCAGAACACCATCTTCCTACATAAATAAGCTACATCTCACAATTACAATTACCATCTGCAACACTAAGGTGGGGGCACAACTAAGAAAACTAATCTTCCCATGCTTCATTAAGTTTAATGTCACCACAGTGATGTCCCTGCACTAAAGGAAACAAAATCTCAGGGACTTTGAATGAACACACATAAAATAACCAAATGTGGGGATTAGTATTCTTAAGCAGTAGAATGTCAGTTCATAAACGTCAAATTAACTTCATCTGAATTTGCTTCTTTATTTTCGGTGATTATAAAACCAGCAGAATCATAGGATTGGAAGGAAGATAATTTGGAACATTTATGTTTGTCTCCCTACTTTAGCCAAAACTGACATTCTCTTCTATCAGCCAAATAAAATCCTGGAAAAATTTTAATGAATGAATTGTAATTTGAGCTCCACAGAGTCAACGTTCTTTGTTTTCATCGTGACATATCCCAAATGCCCAGAACAGCACTAGGCACAGAGTAGGCACTCAAGGAATATCTGTTCAACTGAACTAATTGTGAAAATATGAAAAAATGAGCAATACAATGCCAAAATGCTAAATAATTTCCTTTAAAATTCCTTTCTCAGCTGTGTTATAGGTCATGGTGTTAATCAAAACACACAAATGGTCTGCATACAAACCACTTTTCTAAAGTCGGCTCCGAAGTCAAATCACACCTTTGACTAACCAATCATCACCAGAGGGAGCTGAGAATCAGACCGAGAAGAGAATGGGGTAAATTTAGTCCAGCTCTTGTGATTATGTTACTTCTCTTCTACTGAAAGGTCACCTGGGATGTATCAGCATATTCATCTTCAGATAAGGAGAATGTAAATATCATTTAAAATTAAGGGTTTCTGCCCCACCAGTGTGGCTCAGTGGTTGAGCATTGACCCATGAACCAAGAGGTCACTGGTTGGATCCCAGTAGGGGGCATACAGGGGCAGCCTATTGATGATGTTTCTCTCTCATCGATGTTTCTCTCTATCCCTCTCACTTCCTCTCTCTCTAAACTTGCAGTGGTTCTCAACCTTTCTAATACCGCGACCCTTTAATACAGTTCCCCATGTTCCGATGGTCTTAGGCGACCCTGCTAGCGGTTCTCAACCTGTGGGTGACCCACAGGTTGAGAACCACTGCTGTAGAGCCTAAGACCATCAGAAAACACAGATATTTACATTACGATTCATTAGCAGTAGCAAAATTACAGTTATGAAGTAGCAACGAAAATAATTTTATGGTTGGGGGTCACCACAACATAAGGAACTGTATTAAAGGGTCGCGGCATTAGAAAGGTTGAGAACCACTGCTCTAAAGACCAATAAAAACAATTTTTTAAAAAAATTAAGGGTTTTTGCCCTAACCGGTTTGGCTCAGTGGATAGAGCATCCGCCTGCAGACTGAAAGGTCCCAGGTTCGATTCCGGTCAAGGGCATGTACCTTGGTTGCTTGCACATCCCCAGTAGGAGGTGTACAGGAGGCAGCTGATTGATGTTTCTCTCTCATCAATGTTTCTGACTCTCTATCCTTCTCCCTTCCTCTCTGCAAAAAATCAATAAAATATATTTTTTAAAAAAGATTAAGGGTTTTCTAGATGGTTTAGCTCAGCGGATAGACCATCCGCCTACAGACTGAAGGGGCTCGGGTTTGATTCCAGGTAAGGGCAGGTACCTCAGTTGCAGGCTCCTGCCATGGGGTCCTGGTCTGGGCACATGCAGGAGGCAACCAATAGATGTGTTTCTCTCACATCGATGTGTTTCTGTCTTTCCCCTCCCACTCTCTCTAAAAATCAATGGAAAAATATCCTCCGGTGAGGATTAAAAAAAAAATTAAGGGTTTTTATTTTTTAAAATTGTATTACAAAGGTGATTTGACTAAATCAACTTCTCTCATCTATTTCAGAAGCCCACCAGTTAAGAAAAGATAAATAAAAAATAAGAGGAAAATGATATGATTAGGTGATTCTAGTCATGTAATTTTTTTGTTCAAAATGCCTGTTAGCAATATGCTTTGAAAACTGAACTCAGTGGGAAGAAGAAGGCCTGGATTCTGGTGCTGGTTCCATCACCATTTCACAGTGTGAGTTTAGCCAATCCTTGCCAACTGGAATCTTAACTTCCTGGGCTGTAAGGCGAAGATTTGAATAGATAACCTCTAAAAGCCTTTTCCATTTTCAAGATCCTGTTATTATAAGGGACCAAATGCAGGCACTTAATCACTGCTCCTAATTTCCATCCTTTGTTTCTTCAACAGACATATTTTGGGCACCTTGGAGGGGTGCCAGGGGTGGGCAAACTTTTTGACTCGAGGGCCACAATGGGTTCTTAAACTGGACGGGAGGGCCGGAACAAAAGCATGGATGGAGTGTTTGTGTGAACTAATATAAATTCAAAGTAAAGGAGCGGAGGGGAGAGCAAGAGAACCCTCTGCTCTTTCGGCTCGGCCGGCCGGATCCGGCCCGCAGGCCGTAGTTTGCCCACGGCTGGGTCAGACCCATTAGCCTAGTTGGTCATAACCTTTATTTGTGGGGGGTGAGGTGGAGAGAAACTATGCAGGGACAGTTGGCGATTTTTAAAGCTAGTGGTCTGGGAAACCTGTGGGGATCTGTGTTTCTGAAGTTGGCAAGCCTGAAGACTTCCCTCCTGGGGTAAGCTGGCTGTGCCACCAGAATGCCCAGGTCTCGCTCGGCAAAGGAACAATAGGGTGAACTAATTAGGGCCCCTTCGGAATGGAAGGGTTTATCCAGTGTGCTGGCAGTACCATTGACTCAACATTTAAAAAAAAAAAAAAAGTTATAAGAAGTTCAGAATGCTGAGCTGTGAAAACGGCAGGCTAACCAAACAGCCCCAGGACTAGATTCGTGCCCCACAACGTGGCCACGAACCCTTTTCTCTGAGTCCGCACTGGACGTGTCATTGCTCTCCTCTGAGGACAAGAAGCCACTGAGAAATTAACTTCAGTCCATTAAAGGTGCTGAAGGCCGTTGTGCTTTTAGTACACCGCACACGAGAAATAAGCATTATCAGCGGAGGCAGAAGGGAGATTCCTAAAAACACACTGAAAAGACAATCCTGAAGAAAGGCGGATTCTATGGCGCGGAGAAGTCTGCACTTGAGAACCACGGGAGACGGAGATCAAAGCCGCTCCTCTCTCCAGCCAACTGCGCAGAAACTGCCGCAGCGCCGGCCAAAACCGACGGGCAGGCGGCACGTGTCTCCCCGGACCCAGCGGGCGCTCCGAGGGACCCGGGTTGGGGTGGCGGGCTCCCGGCGCCTTGCTGGGCGCTGGGACAGCGGGGAGCGAACGGAGCGCCCCCCACCCGCTCCACCAAACCCAGCCCTAAACCCCGCCGCCCGCCGCCCGCCGCCCGCCGCCCGCCACCAAGGATGTCCGCCTCACTAGAGCCACTGCGCCCTCAGCACAGCCGAGCCGCGGCGCGGAAGAGGGTAAAACAAGCGGCTCCCAGGCCTCGCGCTGCGGGGTCCGGGCGCCGGAGTGGGTCGCGGGAGACTGCGCCCGGGGCGCCCGTGGGCCAGGACCGGCGCCGCGCAGCCCTCCCAGAGCGCGTAGATCCCTCACCCCCTTCCCCTCACCCCGGCCTTGAGCCCGGCCTCGCTGCGTCCTCACCTCGCGTGGACCGCTGCAGCCCCGGCGGTGGCGCACGGACATGCCTCCAGGATGCACCCACCGTGCCGCGTCCTTGGGCGGTGGCCCCTTCCCGGGCCCCAGGCGCTGCGGTCCGCGCTTCCGAGGGGCGGGGAGCGCAAGGGGCGGAGGCGCCTGCGGGGCTGGTGTTGGGGCCGGCAGGCAGCACTGGGGAGAAGAGTGTGGCGGTGGAAATCCCAGTGCTCAGCCCCCCACTCCGCCGTGGACTCTCTGCCGGGCGGGCGAGTGGGGTTTCTCTCTGGGATCCGCTCTACACCGTGCGACTTGGCGAGGGTGAGGGGCGCGGGGGAGGAGGGACGCCTCGCGGTTATGTAATAAATGGGCTCGCGGTGTCCCGAGCCAGCTCGCTCCAGGACGGTCGGACCCTCCCCACGAACAGTCATCCGTGCCCCTGACCTAAGCGAGCGGAGAGGACCTGGTGTTCTCGGAAAGAACTTTCCCCTGCCGAGTCAGAGAGCACCCTCTCGAGAGAGAATTCAAGGGCTCCCTTGGAAGTACGTGCGTGTGGACTTTGCCAGCCAGCCCTTTCCATTGCACAGCACAGGAAACCGAGGCCTCAAAGTGTTCGTTAAAAGCACTGTCTCTTCAGTGTTCGAGCCTCGGCCTATGAACCAGGAGGTTAGGGTTGGATTCCTGGTCAGGACACTGCTCATAGCCAATCAATGATTCTCTCTCATCACTGGTGTTTCTCTCTCTCTCTCCCTCTCCCTTCCTCTTTGAAATCAATTAAAAAAAAATGTTGCCTTTAAGTCCGCTGTCTCACTGGCCTGAACAAGGAGCTGCCTGAGTCTGACAAGTGGTATCCCATAGAAGGCAGGTGCCAGACTCACCTTCAGGTCTACACCCTTGCTACTCAACAGCACGGCCATCATTTGGGAGCTTGCTGGAAATGCAGTATCTCAGGCCCAATCTCAGAATCTCTAAACCATAATTTGCATTGTAACAAGAATCCCTAGGTTATTTAGTTGGTCATTCATCAAAGTATCAAAATGAGTTCGACTTTCTGGAAAATCTGACAAGGGGAACTAGAAAGGTACTGTGCAGAGGCCACACAATACCTTAGGGTATTTTTATTGATTTCAGAGAGGAAGGGAGAGAGAGAAACATCAATGATGAGAGAGAATCATTGATCCGCTGCCTCCTGCACATCCCACACTGGGGATCGAGCCCATAACCCCAGGCATGTGCCCTCACCTGGAATCAGACTGTGACCAGGGAGCCACACCGGCAGAGCCCTGGGGGTATTTTTTTAAATAGACGAATGCAGTACCATCCTTCCTCACTTTATCCTCTGGCTATTTTGTCTTTTCTCCTCCACTCAGTTTCCTGTTCTTTATAAATTTGGATTTAAGTCCTATTTTGCACTTAACCAAAACACTCTGGGTTACATCTAAAGAATGATTAGTGTGAATCTATGTCTAAAACACACAAAAGAAGGAGCACATACAGCTTGTAAAAGAATTCATTAGCATTGAAAATGGACTTATAAACGTAGAGGCAGGGTTGAGCCCTGAGCCCTCATCTGTGAAGGTCTTTAGGTTAAAGGCTTGAATACTTTTGCGGTTCAGAAAAACACTTCTCTTAGTTAAACATTGTTTGGGGTGGCAAATAAGCCCTATTCTCCATTTAAATAATGTGGGACATCCAGTTCCTTTAAAACCTTTAGGATAATAGAAACCTTACAGCCTTCCTTCCGAATCACCACTTACAGAGACTCTAGCAAAGCCCAAAGCAAGTATTTTGTTTATCTCATTAAATGCTGTGTGTTTGGGGTTTGTGTTTGTGTTTCATTCCTTGAGTGTTCAGATTTAGTTTGTCTGCTTCTGTCTCTGGCAGAATGATTCTCATCTTTTGAGAGTTGAGTAATTGTGGATTGTTGAGGAGGAGGAGGAGGATAATGCTGATAGGCTGTGCCTGGATCACTTCCACTTACCCTTTGGGGTTTCCCCTCAAGGCTGTTGAACAAGCTGATACCATGGGGGTGGGCAGTGTGGGGTGGAGGAAGGGAAGATGGAAAGAGAAAAGAAATCTCCTTTCTCTGAAGTCA